>NC_138552.1:160031891-160379791 GCF_964273705.1 Natrix helvetica
CCATCAGATATTTGCCTCCTAATAGCAGGTCCATGCAAAGTCTTTGCGCTGAAAGTAGTTCGAACAAAGGGACTCGGATAAAGGCAAACAAGCAAGCTTCAGGGCTTGCCACTTCAAACGGGGCTTAATGCCACACTTCTGGTGGAAAAATACACCCCATTTATCATGTTTGTTGGGAAATAGTCTCTATGTCTTTGATAAATTGCCATCGGGTTTCCTCAATTGACAAATTACACATCAGTGCTAGCGTGAGAATAAGAAGCAACACAACAGCATCCTTCGCAACAGTGATACCTCGATGGAAGGCAACTATGCTACCTACTTTATATCAATGCTATACAGGGGCTACAGGGGCAAATATATTAAGGAGGGTATTCAAACTATTTTATTAGCATCTTTTGCTGCCAATTAAACCAAGATCATGGCCTTTGCAGAAAACCTAACCACAGGATTGAATAAGTGGCATGTTTATTCAGAGGGTGGTTCTCCACAGGAAACTGTAATGTTGGTTGCACTTAATCTGGAATAACCTGGATTGGATAGGGCCCACTAAGGCAGGGGTGTCAAACTCGCAGCCGATGAACTGGATGCATCACGCACTGACCATACTCTCCCCCCTTTTAGCAAAGGGGGAAAAAGTCATGATAAGTCACGTGATGACAAAGTGATGATGCGACTTTGACACCCCTGCACTAAGGAATCATGGATGGGTTACCAAAAATGCTAAACAAATCAGCATAATATATAACTTATTATTCTTATTCCTGGCAGTGAAGAGTGTTGAGAAATATGCTTCATCAATGTTGGTCCTCAAGAATGAATCTTTTGCCACAAGGCACAATTTTCTGATTTAGCACTGCAGGAATTTTCAAAATACCATCCCCCCCAGCTGTTCTCTTCTTTAGATTATAACAATGGAGAAGAATCTATGAGAATAATTTCTATGATTGAAGCACTTGACAATGCTAGGATGGCAAAAGCAAATAAGAGATTGAGGAGGGTGTAGTGGGGTAAGACGATTCTGCCGGATTCTTGAAGGAATTTCCCAAAACAATTCTTATGACAACATCAGAAAAGCAATCTGTTTTTGTTTTTAAGGACATGAGGTCAGTTTGGGAGCTTTTTTTAAAAAAAAAACTTTTATTTCTTTAACAATAATGACAGAAAAAATTTAAAAAACCCAAAGGAGCAAAACACAAAAATACATGCATTATTAAAAATGTATAACAAGTGCTTAATATGAATGAAAAATATAAAACAGAAAAAAGTAAAACAAATGTAAAGTATAATTATGTTGTTTCAATAGTTACAATTCTACATACAATCATCTAATGCTTATATAGCTATCATGATGTCAGTTTTGGAGCTTTGAAAGTTGTAATCTGAGTGAGGCTGAATGGATATAAAGAGTAAGGAAGCTCTTGTCCAGAGAGTAGGTGTGGGTGATGAAGAATATGATGGGTTTGTATTATGGGTCTGTCCAACATGCAGTAAGCTTACATTTTGATCTATTCTTCTCTGTGGAGAGAAGAGGAGAGGAGATTTGTGCAATGACGCTCATTTGTCATCACCAATGGTTACATTGTACAGATTTTCTAAAATTATCTTTATGATCTATTTGTATTCCAGGACTGTGAAGCAAAGGACTAAATTTACCTTTGTGTAAATTGCTTACTACAAAAAGTGTGAGAGAAAATTACATTTACACACAGAGAGAGAGAGAGAGAGAGAGAGAGAGAGAGAGAGAGAGAGAGAGAGAGAACCGTTGTGTTTTTCTTGTTAATGTGAAAAACAGAATGACTACGGGCACATAAAAAAGCAGAAAGAGCGGGAACAACTTCCAACTTCCTGCTGGCTTCCCCATTGATTTTGCTTGTGAGATGCTGACAGGAAGCATCAGAAATCACAATCATGTGACAACTACTGTTTGTGACAGCATTGCCGCAGGACAAGTTTGCAAATACAACTTTTTGACATATATGTATCTTCATGTGATTGAAGCATGTTGAGAACTTGATACTATTGGCAATAGTCTAGGAGTTACTAGAGTTAAATGTTCAAGACGAATAATATGACTTCAAGCAAAGTCATCTTATCTCAAAGTTATCTCACTGTCATGTTCTTGGCAGACTAACAGTTTCTGGTTAAGCAAGATATTTGCTTGGTCCTACCTGAAATCCTTCACTATTTCCTCTTAGTTATCTATCACAGTACATATGATCAGAGTATGATACAAGATTAGATCCCCATATCCTTGCAGTAACATGTGATTTGTATGATGTGAATAATATATCAAATGAAGGTGTTTCAATGAAACAAATTCAGTACAGAATGTTTAGAACATAATACGCAGTATCTATGGCAATGTCAAAGAATCTTTATAGAAGCCAGTGAAAGCAATTAACCTGAAACAGGTTTTTCATTGTATTCTTAACTGAACATTAGTCCATAGTGAACATTAAAATATACAAATGTTACAGATAACCCCGTATTTGTAAAATAGGGGATGTTTAACTTCTATGGCAGAAACAAATCTTTTCTATCAATTAATAAATTTATTTGAATATTTATTGTGTTATTGCTTAGAAAAGGCAAAAGAGTCATGTTATCACATACTATCTCTATACGATTTTGCCTCTTGCAAACAAATGAGAGGGGGGAAGTCTAATACTAGATTTTCGTATATAGAATTGCTATTGCAAAGTACACTCATCAAGATGTGTGAGACAGAACAATTTATATTAGTATTCAGTTCATGAGTCATTAATGGAATATATCATGGTGAAAAATATCGCTGCCATGCAATCTGAAAAATTCTTATATGTATCCCTCCTAGGGTGGAGCTGAAAGGCAAAAGGGAAGCAGTATGCTCCCTCCCATATTTGGGCATACCAGGTGCTTTGGCATAACACACATACACATACGGGCAATGCTTGGGGTTTTGGATAGACAGACAGACAGACAGACAGACAGACAGACAGACAGACAGATGAGAGAGAGAGAGAGAGGAGGAGAGAGAGAGCGCGCATGGATAGGAATAAACTACTTGTAGGATGATGGCTATGATTTCTACTTGTAATATTTCATTATTGATGAAGCATAATAAACTTTAACAATGTTCTATGAAGAATGGAAACAAATAGACTGTTACCAACAATAACACTAAAAAACGGAAAGTTTTGCTTTACATGCAGTATGTTTGAGTTTTGCCAGGAATCTTAACATGCCAGGATTACTCCATAGCCAGCAATAACTTTTTAACTGGACAATCGTAAAGACAGAAACTTGAACATAAAGAGAAAAAGAGCAAGAGAGGGGTAGCTTGCATGTTAGAACTGGATTAAATCCAAAAAACTGCATTTGAATGGGCTCCCAGTTTTAAGGAGAGTCTTCACTACTCAAATAGCACCATCTACTGCTGAACAGGCAGAGAATTTGCTGGTGCTGTAAAATGGGCCCCATAGCAATCCTATTTAAAACATAATAGTTAAGAATCTGGGATCGAGAACCTCAGAAAAATCAAATGTATTACCATGGCAGTTTTTTTGAGATTACAAATGAAAAATTACAATGATTATATACGAAATACAAATCATTACTTATATTTTTCTCCAAGTGCAAAGATTTCCAGGGGGTTATCATTTGATGAGTTAAAGCAAGTTAAATTTTAGCTACGGAGAGGCAAGACTTTGTTTTACCTTGTCCCAAAGGGGGGGGGGGAAACATTTGTCATTAAAACCTGCTTTCCTTGCTATAATGCAGGTGACATTTCTGTCATCTCTGATTAAGAACTTCATTAGGATAACACTGCATGAACTGGATATAAAATGCCATCCAAATAGAAGCAAAATACTACCTCTGCAATTTGAAGACAAAGAAAAAGACAAAACGATGAAGATAAGGGGAATAAAAAATACAACAGCTTTCATTTGGGTCAGAGCAATGACAAGCCAGTGAATAAAAGTGAAGGTTGAATTATGTTCTCCTGCTGGGTAATAACCTGCAGTTTTCTATTTATATAGAACACTTTTTAGAAATCTGCTTTTAGCACCTGTTGGTTTTATAACAGTTACCTAACAAGATCACATCATTCTTCCAATGCAGTCATTTCCTGATTGAACAATCAGATTGCCATTACATCATGACTCACAACTGATAGCTAAATAGGGGAACTTTCAGGTCTGATACCTGTCATCTTTAGCTTACCAAATTCCCTGTGGAAATTGGGAGTCAGATTAGTAAGAGTATTTAACATTTACACGAGCACTTCAAAGGAGTACATACCTAGGAATGTTTTATTTCTCAAACCAATGTCCCTCATTTCCACTGGTCTTGTTTACATATGCAATTATCATAAACTCATTTCATATAAATATGTTTCATGTGTTCATGACTGATGTATGAAATTTATATGAGCCAGTGACCAATTCTTAGGAAGAACTCTATATTCATGGATGCAGTGATATCGGATTTTTTTTTAAATGGGAGGAATTAATGATGCTTCTCCTCAAAGTGTAGCAGTGTATCAGGACTCTGAATTTTCCCTCACTTAAGTTTTCCCTCAACTCTGCAGGTAGTCCTCAACTTATGACCACAATTGGTACAAGAATTTCCATTGATAAGCAAGGGGATTGTTAATTGAGTTGTTCCCGATTTTACAATCTTTTTGCCATGATTGTTAAGTGAATCAGATGGTCAGTAAGACTATCCAGTTTCCCCTGTTGCTTGTCAGAGGCCATCTGATATGGTTGCAAATGGCGATCACATGATCCCAAATTGCTGCAACCATTTATATATACATGCTGGTTGCCAATTACCCAATTTTTGATGATGTGATCATGGGGATGTTATGACAGTCGTGAGTGAGAGGACTGGCCATAAGTCCCTTCTTTTCAGTGCTGTTGCAATTTCAAATGGTTATTAAATAGATGTTTTTAAATTGAGGACTACCTGTAGCTGAAATGAACTGTTAGATTGAGTAATGGATAGGCACACACGGGCTTAACGGTAACAACAGCTCTTTATTGAGTACAACAAGTGAGAACAAAACAGCGAAGGTTGAGTCTGACAGCAGCCCTTTTATAGGGAGCTGTCAGACCCTTTGACCAATAGGATTAAATCTCTGTTCCCACCAGAACAGAAGACCTTGGTGGAAACCACTGTAGTTAGAACAAGTATCTAATACCCCTCCCCTCTTGGATGGAACAATCCTACTAGTTACGTAATCACATAGGTAGGCGTGCTTTTGGGTCACTCTGCCTGACCTGCACAGTTCAGTAGGAGGGGTTTCCTTGGACAGGTCGGACGGACCTGTTTGCTCCGCAGCTCCGCTTGGTGGAAGCTCCTGGAACCTTTCAAAGGCCGCGGCTGGAGCTTCTAAAACTGGTACCCTCAGGCTTGAGATGGCCATGGAAGGAGTAGTGTTTGCTCCGTTTGGGTAGGGCTTTGGCTAACTCGTGCAGGAGTTAGCTCTGGTTGTCTAAGAGTGGAGTTGGAGAGGTTGCCACGGAGTTGGTCAATATGGCTTCTCCAATTTCTACCATTCTCGAGCTCTAGGAGATAAGAGCAAGGGCCGGTGATGCCTATCACTGTGGCAGGAATCCACAGAGTTCCCACGGTGTAGTTGTGGGTGTATATCGAATCCCCTACACTAAAAGTCCGAATCTTGCTTGTGGAGTCTGGGGGCAATGAGACAGAATAATTGGGGTGTAGCCGGTCTAAGTGGGACCTTAGCCGTTGACCCATGAGAAGCTCGGAGAGGCTTCTCCCTGTAGTGGCACTGGGTGTGATGTGCTGAATTAGCAAATACTAGTCAACCCGTGTTTGCAATCTCCCGGGCCCATCTTAGAGAGGGTTTCTTTTGCAGATCTCACCATTCTATCCACCTGACCATTGGAGGCCGGACGGAATGGCGCGACCAGGCATGCCTGAATCCCTGAGCTGCTAGGAAGGTCTCAAATTGCATGGCCATGAATTGGGGCCCATTGTCAGAGATCAAGATGTCGGGCAGGCCGTGCGTGGAGAAAAGTCTCTGTAGCACCTTGATGACCGCTTCTGCCATGGTGGAGGTCATCAGAACTACCTCTAACCATTTTGAGTAGGCGTCCACAACTTCGAGAAATGTCTGGCCATAAACTGGGCCAGCAGGGTCAATGTGCACCCTAGACCATGGTGCTTGAGGTTGCTCCCACTCCTTAGCAGGCACCTCTGGGGGAGCTGGTCTGGACTCCTGGCACAGTGTGCAGGTAGCCACCTATTCTTTGATCTCCCTGTCCATGTTAGGCCACCACACGTAACTCCTAGCCAAAGACTTCATCCTGACAATTCCAGGATGCCCTACATGTAAAGCCTCTAATACTGCAATGCACAGTTTGGGTGGAACAACAACCCGGTCCCACCACAGTGAACAGCCATTTACAACCGATAATTCATTGCATTTGGAAAAATACAGTTTGAAATCAGCCCAAGCAGGCCACTTGGATCACCCCCTTCACACCCATTTCAAAATTTGCTTGATGGTAGAGTCCTTTGCAGAGTGACGGGCAATGTCACTGGACGAGACAGGCCCAGTCTCAAGGCAGTCAATGAGGAGGACTGGCATCTCGGGATAGGGTCAGTGAGAAGTTCAGGCAACGGGCAGCAGGTGAGAGTGTTAGCATGCTCCAAAGTGGAGCCTGGTCAGTGGATGAGACGGTAGAAGTAGTCAGCTAGGAAGATGGTCCACCTGGTCATGCGGGGTGATAATGACACTGGGGTAGGTCGGTCCCCAGCCAGTAAGCCCAACAACGGCTTGTGGTCCATAACCAGTTCGAAGTCCTGGCCATAAAGATACTCATGGAACCTCTTTATTCTGGCCACTGCAGCCAAAGCCTCATGGTCCAGCTGACTGTATTTTTGCTCTGTGGCGGACAAGGTTCTGGAGTAAAATGCAAAAGGGGCTTCGGTTCCATTGGGCATGCAGTTGCTGAGGACAGCGCCAATGTCGAATGGGGAAGCATCGCAGGGTCTGGCTGTACTGTACCAGGAAGGAATCCACCGATAGGAGCCGTTTTACCGCAGCAAATGCGGGAACCTCGGCTTTGCCCCAGGACCACTTCACGTTGTTAGCCAGGAGATGGTGTAAGGGCTCAGCAATGGTGGTTTTCTGTTTAAAAAAGACGCTGTAGAAATTAAGGAGCCCAAGGAAAGCCTGCAGCTCGGTTTGATTGCAAGGTTTGGGGGCGTCCTGAATTGCTTTGATTTTTTGTGTGGTCGGGTGAATTCCAGAGCTGTTGATTAGGTACCCTAAGAATTCAACCCTTGGCGCGTTAATTTGGCATTTCTCTTTTTTGAGACGGAGGCCTTTGTCTCTAATTCAAGCCAAAACTGTTCATACACGTTTTAAAAGTTGTGCCTCATTTGCAGCCGATACCAAGATGTCGTCGAAATAGGGGACGACTCCTGGAATCCCCTGCAGAAGCCATTCCATTACGCTTTGGGACAGTCCGGGGCGATACTAATGCCGAATTGCAGGCAGTGACATTTGAATGCACCCCTGTGCATCACAATTGTTTGGGCCTCCACCGTAGCGCTATCTGCAGGAAATTGTTGTTATGCCTGCACCATGTCCAATTTAGTGAAAAATTTTCTGGGGCCTAATGAATGAAGGAGGTACTGTACAATGGGTACAGGGTAGGCACTCTGTTGTACCATTTTATTTATTGTACATTTGTAGTCTGTGCAGATGCGGACAGACCGTCAGATTTGACAGGTGTCACTATAGGGTATCCCAGCTTGCGCGATCAACCAGCTCTAGGATTTCCTGGCCTACAAGCTTGTAAATTTCCCTGTCAATTTTGGGGCGGAGAGCAAAAGGTACTCTCCTGGGCTTTAGCCTTATTGGGGCTATATTGGGGTCAAAACTAAAGGAAATTGGAGTCCCCACATACTTACCCAGAGTGGTGCCAAAGATGTCCTCAAACTCCTTAAAGATGGCTTCAGTGCCGTCGTCTTTCAAGGCGTTGATACCGGTCACCTCTAGGCCCAGGGCTTGGAACCAAACTAGCCCTAGGAAGCTCTGGAGGTTGCCACTGACCACTGTCAATGAGAGTTTCCCACTGAACTGCTTGAACTTCACCTGGAAGTTGTCTTGGCCTACAATAGGGACCCGTTTTCCCTGGTAATCGCATATGCATATGCCAGGGGTGTGAAGATGTTGCTTCTTTAGGCTAGGGCTAGCCTACTTCAGGGTAGACCATGGTATGATGGTCAGTGATGACCCGGTGTTGATCTCCATCTCACATGGAGAGTCCTCGATGAGGACTGTGACCTTCAGCTTTTTGGGCCGCCTGGTGTGGACTTGGCCGATTGACGTGTGGTGGGTGACTCTATTGTTGCCCTCTGAGTGCCATGGTGGCTTCTGCCAGGCCCCTTGCCTGGGCCTCTGTTGGCGGTTTGGTGCACTTCTAGGCTGCCAGCAGTGGCAGGAAATTTGCTCCAGCACACCTTGGCGATGTGCCTCTTTCGCTCGCAGTGCTGGAAGGTTGCGTCACAGAAATGGCAAGCTGATCTGGCATGGTGTCCTCCACAGCTAGCGCAAGTCAGGAGACACAGTTTGAATTTGCGCGCCGGCTGGCTGCGGCTACTGCATATGCAGCAGTTGTCATCTTCTCCTTCTGAGCTCTCGGGCTCTGCAGCCTCGCGATGTACGCATGTACTCTTTCACGTGTCTTGTGGAGCGCTTTCGCGCTACAGAGTCCTAGTAGATTTGACGGCTGATTGGGACGCCCTGTCTTCGTCCAAAGTGATCTGCAGAATGAGGTTAGATTTAGCAAGTAACCTCCTCTGTAGGTTAATGTCCCATACGCCGCAAATTATGCAGTCCAGAATCAGCTCGTCCAGGTCTCAGAATTCGCACTATGCTGCGGTCCTGTGGAGCGCCGCAACGTACTTGTTAATTGACTCACCCTCCTTCTGGTTTCTGATGTTAAATTCATGCCGGCGAACATGCTTGGACGGCTTGGGCACCTAGTGGGTCCTTAGAGTCTGCTGAAGCATGGATCAGGTGACTGATTGTAGCGGTGTTGGCTCAGAGAGGTCTTTCGCCATCTCGAACACTTCCCAGCCACAGTACCCAAGGAACATGTTCTTCTTGCGGCCTTCAGAAAGGCCCTTGAGGTCATTTGCCTCAAGGAAGCAATCAAATCATAGCATGTACGAGTCCCAGTGCTCAGTGACTGAGTCATACAGAGTCGGTGGGGCATGCATGGCCATTTTGTGTTCAGAGAGCGTTTTGAGTTTGCCACTCAAAAATGGCTGCTCGAAGCCGTGCTAAGCTCCAGGCTGGATGTACTTGCTTGATTGCTACGCTCTTCGGTTTGCCTAGTTGCCTTCCAATCCCATCCTTGTCGCCAGTGTTAGAATGGGTAATAGATAGCACACACAGGCTTAACTGTAACAACAGCTGTTTATTGAGTACAACAAGTGAGAACAATCCAGCTAAGGTGGAAACCACTGTAGTTAGAACAAGTATCTAACAGAAACAATCTGTTTACAGACCTATCAAATTTTTGATGATGTGATCATGGGGATGTTATGACAGTCGTGAGTGAGCGGACTGGTCATAAGTCCCTTCTTTTCAGTGCTGTTGCAATTTCAAACGGTTATTACATAGATGTTTTTGAATTGAGGTCTACCTGTAGCTGAAAGAAACAATTTGTTTACAGACCTATCAAATTGAAGGCTGTACCTTGATTTATGAGCACCAAATTTCCATTGGTAAGTGAGATAGCTGCTAAGTGAGTTTTTCCCCATTTTATGACCTTTCTTGCCATAGCTGTTAAGTCAGTAACAAGGTTATAAAGTGAATCCAGTTTCCCCATTGACTTTGATTATTCAAGCTCAAACGCTGCAACTGTCATAAAGTTGCCAAGTGTCCAAATTTTGATCATATGATCATGCTGCAATGATCATGCAAAAAAGGGTCATGTCACTTTTCCCAGTGTCATTGTAAGTTCAAATAGTCACTAAACAAATGGTTAGCCAAGCTATAGGATTAGCTATATGTAAGAAAACAAAAGAAAAGAAAACAAAACAAAAAAAACCCAAACATTCATGAGGAACCTTTAGTACAAGAAAAATCTCATCCTAGTTTTCTTGTGAGCAAGAACTCTTCAAACAGTAAAAGTTACAAGGTCAGCAGCTTTATATTCCCAGCATACTGTTCTTTTTGCTCTCATCTTGTTAGAAAAAAAAGTGTTTTTTTTTAATGGGACTCTAGCAGTGACGTGCAGTCAGGTGAGGCAAGTGAGGCACAGCCTCACCACTCTCATCATGAAAAAAAAAAGTAAAAGGAAAAAGCTGAGCTAGTTACTGCCTCATCGTGGATGACTCTGCTTAACTGTTAAAAAAAGCTGGAAAAGGTATGTGTGGGTTGGAGGGAGGGGGAGGAATTCAAACTTCATCCTCCTGGTGCTGTGCAGGGCTTTGGGCAAAGGCTGGAGGGAAGGACCCTGGCTCGCTTGTGCTCTCCCTCCCCAAGAGTAGTTTGATTGCAGGCAGAGCCACGTTGTGGGGCCAGTGTGTGTGCTACAGCATGGCTCTTTGCCTGGCTTCCTGCCTCCTCCTGTGGTCTCCTCACTGGTGCTCTCCCTCCCCAAGTGTAGTGACTTCCTCCCCAGGCCCCCATTCATTTCTCTCTCACACACACACAGCTGGATAAAACTATATAAAAATCTAACCCAGCTTCACTGATTACAAGTTTGAAAAGGCAATGTGGCTCCGCCTGCAATCAAACTACACTTGGGGAGGGAGAGCACAAGCGAGCACTGAGGAGACCACAGGAGGAGGCAGGAAGCCAGGCAAAGAGCCATGCTGTAGTACACACACTTCCCCACAGCCTCTTTCTTTTGGAAGGCTCAGATCGGCTCCCTTCCGGCTTCTCTGCCTCTCCTCTCACCCCAGCCTGCCAGCAGGAGGTGGTGGGTGGGCTTTATTGTGTTCCAGGCATTTCCCACCCAGACAGCAGGCTGCATTTGCAATGGTGGAGGTGTTTGGGAAAGGCAGCAGGGGAATGGGGGGGATGGCAGAGGAGCTGCTTTCAAGCCACTGGAAAAGATATCCAATCCAACTTTTGTGTGTGTGTGGGGGGTTTGTTTGAGAGTGAGTGAGAGAGGGAAGGGGTAGGAGAGATAGTCAAATCCAACTTCTGTGTGTGTGTGTGTGTGAGTGTGTGTGTGTGTGTTTGAGAGAGGGGGAGGAAGGGAGAGAGGGAGGAAGGAGGGGAAGGAGAAGAAAAAGAAAAAGAAAGAAGGAGCAAAGGAGAAAAACAAATGCTGTCGCTTTAAATTCGAACTGAGCATGCCTGGCTGTGGAATTCTGGGAGTTGAAGTCCACAAGTCTAAAAATATTTGAAACCCAGCACTGTGTCAGTGCCTCACCAGTCATAAACCTCACAGCACGTCACTGGACTCTAGTAAAGCAATTCATGTTACAGGGAGTAAGTTTGTCACAGGATTCTAATTGATTAGCTGTTTAAAAGATGAGCAGCGAATATAAATCTGAGAAAAGTATTATTAGTCACACTGAACTTTAATACAAACAGCTGTGCTATAGGATGGTTGATTTTATGTTACTGGTGTATAATTTCCAGCCATTTGGCCACTTGCTTCTCACAGGCAGGAAAAAGGAAAGCAAATGGCAATGAATTTTAATACTTTAATCTAATTCTAGAAATCTGTGTGAACCAATTCCATAATGCTATCCCCTTGCCTGCTAGAAGATCTTAATTTCACAGCCACCTGTGTGTGTCGCACATTTATTTTGACCCCCCATGTTCTCTGTAGCACTTTCTTCCTACTTCTGTTAAGCAGGCCACTTTATTTTCTAATTTTAAATTTGTTATAAAACCTCTATTTACACCCCCAAAACATATGTTTTGATTCAGCTCGTGCAAAAAGTTTGAAGCTGAGTTTATTCCATTATGTAATATGTATTTACGGTTATCTCAGACATTTTTATCTCCAACTACTCTTTTTACCTTCTACCCACCTTTGGGTCTTCACACCTACCAAATTTAAACACACACACACACACACAAACACACATTAGGCAACATGAATTTTCATTATTTCATGTATCTTGACTTGTTACATGATAGTTTCATGCAGGAAAGATGTTTTATTAGCATACGATTTTATTTTCACAGTTCCCACTCTGTGTTGGGAAGAACACATTGAAAATGGCAGGTTCCTTTTCTTCTGTGATGTGGTTACTACAAAATGACCTACATTTAAATAGGGCTGCCAGTAGTCCTGACAACTATGTACTTATGAGGACAGTTCAAAGGAGATTTATAATATAAGAGGAAAAATTAACTAAATGATTTCAGAATTGATCAGTAACTTCTTGGAAGAATTATGCAGTGCAGTATTGCCATGAATCATATAAATGAATATATTTTGATGGAAATCTGGAGTAATGGCTTGGATGTATTTTGATGAAAACAGACCCTTGTTGCTTATTAAATTACTACATATGGGACTGGAGTAATCTATTCTGAATCTGTTTTTTAAACAGACATTGCGAAGACTTATAAATAGTATTGTTGTCATAATTTAGACATCGGCCACTCCAGTCTCTGAATATGGAGCTCTGATGATCTACTTGCTTGAAGGTCACCTGAGCAATTCTAGTGATCAAGTACTTTTGAAAATCAATTAAATTTCAAAATCATGGGTAGGGGCCAAATAGTTGCAAAGCAGAAGAGGGTATTCTAAAGTATATGTAGTACCAAGTTATAAGATTCTGCAAATTTGTAGAAAGTAAGCATATTTATTTTGGGGGTTCTAAGATAGGGAGATACCCCAGGAATCCTATATACTGTTATGTATATTGTCTTGAGTTGGTTGATGGGTTAATATAATAAATAAGTATTTTTTATGGATCTCTGAGTACTAACTGTCATCTCCTGTAATAGCATTAAATTTGCAATACAGACTCTGTCTAATAATCTACCCAACATTTCAGCTGGTGCAGTAACCCAGCAGTGCATCTGAGTGAAAGATTGATGATTGATTGTGAACATTTAAGTCAGTGTTGTCTCTTAGTTGTCAAATACACCTTTTCCAAGAGGTTCTGTGCCTAACCTGGCCACTCAGGTCTCTCAACAATGCACCCATCATCACTGTAATTGAGCCCACCCATTTCAATTTCTTTGCAGCTTTCACCTTTCTCTAACTTTTCAAGGGAGCTGAGTCTTCACATAATATGTTACATAACATGCTCCAAAATAAGATAATTTACATCTCAAATGGGAACTTTGGATTGATTTGATCCATGGGCCATTTGTTTGTTTTCTTGGCTATCCATGTTATTCTCAGGGGTGGGGGGGTTTCCAGCATTTTGAAAACCAACATGAATATCTGGCATGTCTCTTTACATGTAAGGCTCTAATTTTCATTGGATGATCAGATGCATTCCTTTGCACACATGTGATATTAAGGAAACTGTACGAAAGTTTGTAGACTCTTTTAAGTCTCCTTACTTTTGTACTGGCATATAAACTGTCCTTTTCCTATCTGTTGACCACTATGTGGTTCTCTACCGTAGACTTGCTATTTGGTGAGAACTTTTAATGATTTTTCTCTTGCTTGTCATATTTCTATGGATATTTCATCCATTCCTGTTCTTTCTTGCTTTGTCTTTCTTGGCTTTGGCATGTTGTCTCTTTATGGCAATTTCTACCATCTCTTTTGAGAACCAATGTGCTTTCTTCTCTTGCTTCATCTTTGATAGTCTCTTTTACATTTACCCTTAACTTTTTAAAATTTTATTTCACAGTTCTTTGGGTTCACTATGACTGAGATTTACGGCTTCAAAGTTGCTCTCCTTGAAAACTTTGTGTGCATACTCAAGATCATATCATGTTGGTTTTGTTCTTCTGCTTTAGCTTGACTTCATGGCTATGTCTTTGCTGTTATAATTCAGGTTTTCCACTTCCTTGAATCAATAATATAGTCAATTTGAGTTTTGTATGCTCTGTTCTTATATGCTCTACAATGTCCATGTATACAAGAATCTTTTGGGTAGTTTGAGGACTATATAAGCAATGACGAAATCATTGGATTGGCAGAACCAATAGGTGATTATTTTGTTTCATTTTTGTTTCCTTGGCCACATATCCAATTATGTTTTGCTCATTACAGTTTCCAGATTTGGTGTTCCAGTCTTCACCAACAAGCAACACATCTTGCTTGCATGCTCTGTGATTTCAGTTCAAAACTGATCAGAAGGTCTCTCATCCTCCTTCTCTTCTTTTTAATCAATACTTGAAGCATAAACATGGCTAATTGTTAGATTAATGGATTTTCCACAAATTCTGATTGATATGCTAAATCACCGCCAGCACTGAACTCAAGTACAGTATACGTGATATTCTCACTAAGTATGAAACCCACACTGTTCCTTCTTTGCTATTAAAACAGTGCACATTATTATATCTGGACCGAATGTGTCCAATTCCAGTACATTTTAATTTGCCGATTTCAGTGTGTCATTACAAGTGTAAGAAGTATGCCTAAATATTGTTTAACTATAAATAGGAAATAATCTCTTAAATATAGAACATCTTGCTTGAAATTTTGTCTCATTTGATTAAAGAAATTTCACCACTCACTTCAAACGTAACAAATTTTATAAAATCATTTTAAAGACATGAAAGGTTATCTCAAAGACATTTTTAATTTCTTTCTCAATTCTCACAAAATTAAAGGTAAGTCTCAAATTAATTATAACATTGGCTGCGTGACATGCACAAAAGTGTCAGCTTGATAAAGACTTTCATTTTTGTTATCTCAATATTTAAAAGCTGTATAACTATGCATTGTGGAAAAAGATAAACTATTTCAAGCTTTGATTAAAACCCTTTCAGAAATTTCATTCACATATGCAATATGTTTTACAGCTTGCAGGACATTATTAGAAAGTCTGTGTTACTATTTTGCCAGAGAACAACAGACTAAAAAGTAATATACTTTTTCTTTGACTTTTAAAGATCACTGCTTCAACTACTCATTTCTCTGATACCTTAGAGGCACACATGTGTGGAAATCTTAATGAAAGCTATTTGGTTTTCCCATTTTCCTAAACAATACAAGAGTGAGGAACAATGGTAGGCAATGGCCAGCCAATGGTCATTTTTTTCAGTAGAAGAATCCCTATAGCTTGGACAATTGCAATATCCTGATATTATTCATGGATAGTGTTATGAAAAACATATTGTACAAGTTGTAACCAAAGCAGGTTTAACTGTTGTGAAGTCTGAACAGCTCAGGAAGAATTGCAATTGATATACCACCTGTGATTGTGTGTACATGCTTGAAGCTACTGTTCCAACCTTCACATCTAGTGACAGCTGGAGGTCCAGCAGCATTGACGAACCTGCTCCTTTGGGGAAGCAACTCTATCCAATTCAGATTCACCCCATTCATGAGTCTTTGTTTCCCCTTGCTGTATTCATCTTTACCATGTCTAGCTGGTTCTCCTTCATACAGCATGATATTGAGATTAGGCAATGTTCAAGGGTACCAACTGCTCCCTTGGAGTTAGGTGGTAGGGATCTAGGTGCAATCTGCATATTGATGGTGCCCTATTCCAAAGCTCCAAAATTACATTTCCCTGCAATTTCCTATAGTTTTTAAAGAAAACAGGGAACTAAACAGAAACCCTGGAATGTCATGTATCAAAAACTAGGACCTAATCTTCTATCACCTTTTTTAAATCCCAAGAAACAGATGCTTTACCAGCCACTGATTTGAGATTAAAAGCAGGATTTTAGGATTAAGAGATAACCTTCATTTTAATGTATTTTGGTGTCTTTGTTTAAATTACAGATGAAAAGAAGGGAAGGCAGCCCGGCAGCCCTTATTTTTCTGTAATGGCCAGTTGACCATTTTCCGCTCTCTCTCACACCAGTGATTATTATTTCTCCTTGATATATCTTATGATAGGTAAAGGTAAAGGTTCCCCTCGCACATAAATGCTAGTCATTTCCAACTCTAGGGGGCAGTGCTCATCTCTGTTTCAAAGCCAAAGAGCCAGGGTTGTCCAAAGATGTCTCCATGGTCATATGGCAGGCATGACTAGGGGATGACTAAATGCCAAAGGCGCACAGAATGCTGTTACCTTCCCACCAAAGGTGGTCCCTATTTTTCTACTTGTAATTTTTATGTGCTTTCGAACTGCTAGGTTGGCAGAAGCTGGGGCAAGCAATGGGAGCTCACTCTGTTACGCGTGCTAGGGATTAGAACCACTGAACTGCCGACCTCTCTGATCGACAAGCTCAGTGTCTTAGCCACTGATCCACCGCATCCATTTTATGATATCAAGTCATGATATCACGTCACAATTAATAAAACCAGAAAACTGAAACAACTGTTCCTATCAAAGCCCCAGCTCTCTCCCTGGGCTCGTACAGGAAGATTAACTGATTGTTCCACCCTCGGGAGCTCATAGAAGAGCAGCCCACTGTGGAAGTAACCCCACACCCCAGCTCAGTATTCCTTTTGCATCTCTGCAGACAGATATTAGCTGGGCAGGACTTCAGCACTGCTTGTAGGGCAGTTTTATCTTCCCATGTGTTTCTAATCAATACCAGCTCTGTACTAAAACGTTGGAGTAAATCCCATTAAATTTAGTTGGACATATTATATTTAATTAATGTTGTGAATAAATTTTTATTTTGCTGCTCCTCCAGGGGACTCAAGGCTATACATATAAATTCTCTGACATCAGATGTAACTCTGTGACAACTTGAGAGTGAAAGTGATTTAAGGCCATCTAAAACTCATTTGTTTAATTCCAAAGGCTGTTTCTCCAATATTAATTCAACTCTGACTAATACGAACATGCACAGATACTACTCCTTACATTGTCTTATACAAATGAAGCAGCATAGCTGGAGCAACAACAATTCCATAGCATCCCCTAATCAATGGGATTTCATTTCAGCTTCAAATTTTCCACGACAGAACAAAACCATGATTCAGATTACGAATCTTGTACTACTTGATGATAAAAGTTGTGATTTTGACATTTCATACAGTGCATTCTCCATTGCTGTCAACACACACAAATAAATCCTTGTACAATTTTCTCAGAATCGCAAAATTTGTTTGTAGGAAACATTGTTTCCCCAAAAAATAAAAATGGAAAATACTTTTGTCCTATAGTATTACAGGTGGCACATGGATGAGGAAGTGGACATTTATCAAGAAAGACACATGGGGTCTTGCTTCAAAAACTGGAAATTCAACAGTATTAATCATATTGAACACCACAAAGACACAGCATGAAGAGTGTATCAGCATTCTACGTACCCACATCTACTTACCCACCAGCAGCAAAAGTATATTTTGAGCCAGTTAGTAACTAGGGTTAGCCTGCAGTTATTGAGTGTGAGTTAAGGAGTCATATAAATGTGTTTAATGAAGAAATAAACTCTGTTTCCATGAGACATATCTTGTGATTATTCACCTTCATAGAAGTGGGAAAGCCAGCCCTGAGTTGAGTTGCACATGTGTCCTCTCTCCAATTGGTCCAGGGACCTTTTCTTACAAGGCATCAGGCCTGACTCCTACTGTGAATCCAGACTAACGTTCGAAGTACAACTTGACTAGGAAGTTGTGTTGAAGGAAAATATTAAAAACTGCATGTGTGAAATGGACGAATGGGAGGGAAAGCTCCACATTAGACACAAAAGAAGAAATGAGAGGTCCTGGTGCTCTCTGAACTTGGTTGTTTTCTTGCAGATGTTTCATTGTCCAAACTAAGGTAACATCATCAGGGCCAGCATTCATTACCTAGTTTGGGTAATCAATGTCTGCAAGAAAACAAGGTCAGAGAGCACCAAAGACCTTCTTTTCAACCCTGAGCTAAAATATTCTCCTTTGTTGGTACAAACGAAGAAAGGCATCCGTCCCCTAAAAAACCTGGGGTGAAGCCAGTTGCTTCTCAAAGAATTTGGAGCTTCTCCCTAAATTAGCTCTTCATGCCGCAACGCAATTGCAGACCAGCTTGTTTGTACAGATCTCCTAATGCTAGGTTAGGTCAAAAGCCTTCTCCTGCCATGCCTTTTAAAAGCTTGCTACACTTTAGTTATTTCTTGAAGACCGTGTTTAGTAAAGCTCAGCCAACTTTTACAAGTTTTGATTTTAATCTTGAATTATGCATACTCATGTGAAGAAAACTCTTTTATTATTTTATTAAGACAAGGAGAAGAGTTTAAGAACATTCCCAAGTCCTGGAAACAATAGAGCTATTCTTCGGTGATGCTATATAGGGCGGGGAGGGGTGTCCCAGTCCGTCTGGCTTTTAGGGCAAAAGTTTGATTTTTTTAGACATTCTTGTGGTCATTCTTGAGTAATAGCTGTACATCCTCATTCACAGAATAACTGCTAAAGGGGAGGTGTAACCAGTTACAGAGCACTGATGTGCCAGAAGACAATAGGCCCTTCAATTATTCCCTCTTGTGCACCGTGCTCCATACTACCTCTAAATATCTTTGGGTCCTCCCCCACCCAGGGTAATGAAACACCCTTTTAAAGAAAGCATTAAGGCTACAAAACTTCAGTTATTTATTTATTTTTAAAAGGGGCATTTTCACTTTTTCAATAAAGATGACTTGGGGTTTATGTTTCCTTTCCAGCTTGTTTCCCCCCACCTTTTTAAAAATGTAATGATCAGTTGGGTCAAGCAATCTAGATAGTACCAAGAAAAGTATGTGTTATCACACTGACATTCCTTGGTGACACACTGGCGATCCCATAGCTAGGGAGAACCTCTTTACTCCATCAATTAAACCTTAGGCAAATATTTTTATTATATCTAAAATTAAAACACAAAATTGGGGAAAAGCAAGAAAAAAAACCAAGACAAAACAAGCAAACGAACATCAATCATCGACAATATTTTTTTTTAAAAAACCCATATCTACAAAAAATAACAAATGACAAATATGTCATTAACACTTACGTTAAAAATAAAATGTTCAATCTGGTTGAATGCTGAAAAATATATGGGAATTATCTGGTACATTCTCTTCCCCCCTTGCTTGGATAACTGGTCTACCAGTAATTCAAACTTTTCCATCTATAGTTAATAAAAATATTAAATGATATACACATACACACACAGTCAACAGCTAATCCCAAAAATAAAACTAATCTTCAAAGCGCCTCTGTTAACTGTCTGTTATTGTATTTATCATGCAGAAATATTTTATATTCTTTTTCAGACCATGTGATTCTGCTTGTTCCATGCCACCTCCACATACAGTAAAGGCCATGGAGAGATATATGCCTATTGCCTATATCTCCTTGAAAAGCTAAGTTTATTCTTTTTAGCTGTTACTTAAAGATTAAAACTACTTCTATTGTATTTAGAATGAAGTTATGATAGAATAAATCTACAAAGAAATGGATTGTGTTGAACAAAAAAGTTGCATTCATTAATTCAGGAGTTAATTATACCTTATTTAAGAAGATAGCTGAATAATCAAAATTTAATGCTACTTTGAATTTCTTCATCTTAGTACTCTGTCTTCTGACATTGGTCTTCCTTTAGAGGAAGTTTTGATATAAGACATTACAGATTTTGTAATTAGGAAGTTACTTTTTTCCCCTTTCCTTCCAAAAGAGGCAGATTTAAATTTTGAATGGTTCTCCCCTCAATTGTTCAGGCATGACCTTCTTAAACACTTGGATGAAAGTCATGGAGAAAATTTTATAAACTCTACATCCCAAAATGAAATAGTATTCAAAACCCTCAAGTTCTCACTTATAAAAGCTTATTAGAAAAATAAATAAAAGCACCAAGATCATCAGTCTGGGTCCAGTATTCAAATCTTACAATATGTTTTCTCCTTACATTGATTCACGTCATGTGTAATTCCGTGAAAAATTTTAAGGATGTGTTGGCTGACATTAAAAAAAACATTTGCTTTATTCTTTTTACCAACTATAGCAGGCCAGTTGATCAGGCTGAATTTAGTAAAGAAAACATTGTTTTCTTTTGTCTTCAACAGATTTTTTTTAAAAAATATTGAAGGTTAAACACCTTAATTTCAAGTTAGGTTTCTTCAAAGCAATTAAGTTTCTTCAAAACTGAAACAAAGAACAAACACGGTGGGTTAAGCATTTTTCATTTGGCACATAAGCTATGATTATTTTTTTTAGATTTAGTTGAAAATGTACAGCAGTCATTCTCAGCATGAAATATGTCATCTAAAGCAAGCGAGCAACAAGTAGATTATACTTTTTCATAACATATTTGACATGCCATAAAATGATGCCTAAGGCTTATGCGCTATGTTGAAGTGATAGAGAGAATCTTGTGAGACAGACATTTTTTTAAAAAAAAAACCCCTCCTGATACATTTTATTAACGTGTATTAACAGCTGAATGGGAATCCTTTTTTTGGATTAGGATATGATTTACAGTTATCAACCATTCTCAGAAAAATCACATCACATCTAGCTGCTCACAAGATGGCAAACTAGGTATTGTCTTCAGATAGGCGTATCATCACGAATGGAGAATATAAATGTCATCGAGCTTTGGAAATGAAATTAAATAAGTGAAGAATGGCAGTGAAAATGCATAGCAAAGATGAAAATGTTAATAAAAAATAGACACAAAGGAGGAGTGTTCAGTGTACATGAAGTAAATGTAAGTCCTCCACAACAAATTGTATACATTTCATTGGCATAAGAGTTGGGATATATACAACTGATTTTTAGAACACTCTTTTCAGACTTGCAGGTTGCAGTGTCCTGGAGTCATGTGACACTTTTTACAATCTTCTAACAAGCAAAGTCAATGGGGAAGCCAGATTCATGTAAGAACCATGTTACTAACTTAACAACTGAAGTGATTCACTCTACAACTGTGGCAAGAAAGCAATAGCAATAGCACTTATATACTGCTTCACAGTGCCTTTATAGCCCTCTCTAAGCAGTTATAGAGTCAGCATATTGCCCCCAACAATTTGGGTCCCCAATTTACCCACCTTGGAAGGATAGAAGGCTGAGTCAACCTTGAGCCTGGTGAGATTTGAATTGCTGAACTGCAGCTAGCAGTCAGCTGAAGTAGTCTGCAGTACTGCACTCTAACCACTGCGCCACCTCGGCCCTACAAAAGGTCGTAAAATGAGGTGAACTTCACTTAACAAATGTCTCGCTTAGCAAAATAAATTTTGAGGTCAATTGTGGTAATACATTGAGGACTACCTGTAGTTATCCTTTAGATTTTGTGCGTTCTGAATTTGTCAGCCACACCAGACTAGACATCAGCTGTGTAGGAAAGCTAAAATACTTTTATAGTATCCAATTTGGGTCAGCTGCTGGGACCAGAGGTTTAGAGTCCTGAGCTTTGGGACGCATGCTGGAGCCTATCTTCAGGGAACTTCTCTGTATCAAAATGTGTAATATTTATGTGTGCTTGCTTGGTTGGAAGACAAAACCTCTGGCCCCGGTGACTGACCCAGATTGGATCCTGTTGTGCTATATCTCTTTCCTTATAGTCTCGTGAGTTAGGAAGGTGTCTGTCTGAGCCTCTTTTACATATTTTAAAATATTAAAGTTTCCCCCCCCCTTGTCGTTTTGATAATGGAAACTTGCATATTGCCATCAAGGTCAACTTCCTTACTCTATGGAGCTATGGAGCTATGAATCCTAGCTTCAGGTATGAGTGTAAGTAAACAGAATTACATAGGATTCTGCTGTGAGTCCATATGCCAAGCATGGAATGGGCGCAGCTCATTCTCCTCCTTCCTTGCAAGTATTAAATAACACTACTGACACAAGGGCACTCGGCCCACTCCAATAAATAACACGAGCACAGCTGATTTATTTCTCATTAGGAAATCCTTTGTAGCACTGAAGATATTTAATTGTTAACCTGGCAGGCACGAGACAATAAGAAAAAGCATGGGAAGTAAATTATTCATTTTTCTATCAGCAATTTGTCTTTTCTCCAGTGCCCCCTTGCTTATACTGTATTTGAGGCTGGTTCCTGGAATCTTGCACTTAGATTGCAGTTAACATTTGGGAATTGCCTTGACTTAGCTTACATGACCATTAGACTTTCTTTAATTATGCTCATTCCAATGAGGCATTTTTAAATTGGGGATAATCTGGTAGCACCATTTTATACATGTTTACTTAAATCCTATTGAGAGCAATTAGGCACAGTTCCTGAGTGATGTGTACTGAGTAATTATACAGTATTTTTACCTTCTCTTCTGTTCAAAATTATTTGATGTAATTGCTTAGACTAGTAAGCTCTGCACTAATAAACTTAGCAGTATGCTATTGTCCAAACACTGCACAAAAGTAGTATCATGAGAACTGAGGTCAGTCATTTTATAATACAAATGTCAGGGTGGCATGGTTGCAGAGGTAATGTCATATATATTTAAAAGAACCGAAATCCCTTCCTATCAGAGACTGGCTCACATGTTTAACAACTGTGTATCACACAAACCCAACCAATTGTGGTTTATCTATCAAATATGTTTAAATAGACACCCCTGTGTTTCACTACAGGTTTTCTGTAGGTAAATTTAAAACCTTCTCGAACTAAACCTGAATTCATGATGGATTTATTTATAAAGCTTACTTAGTCACAATATAGAAGTGGCTTTCCATTCAATCTAAAAGGTAAAGTTTCCCCTCACACTTGCATAGTAGTTGTTCCCGACTCTAGGGGCGGTGTTCATCTCCGTTTCAAAGCCGAAGAGCCAGTGCTGTCCGAAGACGTCCCCGTGGTCATGTGGCCGGCATGACTAAATGCTGAAGGCACAGGGAACGCTGTTACCTTCCCACCAAAGGTGGCTCCTATTTTTCTACTTGCATTTTTTATGTGCTTTTGAACTGCTAGGTTGGCAGAAGCTGGGACAAGTAACGGGAGCTCACTCCATAACGCGGTGCTAGGGATTCAAACCACCAAACAGCCCACTTTTCTGATCGACAAGCTCAGCATCTTAGCCACTGAGCCACTGCAACAATCTAGGAAGCTGCTAATTTGTTTTGTTTTATGTGTCTGACTTCCCCAGACTAATTTCCACATACCAGTTAGGCAAGTTTCCTCTTCATTCCAAGCATCTCTCTAGACCAAATTAAAGGCTCTTTAGGACTTGGGAGCAGTTTCTATTACATTTGCTAATTTGTAGACCCAGGAAAACCCCTAATGCCATCAACTTGTTCCGTGCAACAAGGTGACCATGAACACCAGTTGACTAAGATGTCTATCAGCAGCATAATAAAGAAAACAATCGGCCAACAAATGTTATAAGAAAAACAGGAGTATTCAGAGACGATTATAATAGGTTATACTAATCTGTTCATACTTCTGAACATAGCAACAGCAGAAAGCAAATCTTCAGTAAAAATTATAATAACTCTTTATAATTTATTGGATGCTGGTGTGTGTGTGTGTGTGTGTGTGTGTGTGTGTGTGTATGGTTTCTTCTGGAGTTGTATAATTTAGCCACTTAACCTTTACATACCATTTCAATTTCAAAACCATAAAGAACAATTCTTGACCATGCCTGTTGTAAGGAAAAAATACAATTGGAAAAACAGAAACTGCTATTGTTAATATAAATAAGCAGTAAGTAATGGACGCACTACATTTTAACTAATCTCTTTAGTGTATTATTGTTCATTATGACTCATGAGTCACACGTCCAATTTACAGTTTATAATCTCCTACTGAATTAATGTGTTCCATATGGTATCTCCAACGCAGTGCCAAAACCTATTTATTGTGATTTTTATAAACATCAAGTACATGTTGTTCAAAGATTTAAAGGATGGCTCTTGAACTACATTATTCTACTTTATTAGAAGGTCAATAATGTGATTTCTCCTTTCTTTTGATACTTGCGGTATGAAATTATTACAAATCAGTAAGTAGTTTTTCTAAAAGTAATAATATATAATAATCTCATGTGGGGAAAAAATCTTATTCAGTAGATAAAAGTGTTGGAACAAATATATTTATATAATCTTAAAACACAACAGCCACTATTACACATTGTACCAGAATAGATGGTTAGACAAAGAAAGACCTGTACATACAGTATGTTAAATATGCTCTGTATTAATGCAGTTGAAATTATACAATTTTAGTAACAGCTTCAATTAATTGCCTAGTTTCTTAGTTGCCTATTTATTTGATGCTATATTTACTAGAGGCAAACACTATTCCATTCAGTAAGGTTTAGCTTTAGGTAAATGCAAAATTACAGTCCTTGACTATGGAATTCAAATCCTAGCTTTTTGGGGGGTTTTGTGTATTGTTCTAGAAATTATACATATTTATAACTTCTGCAGTGCTTTTAAGACACAATATGGTTCAATCTACACCCACAATACAACAAGTCTTGGGCTTCTGCTCTACCTCCCTTCTCCTCTTTGACAGATTTATGGAATAAATGTTCACCACATTTTTTTTTAAAGCGCAGTTCTTCCTTGATCTCCTAGCACAGAAACTGTGTGTACTTAGAATCTGGCAAGACAGAAGAAGCCAGGATCAATGTACTTTTTCAAGCTGTGGCTTTGAACACTTGTCTTAGTTTTTAAAAAATTAAAATCCATCAAACAGGCCTTTCTACCAAGAGAAACTAAGTGATGGTAGTCAATGAATGTTCTTATTTGATACCCATTTAATTTATAGTTCAGGCTAAACACGGCTAAGATAATGGACTAAGAAGCCCAAACAACACTTTGTATCTGATACGGTACAATATTTTTCTGTCTTTCATCGTCACAAAACCAAACAGACTAGGATATTAACAGCTATAAAATAAAAACCTGTGTCTAAATAATCTGGAAGGAAGTTAACTATAGCATTGAAGACAGAGGTAAAAGCTGAAAGGCTGCTACAAAAGCCAAAATCTGTACTAGGCAAAGCAAAACAACCAATTGCAGCAGCAAAAGCTATAACAAGAAAAAAATGGAAGGTTCATTAACAACAGTGCAATCATGAGACATGGGCTGGGTTAGATTCGATTGACTCTAGCTGGCAGTTAGCACTTGGCGGGTGCTGTGCAGAATTTGGCACCATTTTATGTTATGCCATGTGGGGGGAGAGAAGTATACTATAAAACTTGTGTGTAGGGCCTAACTACTGAGTAGGATATGATAAGGGCACGTAAGGTCCTCTGTAAAATAAGAAAGACAGGAAAACACGCTTGATGGTTTCGACTTGTTGCAGAGCCACACATTCTCCACAAAGGGATTTTTATGTCCCTTCCTTCTAATCCAGAGACAACAATGAAGTCTCCTCTGTGGTTAGAGACTTCTAGTTGTGTAAGATATGGTGCTGGTGTTGCTATGGACCTTCAGCTGTCGGAGAGGTTTAGAACTGACCTATCTAGGTCAGTTTGGTGCTCTGTATCCCTTATCTACCATTCAAGCAATATCCTGGCCTTTCAAAACCCAAGGAGGATACATTGGGGGGGGGAGGGCAGCAGGTGAACAACTAGCAAAATTTAGTTGCAGGGGAAGTGAACTCCATTTTCAGAGAGGCTTAGCAATCATATTTTACCTATCACTTTTAACAGGTCTACCTTCAGTCATACATATAGAGTAGTGATGGCTAACCTCTTCGGTGCCGAGTGCCGAAAGTGCGCACATGCGTGTGCACACACATAGTGCAATGTGTGCACGGACCCTCATGCATGTATATGTGACACTCCTGTGTGCGCCCCCTGTGTGCCATTGCACATGCATTCACGACCCCGTGTATGTGCACTTGTGCTCCCGTGCATGCACCTCACCTCCTGTGCATGCGCACCTGTCTCCCGCATGCGCCATGCCCCCCCCCCATGCAACAGAGACCCACATGCACGACAGGGCCCCTTGCTTGCAGGGTGGAGCTGAGCTGGGGCAATGGCTCATGTGTCTGCAGAGAGTATTCTGTGTGCCACCTGTGGCACACATGCCATAGGTTCGCCATCATGGATATAGAGGGATAGCTGGAATAACAGATTATTAACAGAGTAACAGGGTTGGAAGGGACCTTGGAGGTCATCTAGTCCAAACCTCTTAATTAAGCAGGAGACCTTATACCATTCCAGCAAATGGCTGGATAGTCTCTTCTCAAAAGTCTCCAGTGACAGAGCACCCACAACTTCTGAAGGCAAGCTGTTCCATTAGTTAATTGTTCTCACAATACTTACTTTAAAAATTAAAATTGGATAAAATATTTGGGGGTAAAACTCAAAAAGGAGCAAAGCTATATTGTAAGTTGCTGAGAGTCACCACAAAACAGAGGATGGGTGGCATATAAATGTAATAATTAAATAATAAACAAAAGCCAGGCTCCATAATGAAGCTTGCTTCCAACACTTCAATGGCTACAGATATGTAGAGGTCTCCTTTTCAGGAGGAGAATTTTAAAACATCAGAAGGTCTCTTTTGGTTGTGATGGTATAACTGCCATAGGCCTGCCTTCCTAGGGAAAGAAGAATACAAGATGTCCTTTAAGTGGGATGCTGTCAAACTCAGAACTGAGATTTATCAGCATGAAAAGAAACTGTGGAATCTGGCACATCTTCTGAATCTCTTCCTCTGCTAAGAAATGTTCTTATTTAAGGAAAATAAGCCCCTTAATTTTTAATACAAAAGACTTGGCATATTATTGATTCTGCAGAACAAGCAAATGGTTTAATAATTCCTGAGTCATCCTTTCTCCCTTTCCGAAAGATAGGATTTGCTAGATTCCAATCCCAAGGGATATAACCATACATTTTGTGTGTGTGTGTGTGTGTGTGTGTGTGTGTTCCAGCATAACTCTGGTACACCTTGAGCAATTTCAACCAAACTTGGTACACAAATTACTTATTCTCTGGAAACAAATACTGGGAGGGGGGAGACACCCCTAACACTCCTCGGGGTGTGTGTTCTGTTAAGATACAGCCTGCTGTGCCTTAAAATGGCTTCTACCATACTGACTTAAAATGCCTTCTACTGTATAAAGCTGTGGAGTTGCCATGATACTAGCTTCACGGTATTCCACAAGATGGAAAATCCAACATTTGAAATTGTGGCAGTTAATGGAAGGAGAGTTGGGATAAATAAATACCCGGGCAGTGCCGGTTTATCAGCTAGTAAATATAAAAGGAAGGCTGGAAGGAAGAATCCACCATGCTGAATTGTTTTTGAGTAAATCTAGAGAGGCTGAATTGTCACTTCAATCCTTCCCAGGCTTAAAATGAGGAAGCACATTCTTGTTCCCTGTCCTCTTTAGATGTCATTAGTGATTAAGAGGGCATGTCCCATTATATCATCAGCCCTTCCCATCTGGTCCTGTTATGTTCCTCCAGCGGCCTACGGAGCTGGCAGCAAAGTCAGACAGTGAGGCGGTTGGGGAGGAACATGGGCCAGTTCTGGAGTCTAGGGAAGGTTTGGACGAGGGGCCTGCATTGGAGGCAAAGAGGGGGGCAGGGCATCTGGGAGTTATGTGCTGCCTCCGGAATCTCTGGAGTCGAACATCAGCGAGGCAGAGGAATGGGGGAGGCTGTTCCCAGTGCGCATATACGCAGAGCTGCCAGAAAGTAAGAACAGTTAAAACAAAAGGGACTCAGGAGTAAGACATGGAGGTGATTGGCCCCTCCCACAGGACATAAAGGAGGAGCAAAGGCACATGAGCCTTTGCAGGAAGAATTTTGTTCATGTTGGTTAATTCTGAGGCTCTGTTTTGACTCTTCGCTCCATGTGGTCTTGTCAAGCTAATTGCCAATTAGGTCTTTGGCAGCGTTTCAAGGAAGATAAAGGTGGGTGCTTATCAGCCTTATCCCGAAAGACTTTGGCAGAGCTTTGTTGGACTCATTACGGGCTGTGAATGAACATAATTGACATCCTTTGAAATATAAAGAGGGTTTTCAGGACTAAGTGTGTGCTTTTTACTGTATCAGGAAGCCTAGGTCAGAACAGGTTCCACCAGGTCAGGCAGGGAAGTTATGCTGTGGACTGCATCAGCCAAAGACCACCAACTGGTGGGGTCCAAAAAGAGTGTCTTTTCTGCTGTTCACCCTGTGGAACCCACTCCTTCCCAGAGGTGAAGTTGGACCCCGCCCCCACTCTTCCATTCTTTCAGAAATATGGGAAAATAGGGTTTTGTGACCTTGTTTGGGAAGCCCAGAGCAGCATGCCGCCGTAGGGCTGGTTAGTGCCCTGACAGTCCTCTCCCCCCCCCATCTTTTAATTAACCTTTACTTTTGAATTTTAATCATCCTAGCTTCTTTTTAAATTTTATATACAATTTTTATGTTTTGATAATCTGCACACTGCCCAGACTCTCTATGTGAAGGAGATAGGTGGTTACAAATTTGATAAATAAAAATAAATAAATGTCATCTGTGTAACAAAACAAAAGTATACACTTTCTTCAAATAAACCAGCACGCCTGGAAAATTAACAGCTTTGGAATTAAGCAAAATTGGGAAATCTCACCAAGCTTCAGCTTCCTTAAATGAACAATTTAGGTCAGGCCATGTAGATTTTCAAAGGCCACTATTTGTCTTGCCCAACAGAATGAAAATAATCATATTCCACTGGCTATAGAGTCTGGAGAATCAAATCCATTAGCTACTGTATTTATTATATGGGACATAAATTTGCTACTATTATGGTCTAACCCTTCTAGGCAGTTCAGTCAAAATTGTTAAGGTTCTACTTTACTCTAAGTGTGTCTCAAAACCATCTAGTAAGATTAGAATCTGGACTTATTTCCCTGGAAACTCATAGGCAGCTATGCCAACTGAAAATCTGAATTTAATTACTTTTCTATCCCTTGGCCCAGAAAGAGCCTAGTTGAAATAATGAGCTCGCAACACTGATATTCAACCAGACTTGTCCAAAACTAGTTCTTGGTATAACATGGGTCGGCTTAGGAGACTGGTCTCGCATGTACAATATTTAGCTAACCTCTTTATCCCTCTCACAGGAGGTCATTTACCCTAATTCAATATGTGTCAGCTCTCTTGGGTAAACCAGATTGGAAACATGATTAGTTGATGGTGGTTTATTTTAAGACTACATTAACAGATTCTTGCACAGCTAATCTTGCACTGGAACAATTAGGGTAGTCCTTCCTAAGTTTCTTCCTCTGACCTAATCCAGTGGGGGCTCCTGTTTTTATATATATATATATATAAAATTTTAAAATTTTCCAATTCAAAAGTGACTTTGCTTAAACCCTGGAAGAAAGTTTCATGTGTCCTCTTGCAATGCCCTTTTTCCATGACATGATGATACGTTGAATTAATAACTCTTCTGACTCCCAGACATGTAAGATGAGTTGAGAAAATCAGTTGCTTCCTTTTAGAGAACAGCTTAGAAATATCCTTAAAAGAGTGGCCAAACTTCTTTCAAATTGCTGTTGCAATTTGGTTAAATGTTTATTTTATTTTATTTATTGATGAGTATGAATGAAATGGGTACAAATAAATGGGAACAATAGAACAGGGACGGTAGGCATGATGGTGCACTTATGCCTAGCAACATTCTTAATTTTCTTGAAGCTAAGTAATATTTGTTTTTTCTAATGCTCTTTACTTGTTATCCTGATTGTTATATGATACATGTGATATTTTAGTTTGCTTTCTGTCTTTGTCCTGCAAAAATACATTTAGTTTTTTAATCTAAGTTTAATAATTTTCCATTTCCCCCTTGTTTTTCCATGACTGTATTAGACAGAATTCTATTGTGATATCCTTCATACCTGCTCTTGGATCACAAATAACTTTAAATGACTAAGTTATGCTGAGGAAGTCAGCAATTCATTACTTCACCCTGTCTTGCTGTCCAAATCTGATCTAGATTGGATCATCCACGGTTATGTGCCAAAATTAGGTTCAGGTGTTTAGGTTTAATAGCAAGTGTGATACCGAAGGTGACTCAGACATGAGTGAAAGCATGTCACAAGTAAAGACAGATAGCTAGAACTATAACCCTGAGAAGGAGACAGAAAATGAAAATCAGATTGTTCTCTTCCTTTAGGGCGTGAAAAGCTGCAGTATATAGGCACAGTAGATGTCTTTGTTTATAATTGTGATATATAAAACATGCAAGGGCACCGTGATAAAGTCATCCACAGTCCAGTAGTGTCAAAACAAGCATTCCAATACAGAGGCCATAGTATTATTTACAACATTTGTGTGCCAATAAATGTAGTTTAAACTATTTTCAATTGCTTTGATTTCTAATTTAAGTGGGCATCTTTCCCAACACATAGGCCATTGATTCCAACAGCTTGGATAAGACACAGCCTGGTTACTTCCATACTACTCTTTTCTTATATTTAAGTGATCATTTGGATTAACTTCTGCTTAAAAAGACTCTGTGTGAAAGTCTGATTTGTGTTTGGCTTGATGTGCAAAGTAGTTGGCAATGAACATCAGGTCAATGGAGCATCTTCAACCCATCCAGAGTCAAACCATGATTTGGAATGATTTGGGGGCAGTGTTTCCATAAATTATTTCATTCTGAAATTCCTGCACTAAGTTGTTAATGCTTTCCAGGACTGTGCTGTATCTTCTAACAGCAAGCTGAGATATATGCATTGGCAGTCTTCTGAGTTGAATATTTCAGAGGCAAAAAGGAACTTCCAAGCATGTTCCAGGCATAAAAATAAAACTGTTTTGCAACTTTTTGCAAAGGACAAGTACTTTTATCCCCCTGGGATCAGACAATAGGTAGCAACTTACTGCCTGATCCTGGAGAGAAGAGTTGATACCTTAAGGAATTGCAGACAGGTAGAACATCTGTGTCCCCTTGGGTCCCAAGGCATCTTTTTTTGCCTTTGAATTAAAACTTCTGCACAGCCATTAATGTTTTAAACCTTTCTCACACTGTGTGAATGTTGACAGTGTAGAAAAGAATTCAGGGAGCAAAATACCTGCTAAAGAAACGCATTACGTTTTCATTAGCACCTTATTTAAAACAAAGCTGATTTAAGCTTCATGAGTGAAAGGTGTCTTATGTTATTTCCCGTAAAGATTTGTGATCCAGAAATCAATACAAAAGCCATGAGAAGGGAGGAAGGGAGGGAAAGAACAACCACCTTTACAGAACACTCTACACAAATACTTAAAAACAAAGGATAACTTGCTCTTTGGATCTCCAGCCCTGCCCTTTCAATGCCTGGCATGATGAAAATTTAGACAAATATGCTTTTTTTAAAAAAAGAAATCATTATAATAGTATGGATTTGCAGAAAAGCTAGACGGTTTTCAGTATATAAATCATTCCAAATGTTATAGAAACTAGGACACTTGGGGCTATTTTTTATATACTGTAACTACACAGTACTCATTTATAGTTGCTTTAGCAAGTTTGGAACATACATGGTAAAGATTGGAAACCCCAAACTACATTCTGAAAGGTCTTCTGGACCAGTGGTGTATTAACCATTAAGCAGACTAAGCACGTGCTTAGGGCACCACGCCCAAAGGAGCCACCACAAAGTTGAGAAAGGAAAACAAAACCAATGAAGATTTGTACAGTATGTGCAAAGGAGGGGCACCAAGATTTGTCTGTGCTTAGGGCACCAGTGAGCCTTAATCCACCACTGCTCTGGACCTTCCCCCTCTGGTCCCAGGTCTTGCTATGAAGCAGTGGCTTGGTAGTTCCTCTTCCTGCCTCCTCCTCCTCCTATCTTCTGGGGTTGGCTCACCTGGCACCTTCCTTTGCAGTCCCAGTGCGTGGGAGAGAAAATCTCATCTTGTGACTTCTTGTTCACGTTCATTAAAACACTCAAATATTTAAACAATTTTGATAGCAACAACGTTTGTTTCCCAATCATAAGAGGTGTGTTCATTAGAAAATGCAGTCCTTCCTTTATAGTTTTTGGAAATAAATCAATCGCACGGAGGATAAACTAAAGCATACTTTATTATTTTAAAATCATTTGGGGAAAGCCATTCCATTTGGGCTTCCCCTAAAACAAAATAAAGCTGAGGGGTGGGAAATAATTGTTTGTTACTTTTTTTCCTTCCATACAATCAGTATATAATAAAGATTCTTCTTTTGCATCTTAATATTTTAACACAGACACACACCCCTACACACACATAGGTATGTATGGGGGGGGCTGTTATCTCAATTGAGGAGTGATATAAAAGAAAATGAGACTTAGCACATCTAAGCCTACTGCAAATTCTGATCTAGACATATTTGTCTATTTGTCTGTGTGTGTCGACACACAGACAGACAGACAAACAAACAAACTGTAACTACTAAATTGCAGGTATTTTATGTAAAAGAAAATGCACGAATTATAATAATACTGCAAGTTTGCAAATTACTTTTAACAAAACCCTCCAAAAAACAAACTACAAGAAAAATTGTCTGTTCATTTCCTTCTGCTGTTTTTATAGGACTGTAATGCTCTTGGGATTTTTGTCATGGGGGGTTAATTTATTGTTTTGCAATGGTATTCTTTTCATGATTTTCTTGACTGTTGGCACTGACAGCCTCTGGGAACCGATGATATAGAAATAAATTACATAAATAAAATAAAATAAAATAGCTTAAAGTATGAGTGAAGGTTGAAATTAAACACCCAGTTCTGTCACTTGAAGAGTGAGGTAAAAGAAAATGAGACTTAGCACATAAAAAATCCAAGCCTATTGCAACCATTCTTGTCTAGACATATTTGTCTATAGAAAAGGCTTTGGAGCCAATGGTCCTCTGGTTCAATTTATGGACATTTCCATCTTCTTAGAGATTTCCAGCCTGAATCTAAGGCAGATGAAAATCCCTTCACTCTCTTCTCTCCACAGACTTTTACTTCCTAATTTTCCAAGGGTCAGACAAGCAGAAGGAGGGTCTGGGGTCCATCAGCTTTCACTCATGGGGATATAGATTGTGAGGCTCAGGTTACATTATAGTCTTTGGTGTTTTTGTTTTTTTAAAGCAGTAGACTGTCTTTTTTGTTTCTTCTGGGATGGGATGCAATAGAATTTGCAGGGAACAGAGCCCTTGCAAATGAGAAACACCTTCGCCTTTCAGACAGATAGACTGATCTATATAATTGGCTTTGGGCCACTACAACTCATTGGTCCTACTGTTAATATAAGCAGTTGTTGAGTTGAGAGGCTATATACATTGAATAAATACATGATTTTCTAAACCACCAAGTAGTTATCAACTTCTCAGAATGAAATATTAAGCAAGCATGCAGTACAGTACAGCAAAAACTAATCATAATGTTTCTCCACCCTCAAGATCATATCACTGAAGCGACCAAAGATGGTCCAATTGCAAGAGTAAATTGGAAACTATACCTGTCAGTCTTGCATCTAGCTTTAGCCAGCTTTTCCCTTACTAGCATATGTTTTTATATGACAACTCCTTCATCTTCCCCTTTGGGTGAAGCTGCTATGGCCTTATCATTCATAGCATGCTAAAAAGCTCCAGAGGAACAGAATATTTTATGAACATTAAGAGAGGGTTTAAATCAAATCTTGAAGGTTAGATGCAGCCATGTAATTCAGGTCATCTCCATAATATATCTTTTCCCATTGAGAGGTGATAAGACAGATTTTCTGCAACTGAGTGATATGAACATAAAGTATTTATTTAATAGTTTTGATTTTAGTTGTCCTGTTTTTTCTTTCAAAGAATTTATGAGTATATGTCTTTTCTGCCTTGACAACAATAGACCAGTTTAACCATGAACAATTTGATTGAAATAAGCCACAACTTCTTTGTATTATTTACTACAGAGTAGCATTCAGACAAAGTTACAATAAGTAATTTGAACACAATTATAACTCATATAAATCAACACAGATATTAGCTTCTAATTAGCAAAAGATGTATGACTACTTTGGTGTATGTTCATAGCCAATAAATCCCTAATTCAATATCAGTGCTATGAAACCTAAAGTACTAACATTTTTTCAGAAACTTTCAAGTAAACGGAATGGAAAAATGGTGTTAACTACTTTGATGACTAAGCAAAATGGAATAAAATTAACAAGGAAAGGTGTTGCTATCACTTTTATAGTGTTTCTTTCCTCCCTCATCTATGGAGAGGTGAGATGGGAAGTATTGTATAGCCATTCAACATATCATGATTCCAAAGTAAACATCCACTCCCTATTTTTTAAGTTGTTTGCACTTTCATTTGAGATAGAATGAACCCAGTTTGAATCGAAATATAATATACTATATATGATACAGGGAATGGCCTTGGAGGATAGGAGGAAGAGCTGCTATCAAGTCAACAGTCAGATAAAGAGTTTGGAATTTACTCAGGAATGTAACCTGATTAAATGTTTCAGACAAAGACCATGACAAAGATAAGAGGAGGGTGGGAAAAAGCATATACAGACTTGAAAGATGCTGTTACTGTAGCTTTCCAATAATATACTACTGACTTAAATGCCATTCGATTTCTAGTCTGATCTACACTGAAGAGGTAACAAATATACAGATGAGTTTTCTTAGGCACCATCTTCCCCATTATAGTTCCTTTCCCCAACAAACTGCTGTTTAGTGGACATAATGGAAGATTCTGGGGAGGTGGAAGGGGGAAGAGTTATTTCACATGCATGCTTTTAATCTATCAGCCTTACAGGGCAGTCCACACCAAGAAGTAAAAGTCCACAGAAGCCTAAAACTCATTTTATTTAGATTATAGTAATACAATCTTGCAAGCCTGTTTCTCGTCCTTCCTCTTTTTATATTCATGTGAATTAGGGGTGCCTATCTGAGATAGGTAACACAAGCAATACTTTCCTCTTTGTTACTTTGATAACAAATCTTTCCTACCTCCATCAAGGTCATCCTTGTTACTCTCTTTACAGTCCAAATCTTGTATGCCATCCAAGAATTATTTCATAGGCGACAGAATCCATAATTTAAGGAATTAAATAAATTAAGAAGATGGTGAAAGGAGTCATATCCACAGTTTTTTTTCTATTAATCATTAAAACTCTGTTGACGGATTATGTAGAATAATATCTAAGGTTAACCATACAGTATATGGCAAGTCAAAATCAAAATTTTCAAGGGTTGCCAAGTGACTCATAATCTGGAAGTCAACTCATCTGCTTTCAGGACACACAACACTAAAAAAAGTTGAGGAACTTTTAGCTTGTTTTATGACAGGAGACCAATACATGATCTAAATTAGCAAAGTGTTAGATTCTTTGTGTATCACCAATTGGCTTTTCATAATAGAAACATGCTGCAGAATTTCAACAGTTGGTGGCTGCATGAAATTTGTTTCTGTTTCATAGACCCATTATATGCAGGTCTTTGATTTTGGGTGCACAAATCTGAAATTTTGTGACCATGACATTATGACAAAATATCCTTCATTGTGGAGATGGTCAGACAAATTTAAAAAAACCATTTTCCAGAAATTAAGCTCTTTATGTTTATTCCATTCTGAGTAATTTTAACACCTTAAATTTCCTACTCAGTACAGCAAGCTAAACTTTTATTTTTTCAATAAAAGAAAAAATACAAGGGAAGGACCAAACCTAAGGGGTACTTAAGAAGATGTCGTGGGGTTTTATTCCCCCCCCCAGGATGCTACAATAAGAATTCAGACAAAAACCCTTCAATTAAGCATCTTTCCAATGTCTTCACACAAGAATAAGAGGGAAGTCAAAAATATTGTATACATCATGTCCTGTCCCTTATTACAGTTATGATCCTGCCTCTGCTTCTTCACCATGCCAACAGAAGCTTTTTTAAAAAAGAAAAGAAAAGAAGAAGAAGACATCTGGATGAAAGATAACTCAGAAAAGATCACTTGACTCATCCTTTGGGTAGGGTTTAGGACACTTTTCACTAATGAATTACTCATGTGCTATTTGTAAATTATTGTAGCAGCTTGATGATATCTGTCTAACCAACAATAATAGTTAAACAAATAGAGACAGTTCAAGGTCTTCATATTATGCATTGGATTTTTAAAATTGCCCACAGGATATTTACACCACTTTCCTCGTTCTCTTCTTTCTCCACCCCTACTAACTACTTCCTCCTCCTCCATTTCCTTCTTTACCTCTTTTATATGCTTTTATGTTATATTTTCTAAGTTTATTCAACTCTTTGGGATTGACGTTTCAGCATCTCAGGATGTTTGATCTTCACATAGCAGTTTTATCCACATACCACATTGCAATATTGTAATGTAGACTAAATAAAAGTATACACTTGTGAAAGCTGGGATCACATAATGATTATAAAATGAAATCCTTGTTTCTAATAATATTTTTACTATAAATTCACTAGATATTTTATTATTATGTGTTTAGCAAATAATATATGTGGGTGAAAATATAGCCACTATGTAAAAGAATAAAATAAAAACAAAAGTTCCAAACATAGGATAGTAATATGTAATTCCAATGTCAAAAACTGATATTTATTTAAAGTTAATGTTTAATTCAAGCAGGTCATCATTTAAATGCACAAGATGCCCATATTTCTTATTCATTGCATAAGATGGATCTCCCATCTTACAAATGGATGGACATGTCTAGCCATTCACCAAAATCATACCATTTGGAAATAGCAGAAGAATAAGAAAAATATTTCTAGATTTTTAAGATTTAAGCCCGAAATCATTACCCCCAAAACTACATAAAATATTAATTCAGTCAATTATCCATCTCCTGAAAATTATTTTCTTAAGTTTTTTATGCTATACTTCTCTGATTTTTTTTTAAATCACTTATTTGGATTGATCTTTTTGCACAATTTACATATATTCCCATATTCTAATGTCCAACTCTTAAGTTTAGGGTTGGAGCCACCACTGAATATACTGATGAAGAAATTTATAAATACCCATATTTCAAATCATTTAAGAGAGTCAGTACTTATCTAATATATTCATTTCTGTCTGTTTTCATTCCAAATCTATTTTGCTTAACCATTAAATATGACGTTAAAGGAACACATTGAGGAAAACTTAAGCACAATTCTGTAATAAAAAATTAAAAGTACACTGTGCAGTTGCCCATTAATAACCCCCAGTGATACCAAATTATAGAACTTGCATAACCACCTCCTGTAATAGGATTTAAAATCAGCATCTTTTCCTAAGGAGGTGAAGAGTATATCATCAGATTGTCTCGAAGAGCTCTATTTCCTACAGAACCTCTCAGTTTTTAAATTTTTATCTGCATTATTTTTTTAAATTGAAAAATAAAGGAGGTGTTTTTTTTTCTTTTTAAAAAGAGTGCTTTACTCTAGCAGAAGGATAGAGACCGATGGCCCTTTTATGACTAGTGTACTTCAATGCTCAGAATCCTGAATTCTGGGAGTTGAAGTCCACAAGTCATAAAGGGCCATCATTTCCCACCTCTGCTCTAGAAGAATAAAATGTGTCTCCATATAGTCCTGCAAAGAGGACATACCAAACAACACTGATAAATTAAGAAATATGAAGTCTGCTTAGACTTCTCAACTACCAAAAAGAAAAATAATGGAATAAATCTTTAAGGAAGGAAGCTAATTTTAAAAAGACCTTAAAGCTGTGTCCAAAATTTAAGGGTATGAACTACATAGATGGCTAGATGAGTTACATCAAGAAATTTGAAAGGAAATATTTGTCTGAGGCATGAAGAAAACAAAAATGCTTCAGCAATCTCTGTCATACAAAACTTGCCCTAATTATGTACTCTGTAAAACTGCTGGTGCAATTTGGAGAGCTTTTCTACTGATGCCATACGGCAAGTTAAAGCAATAAATTGACACACGGATAGGGATGTAGACCTTACAGTTAAACCAGATTGGCCTTGGATTCCAATGGTATTCCCTTGTGTTTTAATTAAAAACCCTGCTTTTCAGGACTAAATCACCATCCATGGTCTGAGTAAATCAGTTATACTTCACTGCAGTCTTTTGGTTTTCATGTAGCAAGAGCGTTTTGGATGATGTAAATGCACTTTTATATATTCAGCTATAGCTATTCCAAAGGAGTGTCCTCCCAGCCTCACAATGCCCTGGCCCATCTCTCCCTGCAGAGCCAGGGCACCTCTGCTGCCGCTATCCCAGCATGGCTTTTTCTCTGGGCGTACACTCTATGGTTGTACACCCTGCTGACAGCCATCCCACAACCATAGAGTGTATGCCCAGAGCGGCCACTGCCGGAAGACTCAGTTTGGAAGCTGCCAAAAAAGCCATGCTGGGATGGCGGCAGTGGCGGCGGTTGCAGAAGAGGTGCCCTGGCTCTGCAGGGAGAGCTGGGCCAGGGCATCGTGAGGCTGGGAGGCGCACGAGCGGGAGCGGAACAGTTGCTCACGCAACCCCCTTCTTCAGCCGTGCAGAGCGCCATTCACTGGCATTTGAAAGGTGCCAAGATGCGAGAGCCGGGCGGTCACAAACAGGCGCTCACGCGGCTTGGCGATATCCCTAGGTCAGTGAATGGTGCTGTGCCCGGCTGGAAAGGGGGTTTGCCAGGAGGCTGATCATGAGCGTGGTCACCTCATGGTTGTTGTGCCATTTGCCCCTGAGGATCTCCCCAGCTCTTTGGGAGCCCGATCGCAAGAGAGCAGCTGCCCGGCAACCCCAAAACAATAAACCCTCCTCTGATAATAAGGCCCAAGCCATATTTTGTGGGTAAAAAGAAAATAAGACCCTGTCTTATTTTCGGGGAAACACAGTAATTTGTTGCTTTAATTATCAAGTGAAAGGTGCTGTAAGTAAAATGTATAGAGTGATAGGAGAGGAGCAAAAACAAGGAGATGAACCTTCGATAGACAACTAAGACTGCACGAACCCCACAGTATTCAATATATGCCCTGCAACATTTTATGATGGTTTTCCAAAATTCCATGTCCAAAGTCAGCAAGTCACACATCTGGGGGACTGAAAACCACACCTGATGTTAAGGTCTACCTGGCTCTGCCCACTTCCAAAACATATTCCTTTACCAACCAACACTCTGCGTGACTCAAGACTGAACAACCAATTATTTTCATTTATTGACTGCAACTATCTATAGCATGATCTCCAGTGAAGAGCCACTGCCAAAACCAGTCCAAATTCTAAATTATCGAGTCAGATCTCTAAATCAAAAACAAGACATTGGAAAGAACTAGAAGAAAGGGACAGTAGCAATAAAATGGTGACAATGTCACTCTGACTATATACCATGCTGTTTATAAATAAGACTTTGAATTATCAGAATAGTAACAACCGTTCTTATCCAATTTTGCAGGAAATATATCCATTACCATTAAGTTTGTGAAACCTGGATAGAAGGTTCATCTGATTTTTCTTCTTCCCTACCAAAACCAAACAACCTTGTGGATAATGGTTATTCTTTTAGAAGTCAAACAAATAATGAAAATGGGAGTTTAAAAAGTTAGTTCCCAAGCAAGAAAAATAGAAAATGGAGAGATTCTAATTAAAGATAACATAGCTACAGTTAAAAAAAATCTGCAAGGTTAAGTATATGGGGTGGACAAGTTAAATGTCTAGAAACAAAGAAATTAAAGGGTAAATTGAACAATTCGAACTTTCAAGTATTACCTTTCAAAACAATCGGTTGAGGAAGTTAGCAAATGAACTATATTAGGAGCAACAATAATGTTTTCTTTGCGTATAGTGAGATTTCTGGAAAAAATACTTTTTAAAATATATGTTATTATTTGAGCAATGCAGGTAGAATTCAATAACAAAAATAATTAAGAAGAAAGTTAAACAAAAGAGGGCTATCTTAGCTCTTAATGTAGCAGTCATGGTCTAACTACTCACTCTTCAATCTGATGCTCTCTCAGTTTTTTCAGGCCCTTCCTAAAGACCAGATCTAAGTTCCAATCTAAGTCCCAGAGAATTTTGTCTAGAAGATGGGGCCATCACAGACGAGGCTCTCTTCCTGGATGCTATCAGACAATATTCCCTAGCATTTGGGATCCATAACATGCCTCTACTGCCAGATCTAATGGGACATCTAGCTATAACTGGAGAGAGGTCATCCTTCAAATACCTCAGGCCCATGGCATTATCAGGAATTCTAAACTAGTTTAATTTGAGAGGTAAATTGTTGGATTTCAAATTGGGAGGAACTGATGGGAACTGAATCATTTTGCTTAACATTTCACTTAGCACCTCCCGTGGCATATTCAGAAGAAATAGGATAGGGTTAGGATTGGGTTGGGTTAGAGTTGGGGGTTAAGGGTTAATGAATAGAGATTGGAGTTAGGGGTTAAAGTTAGGGAATATTAGGGGAAATTACGCAACATCCCATTGCAAATCCTTATATTTATTTTGCCAGATTTCAGTAGTAGTTGTTATTTTTAATTTGGGAACTCTGATTTTTTTAAAAATTGTTTTAAAGTGGAAAACAATTTATATGATTTAATTATTAATTCAAACTAGAGAAGAAAAGGACACAATGAAGTACATTTAAAATAATAACACCAATCCCTGCATATATCAAAGGAACATGAAGACTCTGAATGGCTTGAGCACCCTATATATATGTTCATGGTTCTCTTCCCCCACATTTTGTTGAGCGACATAGACACAGTGGAACTCCCAAGGACATATTTCTAGGATAGGGGCAAGAATCCAACTTTAAGAAAGCCTACCAAGAAGTAAGAATAGTTACAGTGGAATATACTAATCAGTTAATGTACCATGGACTGAAGCTTAAATGTTTAAGAAAATTTGATAACAGAGATGGCTATAAAAAAAAAGGAATGTATTTCCTTGAGTGGCATACACATCCATCAGTTCATTTAGATGCTGTAGTAAGTTAGAGATAGAAAGTGAAAAAAAGAACACATTTCAGTTAATAAGAGACTTCTATTTAGTTGTCTTTGGAAACAGTCTTACCAACTCCCTCTAGCAAAAAAAGAATTATTATATTCTCAGTGAAATGTTATTATCAGGTGCATTTTTAACACAAAGTATTTTCAGGCCCCGAAGACAGATATTCTATCAAATATAAAACCTCAGAAATAGGGGGCAAAGAGACTGCTAGGAACATCAGTTCTCTTTGTGAAGGGGAGAAATACTCGCAATCAGACACTTTCAGCTTCTATGCTGACAATTCTCATAATGACAAATATCCATTTTCATATTTCCACACTGCCATTATGTTCTCATGGCAAAATTACTCTCAAGGAAAAGCAAAGTTATATATCCAATTTTGTATATTTTAGATACATAAAGCTAGAATGCATTTCCTACTCAGATAGAAGGAATGGCAATAGAAAATAGAAGGGAGAGCAAAAGCATAAACAAGTTCTGTATCACTGCCCTGCAGCTATCATACCAAACCAAGACAGTCTAACCACTCCAACTGAAAGAAGATGAAAACCCATGAAATGCCCTTCAGGAAAGCAGGCGAAATGGGCCTTTTCTGATGGCCCAGTTGAAGGCCTATCCACTAGTTCAGAGGTGGGTGTTCAATAGTCAGAACATGTGTGGGTGTCTCAAACAGGCAGACAGATATCTTTGCAATAACCTTTATTCACAACTGCAACAATATAACTAACCCGGTGTCTTGACTCAACACTAACAGTAATGGAATTAACTGCCTCCGTCTGACAGTTCCCCTTTTATACCCTGCTGTCAGACGGTCAGCCAATCAGGAGCTGGCTCCGTCCTAATGGCAGGAACAGACCTGGCTGGCTTCAGTACGCAGCAGTGGGGATTTATCCACAACGGCTCATGAACTAGTGCAGGATTGGGGAACTATGGCTCCCTTATGACTTCTGGACTTCAACTCCCAGAATTCCTCAACCAGCCATGATGGCTCAGGAATTCTGGGAGTTGAAGTCCACAGGTAATAAAAGGGCCATAGTTCCCCACCCCTGCAGTAGTTCATGAGGCAGACATGAAAAACAGATATTTCCAGAGCAGGCCTATGTTATACAGGTAATCCACACTTATGACTGTAATGGAGCCTGCCTATTATCGTTGTAAGTTGTGATAGTTGTACAGCAGGTCACCCAGACGGCCAATCTGGTGTTATGACCTTTTTTCATTAAGTGAACTTGTTAAGGAAAGTAAAAAGAAAACCTTCTGTGAAATCAGTGCACTATTTGCATTAGGCTTCCAGGCCCAATTCAAAGTGCCGCCTTAAAGCCATTGTACAGCACTATAGGATACTTTGCCAAATTAAATCTTCCCATCATTTAGAGAGGGGCTTGTGCAGGTCTCTCTCCTTGTGATGGTCAAGTGTCATGGGCCAGTGATAGACCTTCTCTTTCGTACCCCTGGTTTTATGGGACACATCCCCTCGGGAGCTCAAATGGCCCGTTCTGCAGGTATTTTGAAAAAAAAAACACCAAAGCAGCGTTTTTCCAGTGGACTTTCAGCCCTTATATTAAGAAAATGATGATGTTATGATTTTGATGAGAAGGATTCATTTTTATTACTTATATTTATTTTAATGATTATCTTTTAATTTATTGTACTCCATCCAGAGTCCATTACAAACTTTTTTTTTTAAAAAAGAGAAGTGGTCAGCCCTCACTTGAATACTGTAGGTGGCATTACCTTCTTTTTATAGGTAAACTTAAGTTTATGTATTGAAGAAGGAGCTCTATACAGGTAGTCTTTGACTCATGACCACAATTGAGACTGCAATTTCTGTTGCTAAGTGAGGAGGTTGTTAAAAGAGTCCCCCCCCCCAATTTTATGACCTTTTTGGTTAAGTGAATCGCCATAGTTAAGGGAATTACATGGTCGTTAAGTAGATCTGGCTTTACCCATTGACTTTTCTTCTTGGAAGCAGACTGGGAAGGTTGGAAATGGAAATCGCATGACACCCCCCCCAAAAAAAAAATGTTGCAACTGTTAGAAATACAAATTGATTGCCAACCATCCAAATTTTGATCATGTTGCCATGGGGATGCTTAAATGGTTGTAAATGTGAGGACCAATCATTAATTACTTTTTTTTGATGCCATTATAATTTTGAAGAGTCACTAAATGAATGGTTGTAAATTGAGGACTACCTATACTTCTAGAACAGGTAAGTGAGCAAAATACAAAACCGAATTATCTGCAATGTAATACATATTACTTTAAACATAAATAATAGAATTATAATTAATTGCATATACAAGAACTAAGCATGCTTTAAGACACTGCTGCAAGTCTTCAGCAGTATTCATCTTTTCTTGTTTATCAACTAAAATTATTAAGAACAGAGGCAGTGAAATTTATCTGTAACAAAACACATGGCAAATGACAAGAATGCACAAATTGAATTGTTTCTGATGACTAATTATTTTGCCTTCATTTGAAAGTCATCATTCCAGAACGATGTTCAGTAGCATGTCATGTTGCTGACTCATTGGTGTAGTAACTGATTATGAAGTCCATTTTCCAGTAACTTAAACTCCTGTAATTTAATCTGTTTTTAAATAAAATAATGAATGATTAGTGAGAATACAGAGAGAGAGATTTAAATCTGTTTCCTCAACTATGAGATTTCAGTGAAAATAACTGGTTATCAGTAAATATAAGGCCATCAATCAAAAATATATTTTTTACATAATGCATAATTGCCATATGGAATTTGTCATCACACTAGCCATATCAGCAAAAGGAAGCAACCATTTCAGCCTCTGATACCACAGGATACTTTAGATTTGTTGGAAAATTCCCTAGAAACTTTCTAGTTTGAATCAAGCATGCTAGACTAGGTGAACTCACTCTGATTATATTCCTGTCCTCCTCTTAATGGTTGCATAAACACTTCTAATACGATAATTACCATCAATTCACTTATGTAGGACAACAGGGCTTTTCATCATAAGACGAACATGGCTATAAACTAATTTGGATGGAGTTAGGGGAAAAAACAATGAGTCAAGGATACAATACAATTTATCTTCATACTGTATATATTGTTTTTTGACATCTTCACTGAACTAATTTAAACCTTCATAGCACTTCTTTTGAGGTAGCTCATATACTTCAATTAGTTTTATTTAGTGATTAAAGATTACTATTAGGCCATGTTTTGTTGTACTAATATAGTAGGAAACTAATATAGTTTCCCTATTTTGAAATGATGCAGGACAGCAATAACAATAACACTTATACTTATATACCGCTTCATAGTGCTTTACAGCCCTTTCTCTAAGCGGTTTACAGAGTCAGCATATTGCCCCCAATAATCTGGGTTTTACCGACCTCAGAAGGATGGATGGTCTGAGTCAACCTTGAGCCCAGTGAGATTTGAACTGCCAAATTGCAGACGGCAGAAGTAGCCTGCAGTACTGCATTCTAACCACTGTGCCACCGCAGTTGTTTTTGTTTCTTCTTTTTGTCACTTATACAGGCAGTCCTTAACTTACAACAGTACATTTCATGACTTTGAAGTTACAATGGCACTGGAAAAAGTGAGTTATGACCGCTTTAGAGTTAAGACTGTTTCACCACCCCCAGGGTCATGTGATCAGAAACTTGGCAACTGATTGCTATTTGTGATGGTTGCAGTGCCCCAGGGTCATGTGATCACCTTTTGCAAGCTTCTAACAAGCAGTCAATGAGGAATCCAGATTCACTTAACAACCATTAAGTGAACTGCACAACTGCAGTGATTCACTTGACAACTGCCTCACTCAGAGATTAATATTTGATCTTCACTCACAAAAATTATTAGGGAGACTCTCATTCTACCCCGATTACATTCCAGTGAAACTTGACATCTGACTCCACAGGCTGCGTGGTATGAAAAATAGCATGAATTATTATTTATTACTATTTTGCCTCAATGCTCACTACCATGTTGATGGCCGTGCACCCTTCATCCCTTGAAGTCTCAAAACATGAAAGCAAATCCAAGTGCTGCTTCTTATTGAAAAAAGTGAATCTTTCCATTAATACCTTAATAGTAGGATAAAAATCAATAGATCTTCTGTTGTATTTGCAGGAGCAAAATTACATGTACTACTATAACTTTCTAGAGCAGCAGCATCTGCAGGAAACTACAGTGATACTTACACTAAACTAGTCATGTTAATACTATGATTACCTACTTCTGTGATTCACATATATATCATCATTTGCCCCATTCTGTGAATTTCCATGTTCTATGAATATATATTTTTCTTAATCATAGCCACTAAATAAATGCAAAGATAAAATTGAAAAGGAGAATTGGATGAAAATGGGGTGCAGAGAGCCAGTTTGATCTAGTGGTTAAGGCAAAGGGCAGGTAATGCCAAAAATAGTGCATTGATTACATTAGACACCCCAGATAATATTCAACACAAAGTAGTTCTAGCACGTTGCCAGAAAATATTTTACAGGTTGAGATGGGCAGTAATATAAATTGAAATAAATTGAAATAAATAAATAAATGATCTAACAATGTGTAATTGCAAAACTTGTCTTAAGATTTTCATTGCCTTCTGTGCAAGCTACTAGTTGTGAAATTAGTTAATCAGCTAATTTGCCTCAATATAGTAACTAGAAAACATTTAAGTTGACATATACATATAAACACATACAGTATATATAGGTAAATCCTATTTAGTTTTGTAGAACTGGATTCCTTGATTCCACACAGGATGACAGTGTTAGATAAACTTAGAACTTAGTCACATGTTGTTTTTATTTAGTCACATGTTGTTTTCACATGTTTTAGTTTATGTGTTGCTCTAAATCAGGGGTTTCAAACTGAATTTCATTGACGGACAGATCAGGGTTGTGTTTGACCTTGGGGGCTAGGTAGAAGTGGCCAGGGTGGGCATGGCCAACTCAATGTCATTCATGTCGGGGGAGCTCATAGTGGCCCAAGTACTCTGCCACCGAAAACGGAGCTCAGAGCCTCTGATTAATAAGTTAGAGTTTAATTTGGGCAAGTAACAATTATATTCAATTCTTTGTTTAAACAATAAAAGACCTGTTGAATTTTTGTAGTATTTATACTGGTCTTGTGTGACAGCATTTTCCATAAAACCAAGATCAACAGCCAGTTGGCATTGTCTTCTGGACTGAAACATAGTTTAAAAATGCAGCACATAAATTCTAATACATGTGTATGTGTGTGTGTGCGTGCGCACATCCTAATACTTTTCTCAAAAGTATCTTATTTTTTCAACAATTTTAATTCTAAAATGCACATTTCATAACATTTGATTTATGGACTGTGATTCATTTGCCTCAAGTTATAGACTAGTCACAAACTTTTCCTCAAATTGAGCAAGTTAAGAAAAAAAGAAGTTATATCTTTGTCTCTACACCGCCTCTGTCTCACATTGTAGTGTGTCATTTCTTTAGTCTCCGTTAACAGCACATGACAATTCTTGTAAACAACTTTTATGTTCCTGGCAATCGAAAAAGGCTGGTTCTACTTAGAGAGATGCTTTGCCAGCCAAGTCTTCAGACTGCCTGAAATGATAGAGACTTTTGTCACAACTGGTTCAGTTGACTTGCAGTTTAGATAAATGAGAAGCACATAAACATTGCTTGCTTGGTGGAGAAAATTCCTGTATTTTGCATATTTTATAAATGGCAAATTTGCATAAATGGTAAAAAGTTTTTTTCAAAAAATTAAACTGATAATTTAAAACTTTACAATAATTAAAAGCAGGTGAAAAGTTAAAGTAAAACCGTGTTTACATCCCATCCAAGCAAACTCTAGCCTCTAGCAAACAAGGACACCCTGCCAAGCCACTAAAGCCTAGGGGAATTGCTAATCCAATCCTAACTAAGGACAGTTCCCATTAAGTCCCAGTGCATTTTGATTAACCAAATTAATATATTGAAGTGGTTCATAATCACAGAACATAAATTGTTTACCTATATATCATCCTAAAATGAATGAATGGTAGGTAACATCTATTGGAATTTCTGAAAGTTAACTCATACTATCCTGCTATTCAGAAATTGGGTAAGTCATGGCTTCCTTCTGACCTCATTGAATGAGGGAATATATTGCTTCATTCAAGTTCTTCAGCTTCTTTTGAGGAAATATACATACAAACATCTACTGATGCTTCTTAAGATCAATTCTGGACAACTTTTCTTACTTTATTCTGTTCCTGTAAGTTATTAAAAAACAAACTTTGATTCCCTCTTTCTCCATTTGCTAAAGTAAGCTTTTCCGCAAACTATTATTTGAAGGACCCAACAAACTGACAATAAACCGTGTGTGATACTTTAAAGATGTATTTTATTAAAATGCAGCCATGTTCTTTATTGTTAATTTACTTGAACAAATAGTTTGTTGAATTGTTGCTTGGCTGTTCTTCTATGATATATTTGTTCCCCACACATCATGGACTAGCTCCATTTTTGTTTAAATGTATGTATCTTGTGTATCTTTAATCTTTAATTTGGAAATAGGAAGACATGTTGCTAACAGATAATAGGCAATTATACATTAACTGTTTATGAACATTCACTGAAAAAAACACTCAATTGAACAAACAGGGAGAACCTGAAGTTCCAGTATAGTGTTGGTGTCAATGAAATCTGGTAGGATGGGACACATAACTGGAATACTGAAGAGGAAGCATATGGTTTGTTATAAAATAAAAATCTCAACAAAACGGAAGGCAAGATTGCACTATGATAGAGACTGTCTATATCTGTAAGGAAATTCATATCAAATGAAAAACTTTTCCAAAGTAATCCATTAAAAACTAAGGGAAAAATAAATACTGTAATAATGACCCCATTGTGGGTGTGTACTTGTGCTGAGATAACCTTGACAAAGGAAAACAAAGCAACCATGAAAAGAAAGTAAATGAGAAACAAAATGACTATTTAGTGAGGGAAATAGGTGGTTCTTACCTATGATGAATAAGACAAAAAAAATAAAGTAAATACTAGGTACAGATAAAGAAAGGAAAGAGACTCAAATAACCCCACCTTGATTTTGTTTGTGCATCATATTTTGAGGTTTTAAAGATTCTATTATTATAATACCTTCCAGAAAAATTGGTCCTTGATAGAATATAGGAAATCATACAAAGTTATCTTCAAAGCATTGATTTAAAGCAGAAGAATAGACCAGGCAGACAATTAAGAAGCATTTTCCCACTTTTCTGCTCTACCTCATTTAAACTAGAGCTAGCTTTAAACATTACTGCATTTGTGTGCAACATGTAATCTGGAGCTCTGCAAAGTGAAGCTTTACTTTTATTAAATGGGCTTGCCCAAATGCACAGCATTTAGCTTTACAGACACTGATTTTTACTGTTTGCAAATGTATCAGAAGAATGTGCTGGAATACATATCATGAATAACTAGGGCCACAGCTTAGATTCCTCCTAATTTTTTTTCTCTTTGCGCACTCTTGACTGCCTCAGGCTAATGAGACAGAAAATAATAAAAATAATAACAACTATTACAACTAAAAAAGCAGAGAAAAACTAAAGTAAGGAATTAAACTGTACCAGGCTAATGAAAATTCTGTCCATTTTACAAGTAGCTTTACCACTATGGTTGCATCTGTACTGTAGTTATTTCTATGGCCACAGAGACAGGACAAATTCACATTTTTAATGCATAACATGTAAATAAAACTTGATTCCTTGAAAATATAGTACTCCCATGTTTTGTTCAAGTCCTGTTTTGAGGGAGGGAAGGGAGCCCAAGTCTTGATTAAAGGAACATACTTAAGAATCTTCTCCTTCACACATCTCTATTTTGGCCATCATATAAAAATCCTCATTCTGAAGGCAATTCTGCAGTTAATAAGGTCAATACAGGTAGTCCTCAACTTACAACAGTTTGCCTAATGACCATTTGAAGTGAAAAATAAGACTTATGACCATTTTTCACAATTATGACCACTGCAGCATCCATATGATCAAACTTCAGATACTGGCAACTGACTCATAATTTTGATGGTGGTGGCAGTGTCATGGGATCACCTTTTGTGACCTTTTAACAATCAAAGTTAATGGGAAAGCCAGATTCACATAACAACCGTGTTACTAACTTAACAACTATGACAAGAAAGGTCATAAAGTAGGGCAAAACATACATAACAACTGTCGTGGTTAGCAACAGAAATTCTGGCCTCATTCTGGGGTGTTAAATCGAGGACTATCTGTATAGGTTCATTATCAATTGCAATGCTTGCTTGTGATCAGTGCTATTACATATGAAAATCTATATACATTCACTGGTTGTTCCTACATATTAAAAACAAGACATTCTTTTTAATTTTCCCCAATATCGTAGAGTCCATGAAGCTGCCAACATCACCCACCATTAATTAAAGTTCTGGCACTCCAAAAACACACCATGTGAAATGCACAGGCTTGCTGATACCACCCACAAAGGGGAAGGCGTATTACATCCTGTGAATACATCACTACTGGAAGAAACAAGAAATAGATAAAAAACAAAAGGGTATAACAGATAAACAATCTTCAGTTTGAACTTCAATAGCTCAAAGGAGAAAAAAAACACCTTAATCCTACATTTAGACATAGGGAAAAGTAAGGAAAGGGTGTAAAAGGTGTAAAGTGGCTTTGGAATCTTCTAAAATAAATGACAAGGTTTTTCACAAATAACATTTAAAAAAAGATGTTGAGATTTGATCAAAACACGAAGGTAACAGCCTCCGTAAAGAAGTGTCTAGAGTGGTATACAGATGAAATGCTTATTAAAGTTCAAGGCAAGAGAAAGCCCATATAAATGAACCTATTTTAAATTCTCTAAGCTTTTGGATAGAACTATTGAAGAGAATTTTGGGGGTGCCATTGAGTATTTTATTTACAGTGCATTCAGAAAGTATTCAGACCCCCTTCAGTTTTGTTAATTTTGTTATGCTGCAGCCTGATTCTACAGTTGTCAAAATTCATTTTTTTTCCTCATTAATCTAGACTTAGTATCCCATGACTATAAAGTGAAAATAGAATATGTCTGTAAATTCATTAAAAAGAAAAAAACCTGAAATATCACATTGGTATAAGCATTCAGATCCATTGCAACAATATGTGAAATTTAGCTCAGGTGCCTCCCATTTCTTTTGATCGTTGCTGACATATTTTTACGCCTTAATTTGAGTCCATCTGTGGTAAATTAAATTGATTGGACATCAATTGTTAATTTGTCAATAACAAAACTGACAAAAGTGAAGGGGTGCTGAATACTTTCTGAAAGCACTGTAAGCAATCTGTAAAAAATACAATCTTCTTCAAGAGGTGTTCCACTGCTTGTGACTTCAGGGAACCGTGCGTTTACTTTTCTTGGCAAGTAGTGTTAATGTAGAATGTTGTCTGCATAAGATTCAGACAATATAACTATGTCTAAAAAAGAAAAATTTTAAAAATTGAGGAAAATAAAGATGTCTATTTTCACACCAAATGCTACACTAAACCCTCGCTCAAACCTATATTTAGCAAATAGCTATCAGCAGACATTTCAGACTTGATATAGCTAGAAATGTTAACTTTATTGCAGACAAGAAAAATGTCATATATATATGCAGAATATCTGCCTATTGTCGTATACATGAACCAAAGCCGATATATATGTCAGTTCCTCCTAAGGCTTAAATCTTAAGTCTTCTGCTCACTCCCTTTCAAGCCAATGAATTATGGGACATTCTTTTTCCAACCTGGAATGTAAAAAATGTATGTTCAATTTGTATACAACAGTTCCATCTAGTAATTTTATACAACAGTTTTGTCTGCCCTGGCTATGGGATGATAAATGAAATTTCATCAACAAACTATAAAATACAAAAAGCACTTGATCCAGAAGGCTGATCAAACACACACACACACACACACACATTACACACACGCACACACTGTCTGTCTCTGTCTTTCTCTCTCACACACACATACGTATGATGTGAAAGAACAGAACATTAATGCTGAAGATACAATTATTAAATGTACTAAAGAACAAGTATAGCTGGAAAAAGAAACCATGATAACCCCAAAAGAAAATCCAACCTGACCTAACCTTTTAGAGTTTTTAAATAGCAAATCAGTATGTGAATGATATTATCTTGTACACACTGCATGCTGAGACTTTCGAAAAGTCCTTTTAGAGTTTTTAAATAGCAAATCAGTATGTGAATGATATTATCTTGTACACACTGCATGCTGAGACTTTCGAAAAGTATTTCATAAAATCTTCTTCAATCAGTGAGTAAATAGTACAGGTAATCCTCGGGTTACAACAGCAATTAGGATCAGGATCGCTGTCCCTGAGCAATGCAGTAGTAAAGCGCAACACTTAGGAACAGCAATCTTGGCAGTCCTGGTTGCTGTCATAAACCCAAGACATGCAGTGTTAAGTTGTGGGTGAACAGAACAGATAGAGACAGATCTTCAACTTCAAACTCTTTATTATAACAAGTAATAACTCAGCAAGTCTGTTTGACAGCTTGCCCTTTTATAGGGAGCTGTCAAACAGTTCAGCCAATCACAGTACAGTATTTTCCCACCTTGGTGGCGAACCTGAGCGAAGTCTTCATTCTTTGGCTTCACTCCTTCATTTGGATATGCAACATGCAGGCTGTTAAGTGGGAAGCAGCAGGATTCAAAGATAAGGAGGGTGGAGATAAGGGATACCCCGGGAGGTCCAGAACAGACTGCACATGATTTGGGGGATGCAGGGGAAGTGTTTGGGAAGCCTGGCACACACCATACACAAGTGCTCAAAGGCCAAGAGGTAAATGATGTAGCAGGGTGAAAGCACAGGAAGGCTGAGGGGTGGATGGCACAGTGCAGGAAGTCAGGAGGGGGATAGGGTGGTGGGGTGACAGCACCAGAAGACTGTGGTTGGATGATGCAGTGTGAGGGCAGGAAAGCCACAGGGATTTACTAGAGCAATATCGGACTTTCCCTGCCAGCTTTCCCATTTATTTTTCTCATGGGAAGCAGGCAGGGAAGGTCAAAAATGATAATCATACGTAATGCAACCATTGTAAGTCCAAGCTGGTTGTCAGAATTCTGGTCATATCAATGCAGGGACACTGTGACAGCTGGAACTTCAAGGACAAATACCACTTGTTCAGCACTGTCACAATTTTTAATGGTCGCTGAAGTGGTTAGTAAGTGAAGGCTTCACGGTAACAAGGTGAAAGCAGATTTCTGCTTACACTTAGGTAATAAGTTTAAAAAAGTATTAAGAGACCAGTAATACATTAACAATTAATATCATTAAAATCTATAAACACTGAGGTTTCCTAATGGTTTATCTTGGAATTAGGTCTTTAAAAATCATTGATAAGTTGTTTTGACTACGTTGCGAAACTAAGGTGTATGGTTTTGTTGATAACCCTAAATTATTTGGAAGCCTACAACAAAATGATAGCAAAATATTGTATCAGAATTTTTCCAAACGGAAATAATTGGTATTATTAATAAATGTAGTGGGTTGCTTTTTTAAATGGAGAAAAATATTACATTTTATTTGGGTTTTAAAGAATGTTTATCTGCATTTGAGTCTTCAATTTGAAATAAAGGAACGGGAAACAAGATAAACCTTGTACTCAATATAATTCATGAGTTTTAGTACTTAAATTGAATTTGTGGGATACAAAGCCAAACTCAATTTCAATGCAAGATATAAAATACTATATATAAAATCTGTACCATAATCATGTTAGGTTTGGTTTTCTTAGCAAAGAAAATGATGCAGGAAGTATTCATTACTGTCAGTCTTTCAAAAAGCTGGCCTGAAATGGACTATTTCCCCCTTCCATCCTAAATACAGGTAGTCCTTATTTATGACCACAATTGAGCCCATAATTTATGTTGCTAAGTGAGAAATTTGTTAAGTGAGTTTTACCTCATTTTACAACTTTTCTTGCCACATTTGTTAAGTGAATGATTGCAGTTGTTAAATTAGTAACATGGTTATTAAATAAATCTGGCTTCCCCATTGACTTTGCTTGTCAGAAGATTGCAAGATATGATCACATGACCCAAGGACACTGAAAGTATCATAAATATGAACTAGTTTTCAAGAATCTGAATGTAAATCATGTGACCATAGGGATCCTGTAACGGTCATAATTGTAAAAAATTGTCATAAGTCACTTTTTGCTGTGCCATTGTAACTTTGAACAGTCACTAAACAAACTGTTATAAGTCAATGTTAGGTTTAATCATCTGTTGCCCTATTCATACAGAACTTACAATCAAGCCATGATCTTGAAACCATACCAGAATTTTAAAGAATTTTATCGCACAGCTATTTCCCACATGCACTTACAGTATGGTGCAAGTTAGATTTAGAAAGTAGGAAGAACAAAAGTAAAAGTTAAAGGCTCCCCTCACACATATGTGCTAATCGTTCCCGACTCTAGGGGGCGGTTCTCATCTCTGTTTCAAGGCCAAAGAGCCAGCGCTGTCCAAAGACGTCTCTGTGATCATGTGGCTGGCATGACTAAATGCCAGAATGCTGTTACCATCCCACCAAAGGTGGTCCTATTTTTCTACTTGCATTTTTTATGTGCTTTCGAACTGCTAAGTTGGCAGAATCTGGGACAAGTAACGGGAGCTCACTCCATTATGCAGTGCTAGGATTCGAACCACCGTACCGCCAAACTTTCTGATCGACAAGCTTAGCATCTCAGCCGCTGAGCCACCACGTCCCGATAGGAAGAACAAAAGGAGGAAATAAAAGAAGACCAGATACAGTAACCCAATGCAAAGTAAAGCACAACATTTCTCTGCTAATGGAAACTAAACTTACAGTGAATAACCAGTTAAAGGTCTCTAACTTGTGATTAAAAACATTGATCTAATAAATGCTTGTGGCCAAAAGCAAATTCCATTTTAGGGATCAGTGAAAAAAGAAAAACTCAGTGTCATAATTCCTTTATGATGTAGCCACTTGTAGAACACAATATATAGCTCTTCTTTCATTATACATTTCCTAGTTTATTCAACTTAAGAAATTTGGTCAGTTTTTAGGAACTTAACCTTTTGTTCCACAGAGGTTAAGTTTCTAGAGGAATTAACTATGACTTTTAGACCTGTAATCCTTTTTCATAGGAAGTTGCTAAAATTAATTTTACTTAGTCATATGACTTCTACAAGCTTGAAAACTGAACTTGAACCAATGGAACTTCCGATCTGCCTGCCCAAGCGCATTTCTTAATGTGAGTATCCGTAAGTTGCTTCAGTATCTTAACCCATATTTTGACACTCTCTTAGAAAATATGAATGTAGTGCATTTCAATTTTCATGTATTAATTAAATATGTTATTTTAATTGGCATCATTACACAAGTTAAAAAATAAAGAAAATGAATATTTTATATATAAAACATTATAATAATATTTTCTTAGTATACAGATTTTTATACACAGTTGTCCCTAACAGTCACATTCTAATACAAAGTGTACTGAAAACTGCACTGAAAAATTCAAAGTAACGTAAACGCTGTAGAATAGCTATATTCTAATTTAACTAGTTCAGGAAATGCAAATTAATCTGTTTCAGAATATGAAACAAAATGCAACTGAAATAAATTGTTTGATATCTTTACAATTTGAGACAAACTGAATTTCTCTGTAAAGTTTGCCTTTATTTTCTAAGATGAAAGAAATTTTCTCACTTAAAATTATTCTTGTACATGCTAACAGTTAGAATGTCAAGTTGCACTATTATGGAGATAATTCTGTATTATCATACACAGTTGTAACAAAATATCCATCAGAAAATTTAACATTGAATTAGATATTAACTGGCTATAAAAAGCAAATTAACTTGCTATGAAAACTTGTTCAATTGCCAGAAAATTTTAATTCTCAGATATGTGATTATATTTCCCTCAAAATATAAACTTAATGGGGCTTTGAATGGTTTTGTTCTAATCTTACTGTAATGTTCACCAATCATTTTCTGCTCTTCTTACATTAAAACATGGACATTTAGTTTGTGACAACTGAATCGGTTCATATCAATTCAAAAGTGACAAGGTGCATACATTTGCTTTCTCAGTGGCAAGCATTTTTGATGTTCATTTAAGAATCCAAAGTTTGTGCCCCCCCCTCAAATAATTCAGTAGTAGTGAAATGGAAGATCCTATTGCAAATTAGCAAATTAGCCTAGAGGAAGACCACTGCTTGTCACCCACAAACTGATGTCTAAGATAAGAGATTCAAGGGATGCTAAAGAGTATAATAAAATATTATCCTAATGAAAATATTAGAGACTTGGTTGATTGTTAACTTCATACTTTCCCAAGGGAGATTTTTCAAGAATCCATATATTGTTCTCTTTCTGAAAATGGGAAGAATACTACAGCTTTTCCTCACTGCTGATTTATACTCTGTTGTAGAATCACCTAGCTATCACAGTGGCACTGTAAACCTGTCTTCATTACTGATGTATCAGTACAGTGATGGCTGGATGATATTACAAGCTGCTGTAAATCACTACTGAGGAAATGGTCAATGAGAATACTAGTCATTACTGAAAGTGAACTGGAAAGACAAGAACCCAAACACTGAGTTTTTCATAGAATACGCAGACTTGATTTTATGAATGAGAACATATACCTAAGTGTTTTATAGCTGAGGCAGTGCTCCATAATAATGAAGTCTGAGAGCAGTTTAATAGGAAATACGATATATCATTCTTTCCTGTTTGTTTTAAATAGAATACAGATAAAATAGTCAGGTTGTTTTATTCAGAACACCAGGCGACTCTGCAAATAAATGTACAAAGCTTTAATGATTGTAATTCCAGAAATCTAGATCAAATTATTTTATTGTGTGGCACATATGATAAAATGGCACTCCTGTTCAGAAGCAAGCTGGACTGACTGTGGAACTTCCTCTGAATCTTGCCCCTATTTTCCACTATTGTCCCTTCCTACAACATAGCTGAATAGACAGAGTGCAATATATGTGTATGGGGGGGGGGAGGCTTCACATGCCAATTTTACCACTTGCCAGTAGTTACTTTCGGAGTATAAGACGCACCTTTTTTCCTCAAAAAAAGAGGCTGAAAATCTGGGTGTGTCTTATACACCAAATACAGCATTTTTTGCCTCCTGAAGTCCCGCCCTCTTCACCAAAATGGCAGTGTATACCCTTATAGAGGCTTTCAGAGAGCTCCTGGGAGCTGGGGAGGGCAGAAATGAGCAAAAAAGAAGCCATTTTTTGTCCTCCCCCAGCCCTCAGCAGCACTCTATGAGCCTCCATAAGGCTATGCATGCAATTTATTTTGACAAGAAACAGGTCTGTTTTCGCAAAAAATGGGCCGTATTTTGCTCATTCCCCCCCCCCCCCCGGAGTACTCTGTAAACCCCCCCCCCCAGGTTATTCAGGCTTTTTTGGGGGGGGAAAGGGCCTATTTTCATGAAAAACGGGCCATTTTGAGGAGGTTTGCAGAGTGCAAAAACCTTTTTTTTCCTTTTTGGGAAAAAGCTCAACTGATTGATGAGAATTACATTGATCAAGTGTTGTGCCAGCAGAAACAAAGTCTTAGGTGCTGCAGATTGTCAGAGATTTCCTTCTCCAGCACATGGATAAATACACCTGGAAACATCTACCTACCTACCTACTCTCTCTGTCCTTACCTACCTACTGTATTTCTCTCTCCCTCTCTCTCTCCCTCTCCCTCTCTCTCTCCATCTATCTACCTACCTACCCTCTCTCTCTCCCTACCTATCTACTGTGTGTGTGTGTGTGTGTGTGTGTGTGTGTGTGTGTGTGTGTATGTATGTATGTGTATATATATATATACACATATATATATATAATGCTGGTTTTGTTGTATTCGGGTCTTTTCCCGTGTAGGATTGAGATTGTCTTGGCAACGTTTCGGCAAGATCTCACTTGCCATCTTCAGGCTGCTGTCGGCTAGGCTTAAAATGCGATCGGAGCTGCCGTCTTTCTGTAAATCTTGGTGGGAGCGGATGGGGTGCTGGCTTTGTTTCAGTAAGTGGAATGATTGGTTGTGTGGTTGTATCATGTTTGGTAGATTGGTGCTGATTGGTGCTGATTGGTGCTGGCTGGTGCTGGCTGTGTGTGCATTGTTGTTTTGTATTGTAACGCCCTGGGTGGTGGGTGGTGTTCATTTGTTGACTAGGGCTGGTTTCCAGATGTTTGGTAGGAGGGAGGTATCATCACGTTTATTCTGAAGATGGCAAGTGAGATCTTGCCGAAACGTTGCCAAGACAATCTCAATCCTACACGGGAAAAGACCCGAATACAACAAAACCAGCATACCTACACCCGTGAAAATCTACGATTTAATATATTATATTATATTATATTATAATATATATATATATGTGTGTGTGTGTGTGTGTGTGTGTGTGTTTGTGTTACAACCCCTGGTATGCCCAAATATGGGAGGGAGCTCACTCCTCCCTCTTTCTGTCCTTCGGCTCATCACAGAAAACCATGCAGGCAGAAACCCATATTTTTTATTTTTAATGTTGCCTTTTTATAAATACAACATATACAAATACAACATATATATATATATATATATATATATATATATATATATATATATATATATATATATATATATATATATATATATATATATATATATATATATATATATATATATATGTATATTCTCTGTCTCTATCCCTCTACCTACCAACCTACCTACTCTCTCTCTCCCTGCCTATTTACCCTATTTCTCTCTTTGTATTGCTCTCTCTCTATCCCGCTACCTACCTACCTACACACTCTCTCTCCCTCCCTACCTACTGTATTTCTCTATCTCTATCCCTTTATCTACCTACCTACCTACATAACTATCTACTCTCTCTCTCCCTACCTACCTACTGTATTTCTCTCTCTTTCTCTTCCTCTCCATCCCTCTACCTACCTAGAATTTTTTTTAATTTGCCTCTTCAAAACCTTGGTGTGTCTTATACTATAAAATATGGTATTCAACCCCACTTTTTTACAGTGCATCAGTAGGAAACTTAATATAACCCCTCCTCTATAAAAATAGAGGAGAATGAAACACCCCAAAGAAAAAAAGCTGGAATCTGTTCCCAAACAATTCTAAATAACTCTTCAGTCTTCTTGCCCCATCTTTCCAGTCATTTTCATTCTTGCTTTCATTTTGAAGTGAGGATGGAAAATAACTGCAATTGTAAATTTTGTCCAATGTTTAAGACATCCAGACAACAATGAGCAGTAGACCTGGTTATATAAACGGATGGGAAAAGAAACACATTGAATATATATATATATATATATATATATATATATATATATATATATATATATATATATATATATATATATATATATATATATATATATATATATATATATATATATATATATATATATATATATATATATATATATATATATATTTGTATTCGTAGATTTTCACGGGTGTAGGTATGCTGGTTTTGTTGTATTCGGGTCTTTTCCCGTGTAAGGTTGAGATTGTCTTTGCAACGTTTCGGCAGGATCACACCTGCCATCTTCAAGCTGTGGGCTTAAAATGGGAACGGAGCTGCCGTCTTTCTGTAAGTCTTGGTGGGAGGGGATGGGGTGGTGGCTTTGTTTCAGTAAGTGGAATGATTGGTTGTGTGGTTGTACAACCACACAACCAATCATTCCACTTACTGAAACAAAGCCACCACCCCATCCCCTCCCACCAAGACTTACAGAAAGACGGCAGCTCCGTTCCCATTTTAAGCCCACAGCTTGAAGATGGCAGGTGTGATCCTGCCGAAACGTTGCAAAGACAATCTCAACCTTACACGGGAAAAGACCCGAATACAACAAAACCAGCATATATATATATATATATATATATATATATATGTATGTATGTATGTATGTATGTATGTATGTATGTATGTATATATATATATATATATATATATATATATATATATATATATATATATATATATATATATATATATATATATATATATATATATATATATATATATATATATATATATATATATATATATCTTACAGTTGAAACCAAAGAATGATGCTGTTTAATAGTGGCAATAGTTACAATCCTGTAACGTAGGGTTGATTGTAAAATACAGAATTCATGTTGTGAAACATGGAATTGTTCACCCTGCTGTACTAATAAATTCCTTCAGGTTACTTGTTTCATAAAGAGTGACCAACAGAAGGCAAGTGGGTCACTCACATAGCCATTTCACTTTCCCCCTTTTCATTTCCATAACTTTCCTAAAAACATTTATAAAGTTCAGAAGCCCATGAGATCAGTAAACATAATAATTCCATTAAAACAAACACACACACACACGCACACACAAATACACATGCAAAATAATGTATTTGTAGAAACTAACTGTTAGAACCCAACCCTAAAGCAATTAATCTGCAAATGTTCAGTCCCATAATTCATTTTGCCTGTCACAAGAAAATATTACCAGTGACATTCAGATAAATAGAAAAAAAAGAGTTCTTTTTAAAACTCTGCACACATGTTCATATCCAATTTATTTATCCAGTATATTTCTTTAAGGAATGAATGACATGAAGATAATTATTGTTTTTTATTGGGAAAAATATATAAAGTATGTTTTTTTTATGTTGAAACCAATGCAGAATTATACAACTACAACTATATTCTTTTTTTAAAACCCAGTATCGGGACTGAATGAAAAATATTTGAATCCAATTTTATGTAATATTCATAAATTTTAATACTATTCTCTAACTTCCCATAGAACCCAAATCAAACTTGGAATGAAGCAATTAAAATAGCATTTAGTTTTGTTTAATTTAATTTAACTTAATATAATTATCTATTTACAGGTAGTCCTTGACTTACAACACTTCGTTTAGTAACCATTCAAAGTTCCAACGGCACTGAAAAAAAAGTGCCTTATCACTATTTTTCACACTTACAACCATTACAGCATCACCACAGTCATGTGATCAAAATTCAGAAGCTTGGCAACTGATTCATATTTATGACGGTTGCAATGTCTTGGTGTCACATGATCACCTTTTGCAGTCTTCTGACAAGCAAAATCAATGGGGTAACCAGATTTACTAAGCAACATATTACTACCGGTAACTTAACAGCTGCAGTGTTTCACGTAACAACCGTGGAAATAAAATTAATAAAACGGAGCAAAATTCACTTTAGAATGTTTCACTTAGTAACAGAAATTTTGGGCTCAATTGTAGTTGTAAGTCGAGGGTTACCTGTATTTATTTTACATCCTGTCTTTATTCTTTTTATAAAGAATTCATGACAGTGAGCCAGACTGAGTGGCTAATGGTCAGGGGTGGGTTCCTGCCAGTTCTAACCTCTTCTATAGAAGAGGTTCCACAAATCTACAGTGCTGTTTAGAACCGGTTCCAGCTCCTTCCCCCTGCCCATCCGCACATCATCAAGATGAAGAGCAAGAGGAGGAATTCTGGGAGTTGAAGTCCACAAATCTTAAAGCTGTCAAGTTTGAACATCCTTGGTTTTTTTTTCTAAAGGGTTAGGGGTGCAAGGGTCTTGTAACTTGACAGCTTTAAAAGTTGCACACTTCAATGCCAGAGTTCCTGAGCCAACATGACTGGAGGAGGAATTCTGGGAGTTGAAGTCCACAAGTCTTAAAGCTGTCAAGTTTGAACACCCCTGGGTTATTTTTCTAAAGGGCTAGGGGTGCAAAGGTCTTGTAACTTGACAGCTTTAAGACTTGCGTGCTTCAAATGCCAGAGTTTCTGAGCCAACATTTTGGTTGCTAAGCAAGAGCGTTGTTAAGTGAGTTTCACCACATTTTACAAGTTAGCCATGCCCACCCAGTCACATGATTGCCAAGCCACTCCCACCAGGCCACATGGCTGGCAAGCCACTCCCTCAAAGCAGGCCACACCTACAGAAGAGGTTCTAAAAACTTTTGAAACCCACCACTGCTAATGGTCCTTCCTCCTCCGATTTCTCCTGATGTGAGTTGGGCCCAGAGACAGTAAGTATCCAGCTGGTTTTCTTGCCTAAGATGGGACCAGAACTCAGTCTTCCAGTTTCTAACCTAGTGTCATCACTAGACCAAACTTTCTCAATAGGCTTGATCTCAAATATTTTTCAGTAACTCTCAGCTACACAGAAGCAGGCCATACTATACAAGTTTGTCCTACTGGTTTTGGGTTATCAGATGTCTGGCAAAAGGAGAATACATTCTCTCTTTTGTTCTCATATCCTCTGCACAGCAAGCATAGCTTTAAAATCAAATAATATCCCTTTTTTCAATCTCTTTTCCTAACTAATTTTTCTCTTTGCAACACGCTACTTCCCTGCTAACTGCAAGTTAACATGCTCCACTCTCGGACCTTCATAACTCGATTAGTATCGCTCCACCAGCTTATGTTGTTGCCTGAAATTGACAACATCTTCATCAATTATATGCTGAAGATGTTTGCCTCCTATCCACTTCTAGCACAATCCTGGGACTGAAAGACCAATCTTTCTAATGCTGGAAAAAGTAAGCAATGTGTAAGCAGCCAGAACCACTCATGAGTAGGCCCAAGAAGAAATTTTATTGTGATGTTGATTACCTATATTATAAGAATATCATCTAACTGTCTGCCTTCCCTTGAGAAATGGCAGATACAGACTTAAGTTCCGAAACCTACCCATAAGCTCGGAGAATGAACCTTTACCCACAGACTTAAGTGTTTGATCTCAGATGTCCTCCCCCCCCCTCGAAGGTTTAGAAAAGAGGGATTTTTTTGCCATTGTGCTTCTACTTTGGAACATCATCTTCACCCAAAACGCAGGTGTCCTGATGCTGCTAGCTTTTCAAAAGACCTTGATAACCTGGTTGTTCCTCGAGGACTGGGGCAGGCTGTTATATAAACCCATTTTAATATATAGAATCAGTTGCTCCCAGGAGTGCATGTTTTATTGATCTTGTTGCTTTGATGTTTTCAATCCTCTGTTAGCCACACAGAGTTGCTTGGCAGGCAGCTATACAAATTGAAATAATAAGTAAATAAATGCTCATGAAGTTATACAAAACACTCCTGGCTACAGTTGCTACCTGCTCTTTGAGCAGAAGAAGCCTCAAAGTGAGACCAGGAGAAGCCCCAGAGTGTATACTGGATCTAAGTAGGGAAGGGCAACTTCATCTAGAATCAAGGATAGAAAATCCTCAGAACCAGATGCTGCAGGCCCAAAATCCACAGCAGCTCATTCTTGGTGAAGTGAGCTAGAGCCAAATGGTCTCTTTACAGCCCCCAAACACTATTTGGTAATACTGTGATAATGATTTGAGCAATTTTTTTACTAAGGTTATGTAAAGCATTCAGAAGAGTTGCATCACACTTGAACAATTAAATTACCCTCTCTTTGGAAGCCTCATGTAGCCGCCATGAAGGCTATCTATATGCATCCACAGACATTTTACCTTACCGGTAATCCTAGGAAAAGTGTAGTCTGCTGCATGGCCAGGCAACCCCCAGGCAATTGGATACATCTTTCAAAGGAATTACACGAACTGCTTTAAGGCTTTAAAGGAGGATGCCTTGTCTTAGTGCACATTGCAGAGATCTATTTCAAATGATTTGCACCACCCTTTGATTACTATAAACAATGGCAGTGTTTTTCCATTGTTTATTCTACTATATCCCTAAAGAGCTAAGGTAGTCATAAGGTGGATGTGGCTGACTCGCCAATTAGTGGTCACTGAATGTGAGACAAAAATATCCTTAATACCTGGACCATAAGCTGGGATTTGATGGGACCTATTGACATGGGGGTGGAGTGAGACTCCTGGAGGAAGAAATGGCAAACTGAATATGGCTCTGCAAAAAGCAGAGCCAACAACCATGACATAATAAACACTTGAAGAGTAGATTAGCTCTTTGATAATTTCTCCCTGGATAAGGAGAGAGCTTGAGATCATCCACAAGTGCTCCAGACAGCTGCTGCTCATCAGAAGAGCTCAAGATAATGCTCTCCGGCAGGTTTAGAGTTTTGGGAGATGAGAAAATAGCCAACTTGCTGAAATCATAGTCAATGCCTTTGAAAGGACACTAAGTTTGCATACTTCCTTTTCCAATCACTTTTGGAAATTGCTTTTTAACTGCTTTTCAGCTATTAGAAGCCTTTGGGTAGACAAGCTTGACAGCAATGGTTGAGTTTCCTGCAATTCTTACCAAAAGGAAGTTTTAATTACAATTTTAAGACCTTCAAAAAATGAATGAAGAACCAGCAAAGAAGAAAACCTGAAGAATCTGATGGTTTTGGCAGAGGACTCTTGCACGTTTATTAGTTGTATGGTAACTCAAGGTCAAGATATGAAATAGTCTTGTGCAAGAAAACTTAGTCTCAACAAAGAGCTTTGCCCTCTGAAGATGACATTATTCTTTTCAGCAAGGTGAAAAGACAACATGGTTGGATTTTTGTTTTTGTTTTAATAACAGATATGCATTGACAAAGCACTTGAACCACCTCAAAGCCTCTAGGTCATCTTTTACCTCTGCCACTACAAAAGCCCAGAAGTTACTTCTGTGCAGGCATATTCAAAGCCTCTTTCAAGTTTTGTAACTGCTGGAGGGTGTTTTGCTTCCCAGCCTCTTTGTAGTGTGCTTCAGCACTCAACAAAAGCAAGAAGAGGATCTGCACAGGGGCTCTGCATGCACAGAAGCCTTTTCCAACTTCTGCAAGCACCAGAGGTTGCTGTGTAGGGGTTGTGAACCAGAGCAAAAATGAAGCAACCACAATGCTCCTGTCTGATCTTAGAAATGAGAGGGGCCATACTGCTTCACGAAACACCTTTAGTGGGTTACTTTGCTCAAGCTGTCATCAAAGCATCCTTTTGAAGATTTGGATGTGCGTGCCCCTTGAATCATTCTTGACTCTTGGCAACTACAAGGGAAAAAATCTTTTTTAGGAAGCTTTATGGAGGTGACGACTTGAAGAGTGTGGTGATGCTATCTTTGTATCTAATAAAAAAGAATTTACTGACAGTTCCTTCAAGATCAAATGGATGATCCAGTCCCCCCATCACTCATTTCTTTAAACCGAACAATTCCACTGATCTATCTAAGAACAGTTAAAGGTATTTTAAAAAATGAGGGTTACATGTGTTTCAGCATAGATACAGCTTTTGTATGTGGGAGAGTCAGTATTGATTCCTGGCAACTGCCTGGATAGGTTCTTGCAGTTTTCTTGGCAAGATTTCAAAAGTGATTTGCCACTGTAGCCATTCTAAGACTTTGAGTGTGCAACTGGCCAAAAGCCACTCAGCTGGCTTTGTGTCTAAAGCAGGACTGGAACTCCTGGCTTCTTAATTTCTAATTTGGTGCCTTAACTGCAACATCAAATTGCCTCTTTTTTGAAGATTTATATAATGCTCAGGTTTTCATTAAAAAATCCTCCATCCAATATGCAGCATACTCCAATTAAAACTCAAACAATGATACGCTAAGATAATTTCTACCCTGCATGTTATACAAATAAAGAATTTCTGAAAGTTAGGAATACTGCAGGCCAATAAAGAAATGTTTAATTGTGAGGAAAAATATATATAAAATATAATATTCTTGGCCGTCTTGCAACAGTAAGATGGGTTGATTATTTTAAAATACCGGTATCATCCCCCAAAATATAAAATACAGATCCCTTTATAAAAGAAACATGCTTTTGGATATTTAAGGAAAAGTTTGGAACCATACTACTTGGTTTCAATTTTCACAATTATCCTCTCTTGTAGAATTTGGTCCTTCAGCTTTCAAGAAAAGTTCAAATTGTCTTAATTTAGCTTTGCAAAATGAATAATATACTAATCAGAAATTACTCTGACCTTTTAATAGCAGCAAACATTAATATTTCAACAGTTTTCACTTATAAGGATGTTTACATCCATGCATATGCTTCTGAACCCTTTCCAAACATTACTCTGCTTCTAAATGAAGTCTATCTGGCAGTTTTAGCATAAACTAGAGTCCACTATCTCTCCAGGAATCTCTTGTTAAAACTGATATCTTGAAATATTTCTGCTATGTCATTCTGAATTTCAGCATTTTGGCACAGGTATTTGAAGATCAGATGTAAAATACCAACATTATTATGTGAGATCTTATTAAATGTTGAAGTTCTCATAAGGACATTTTGGTCAAGGGTGCACAATTTTTTTTTGAAAAGCATCAGATGTTCTTGCATTTGCCAACGGTGTCATGTTGCCAATCCTTGAAATAAAAGTTGCAATCTAAAAAGGTACTTTATTCTGGAATTGATCTTAATAGCATTAATGGGACCAGATGTAAGTGAGAATGGCATAAAGAAATGTGACTCCCACATGAGGTGTGACTGATAATAGCAATAGCAATTAGACTTACTGTATATATCGCTCCATGGTGTTTTTCCAGCATTTTCTTAGTAGATTACAGAGTCAGCGTATTGTCCCCAACAATCATTTTACCAACCTTGGAAGGATGGATCAACTTCAAGTCAGTCAGAATCCAACTCTTGGCTGTGGGCAAAGTTTGCCTGCAAAGCTGTATTTTCCCACATTGCTAGCAGATTTACACACATTTCTCTTAAATGTGTACTGAAGAGTCACTTAACAAAAAAGCAAAATCTGGAGAGAATTCCTAACTGTTAAGCTCAGCACATTTCCCTTCTCTGTATTGTGTAACTTTGCTCTACAACATGTGAAAAATACATAGCTTAAAGCCATAGTACGTAATTTATTTCTTGTATGTTCACCCTAGCCAATGACAAATATTCCCTCAGTGAATTATCTAAAACAAGAATTAAAACACCAATCTAAGCATATTTTTAATTAACACTGGAACGGGGGAAGTCAAGGAAATAAAATCTAAACATCTGAGAAAAATATTTCACCTGGCACTAAAAAGCTTAAGCTGCAGTAGTGAATCAAATCATGAGAACCAATGTTATATCTAGCGCTGGGCAGAAAAAATATTGTGAATTTTTTCTCAGTTGATCTTATTCAATCTGAGGAAAAGAGAATTTGTGTTAGAATTTTTTTTTAATGGAAAGAGGTCCTCAGAAAAATTCTCATGGAGACCTATGATAACATTTTGCTGACTTAGACAAAATGGCCAAAATGTTTAAATAAATGTCCTGTTTTCCATTGCACAATCCTTTTCTTTGTGTTCTGCAAACCTCTCCCATTTCAATTAAATTATTAATTATTAGATATATGTGCTGCACCTCCCACTGCAGGTATATCATCAAACTCAGTAATATGTAATATAAACAAAATGTAAAGGAAGGTTTCTTCAGATATCAATAATGGACGTCATTAGACTTTAACCTTTTGAGGAAAAGTGAATGCTCTCTTTTAGCTAAGATCAAGTGTAGTATCAGATTAATGTATTTTCTCAGAGGAATTCCATTTTACATATCTGGAAAATATTATCAGAAAATATATTCTTTATTTAGGAAATTTCAATGGGGTTATCTAATTCCAACAATATCTTTACAGAAATTGCAAGGGAGGATTCAGTTTTCCAAATTTGGAGTTATATCATCATGATTGCTTATTATCAAATATTAAATACTGAAAGGCAACGATTGCAGAGGTGGGTTACAAATCCCAGTGCTATTGGTCTGCTCATACTTGTGCGTGCGCTTCTGTGTGCAATGCTTCCGGGCGGGTGGCCGGAAGGATCCGCCCAGAATTATCAAATGGAATATTTAATTTTTAAAAAGATTTGATTCTTTCCCCCCTGCCAAACTGACTTTACAGGGAAACCGAACTTTTAAAAATTGTGAGAAAGAAGATATGGAAAAATTGGGTGGAAGTGGCAATATTGACTTGAACCAACTGGTGACTTTTTTTTAACAGTTAAGAAATAAATATTATCTATCAGATGTAATCAAATGGCTAGTTATAATAAACACATTTGTTAACTACATTGCATGAATGGCAGCACTCAGTTTCTGCGACATCTGAGATATTAGAATAACTTGTTAAATTAAAACTAAAAACCCTACTATTAGTTTTTATAATTATTTGTTATCAATACATCAATTTATTATAGAAGATGTTAAGAAATGAATGGCATAAAGTATTAGATGTTCCTATATTATCTAGACAATGGGAGATTAGAAAGTGGGTCAATGAACCTCAAATTATAACTTATACAATAAAAATAATAATTTGGATTTATTGGACTGCATTAAATTTGTATAGAAAAGTAAAACAACATTTACAACCAAAACAACATTTTGTTGGAATGGTTTCAAATCCACTTTTAAAAAAATAAAAGGATGTATAATATTCTATAATAATGGTTTAAAAAAAACCAAAATAAACCAATAGGAAGAGATATACAGTAGAAGAAGCAGCATAATATTGAGTAAACATTTGCAGGAAAACAGGTCTTAACTTGAGCTGTTTAAAAGATGTATCTTGCAGTACCTCTTTTAATCAAAGCAGTGTATCCATAAAATCATCTTAGAATCCAATTGTCTTGAACTGAGGCTGAATATTTTTGTGTTGCAGGCAGACAGGCAGGCACACAAAATCATTACAAGAATAAAGTAATTTCTTCTATGTTAATACTGGGTAACAGTTACTAATAATGCCCCAGTCTGGCTAAGCTATTAAATTGTTCTATTTACAAAAGACAGGTAACAGAAGACAAAACACAGCAAAGTTTTAACACGATGAACTACATTAAATCTGTACCAAAACGAAGTAAGTGTGTGTTAACTAACCCACAGCATAACTGAACTAAACTGCTAATTATTTTTTTTTAAATTAGCATTGCTTACAATATGCAAAGCTTATTCAGGTGGTGCTTCGTTCTGCATTAACAAGTGCCAAGTGAAATTGACTGCTTTTATCTTCCACTTTTAGTTCCCTATAACTGCACGCCTACATTTAAGACTTCTTAAATGAGATATTTTTAAAGCACAGGAGAATTTAATGAAGAAGACTGACTGCGGTTCAAATGCTATGCATTTTGGATCAAAGTTATCCTATTCAAAGCTATTATCAATTTGATTGATTAGAACATCTGATCTAGTAGTTAAGGCAGCAGGCTGGAAACCAAGGGATAGTGAGTTCTACTCCTGCCTTAGTCATGAAAGCTGGTTGGATGACTTTGGGCCAGTCACTGTCTCTTAGCCCAACACCCCCTCACATGGTTGTGTTTGTTGGGATACTAGGAGAAGGAAAGAATATTATATATGTTCGCTGACTTGAGTTTTTTATATAGGATAAAAATCTAATCAGTCAATAAATAAAATAGGTATTATTGTTTCTTCAATAGGTTTGCTTGCATTTCTGTAACTATACGGAAATCTTTTTGAGAATAAGAACTTTAGTTCCTGTAAGACAATTTGATATTCACAGAATGTGGCTGCTGTATCTTTAGATTCCCTAACAATCTAAACTTACTTTTTATTTGATAAGCTCAAGAAGTTTGCTTTCAGAGATTTTCTGAACTTCTGCAGAGAAGAGCAATGGATAGCCTAAGGGCCAGATGAGCTATCCCAGATTCCTACTGCATCCTGACATTGTGCTTCCAACATTTAGATGAATAACTACATTTTTTCAGGGTTGTATTGACAAAATAAGGAACAAAATGAATGTCTTAATTGGCTATAAAGGTGATATACTTTTGCTTCAATGTCCTTTCAACCAATCAATCCTTTTGCCCCATCTATTATCAGTAATGCATCACTCATATCTTCTATAGCCCTAGGGGTCAAAAACAAAAAACTTATAAAGTATTTATATTTTCTTGTTTTTAAGGAAAGGCCATTAGAGAATGCTCTAACCTAGAATATTTCCAACAAAGAAATATTTTTACGGTTAAGAAATTAAATGAGAAGAAGTGTCTTGGTCTAACATTCTACTTTAGTCCCTTATATATAAGAAACTCCTTTGTTCCAAAGCAAAATAAATAAATCCATATACTGAAATGCTGCCTATTCTACAGCCAGTTAGTCCTGGCTGAAAAATAGAATTAAACGCTTGTCAATTCCACCTCTGGTCTTTTAGCTCGGGCTACTTAGGATCACTGTATATATATATAGAGGGGGGGGGCTCTGTGGCAGGAATCTGCAGAGTCAAAACAGGCCACATTGATTTCATTTCAAATGGATTCAGTACAGTACCATGCAATCAATCACTCAATATGCTGTGTAGAGGAAGAAGCCATCCTTAAGGACTTCTGAATGAAATACTGTCAGCGGAGGCCCAGATGATGGAAAAGAAGGAGAAATAATGTCTCCACAATGGAGAAGCAGACAAATTGCAAACTCAGTACAGCATTATTGCAAATGGAAATATAAGGAATTTGGAATTCTGGGAAAAAAGGGGGGGAAGTGGGGATATGGATACTCATGTGGAAACAAACAGGATTGGCTTCTGAAGCAACTGCATAAATCTAGAGTACATCCTGGCCAAGTTCAAAAATAGATGTTTCATCCCAATATTCACATAATGCAAAGTATGTCACACAAATTACTTGCACTATATGAGCCATACAATTATGTCAATTGCATCTGTACTTGACACTATATCAAAGTGTGTACTGCAAACAATAGCTGTCAAAAACATCTACAAATGTTTTTTTTTTTTTTCAGAATTACACATTGTACTAAAACCTTAATATGATTTTTCTGCCAAGAGTACACATCAAAATTAAAACAACAATTATTACTACTACTACATTTGTGTCGGAAGCATCTATCAAGGCACTTCTGGGTTGAAAGAGTCAGCCTGTGACATCAGTGTTGCCCAGGGGACGCCCTAAAGAATTATTTACCAGGGCTCTTTTCAGACTTTGTGTTAGAGCCAAAACATGTTAAAGCCAAAACATTCTATATGTGAATTGTATAATATACACACAAAAATAAATGATGTAATACAGAGGTGTGAAACTTGCATCGTCCCAGCAGCGTCACGTGACATATCGGGATTTCCCCCCCCCTTCACTAAACCAGTCATGGGCATGGCCAACACGTGACACATCCAGCCCATGGGCCGCAAGTTTGACAGCCCTGATCTAATACATCTGCCATTATTGCTGAATTTTAATTTTTAAAATAGTTCCACATTGTAGGCCAATCTCTCTAATCTGCAACCCTTCCACTATCCAGCCTACACACTGCTTAGAAATTCTAGGAATCACAACCTCAACACAATCATTTTAATTATTTTTCTTTGCATTTTTCCAAAGTCTCAACATCTTTTTTGTAATGTGGTGACCAAAGCTGGATGCAGTATTTCAGGTGTGGCTTTACTAAGGATTTATAAATTCTTCTCTCCTCATCAAAAATTTCCTTACTCTGCATGTCGAATGATTGTTACATTCAGCAAATGTCTCCTGAATTATCCCAGGAATTATAATGGATTAATTCCCCATTAATATAGTGGACTTGTGTTACATTTTTATGGGAGGAAAGTGATATAAGATTGATTATGCCGCTGCTCATAATTTGGTAGCAATTTATTTTAAACATTTCTACTTGTGTACGTGAAACCACTGAGAAACCATTCAGTTTTCTGCAAATTAGCTTTCTCTCACCATGAAAGCCAATTCAGGAAAGCATCTTGAAGACATGAAAATAAGATCAAATATTTGGTTAAATAAAAAACATCAGATCTGTTATGCTTATAAATCACATTGAAAAAAGAAACTGACAGAATAGTGTAAAAGCTGCTGAACAGATTCAGGCAGAAGAGGGCATGTTTCACTAACCTGATGGCACTGAATGAAGACATTTTTCTATAAAAGATGTGTGGGGGGTATCCTGCAAAACAGGTCACCTTGTAAACATTTGACAACAGATCACAATAGAGATTAAGGACTAAGAATAGTAATCATGAAAGTAGATACAAGACAGTCTACTGGACAGAAGACAAGAATTCTTTTATATAATCTATTACGTATCCTAAAGTTGAGGCCCTCTATAGCTTGTAATTTATTTATTCATTCATTACACCTTTTCCAGTACAGTCAGGGGTACACATACCTGGAAGTGCATTCCATTAAACTGAAACATAGGTGAGCAGCCAACTATGGAGAGATCATACAATTCAGAGATTCAATAGGAAGGCAATTCAAACAGATGTATGGATTGAATCGACTTTGCTAACGGGATTAACAAAGAAAATGCTAACCCAGCTTTCCTCGGCTTGGCTGTCTCTCCCCTCACAGCTGTTTGACATTCCTAGCAATGGCCCTGCTAGTTAGGAATTGAAATCAACACAATTGAAAAATGCCCAGGCAGGAAAGGGCTGGGCTCTACCATGTGAAATGTTCCCTTAACCAAAGCTACATTAGTACACAGTTTAGTTTTTAAAAGTTTCTCAGATAAAAACTTAGCCTTCTTAAAACTGCAGAGTGAGACCAGAATATTCTCCTAAAAGACAACTTACATTCTGGAAATTATCTTAAATTCAGCAAGGTGTGGTTTTTAAAGTTTGCTGGTTTACAAGCTTTGTTCCTATCCAGAAAAAAAGCAGTTTCCTATATTGGGGCAACGGGGACACTTTTAAAGAATGTTTAGAAGGCTCATTTGATTACAGAATGTCTAGTTATTTAGCCAGAGAAAGATAAGAATAGTTTCTTGGATTAATGAAAATCTAACAGAGTTGTGGGCTTTTCCTAATTAGACAACTAATTAAGAAATGATAGTTTCTGGGTGAGTTTACAGATTCTTAATTAGTGCAGATAAAACTATAGCTTTATTGGAATCACAATAATCAAAGGAGGAACCAAACATAGTTTTTTACACTATTCAACCCAAATCCAACCACATTTTAAATCATGACATTCTGAAAATGAATCAAGCCAGAAAAGAACCATAAACTCTAAAACACCTAAACAAGATTCTCTAAACATCAACATATCTTAGACTCTCACCTGACTACTCTTTTATTGCAAATATTAATGTATGAGAAAGAAAATAATGAAGTAGTCATAAAATGTGCATTGCTTCAGAAGTTCATTCAGTGGTGGGTTGCAGGCGGTACACCCAGGTATGGGCATAGCGGTGCCGGCCGGGAGCACAGCGTACCATTCTGGTATGGTGCTCTGGAGGGCCCACCCACTCGCCTGAGCTCCTTACCTGTATTTGAGCTCTTCGACGCATACGCACACGGAGCATATGCGCCGAGCAGCTGGAGCGTCACGGAGGCGTTGTGAAGGTAAGGACGCACGCACATGCTGTGGGGGATGCATGTGGGGGATGCTGGGCCCCATTGCACCATACCAGTTGCACTGAGATCCGGAACCCAGCTCTGAGTTCATTTCAAATATAGCCTTATATGAGAAGAAACATATATTATGTTTGTGCCTTCATTATGTTCGAGGTTCCCTTGGTTTTACAAGAACTCTTTCCTGAAATAATGGGATATCCTGATATCTAAAACAGGAAAGTGTATTTTTTAAGCTCATTGTGCCATTAATTTGCCCCTTGATTAAACTGGGTCTATTTTACAAAGTATTCCATAGCAAAATTGCTTTGGCAAATTTTATTTTTCTCTTTGCTGATGAATCTAATATTTTGGTTTTTACTATATTCTTTGTAGGGTAAAGCTATAGCAATGAGGTGGGGCAGACAGAGGGCTAGAAGAAAGGAAGGAAAGAGGAATGGAGAGATGAATATAAAAAAATAATAAAAATAATGCACAAAGTCAGAATGGAGAAGACAGTAGCAGTCAGCAAATGTCATCTCTGCAATGAAGCGAAGAAACAGTAGACCACCTGGTTAGCTGCCGCATGACATTTGCACAGACTGACCACAAACAATGACATGATAGAGTAGCAACAATGGTGCAGTGGAAGATCTGCAAGAAATACCATTTGTCTACAATCAAGAACTGGTGGGACCATAAAACTGAGAAGAAATACAAAATGAAGAAGCTAAATTAAGTGCTCTGGAACTTTAGACTTCAAACAGACAGGCACCACATAATACCCCAGACTTAATTGTTGATAAGATAGACAAAAAAGTTACCTGTAAGACTACAAAACATCAACACCTGCCTATCCAGGTGCTTGGGAAGAACTTGATAGACGGACAAAAATGCCAAATCCAGTCTGAACATCTGGCTGACTGTGACAAACCAAAATAATAATAGTAATTGCCTTTGGCAATTACACAGAAAATACATTAAAATTTAATTTATTATAATTTATGTAAATGTTATATGTTTTTTACTCCATTGTACGCCGCCCCGAGTCCTTTTCGGAAAGGGAGCGGCTAATAAATTTAAATTATTATTAATTATTAAAACAGCCAATGTGCTTAAGTCTTAAGCTTTGGTCTCAGGATTTATGAAACTAAACTACAATATATTTAGAAGATAGAGCTCAGTTGGATCTAAAAGAATATAACTCAAAATGTACTTAAAGCAGGTGTGAAACCATTGAAATCTGACATTTTTGTTGTGTACATAAGCAATATTTAAAGTAATCAAATAGTGATTTAAGGGCAGATTTCACAATACGATAACAACATAAAAAGTATGATAACTTGTTAAATAAAAGAAACAGAATATATTTGCCGCTACAAACACATATTCATACTCTTCTTATTTGTTATCACTTCATGTATGGTTGTCATGTAGAATTTGTGAAAATCTATTGTTTTCTGAGTACACATAATGTTCATTTTTATACCATTAAACTTAACATTATTTAAGATTTCTTAGAAAAAAAGTATTAAAATGCTTTGCATTAGTATGTTGGATGTGAAAGACCATTTATTTTATGGTTTTCTAATACTAATGTTTCCAAAGTAGAGACATTTTTGGTTTTGCATTTTTTTTATCGTCAGTACAACAGTTTCTGTACTATAGTTTCTCATATTACTTTTGGAATTCACTTCTTTTTTTTCCTTGTACATTTTGAAATGGAGAGATGAAAGACTGAGTGTCGCAATTGAAGGACAGAATATACAGTATTCCATTGATGTATTCTTGCTTTCTCCCATTCTAGTCAAAATAGACTGGTAGAGATGTTCTGTCTTAAACCAATATAGACCTTATGGTATTTCAGTTGCTAGTCTTTCCTCTAATGATGCAGTTTTGGCTGTGACTATTTCTGAATGAATCATCATAATTGTCTTAGAACAACCTATTCATTATCATAGCTGGAAACTATGACTTGGCTTTTTTATTCATAAGAAATGCAGAAGATCCAAATCCAGGTAAGTACTCTAAAAATAGATATTGCTTTATCCTTTCTTTGGAGGAACTTCATATCTATACATTACATTGCAAACGAAGAAGAAAAAGACACTAATATAAATTGCAAGCATAATCCCCCTTAAAAATGGGTCAGTAAAATGGTAGGATACAGTCTTAAAGCCCTCTTGTAGTATATTAAAATTCTATGTATCTTTAGATCTTTCCCATGAAATAGACTTGCTATCTGCTACTGGCTAGATCCAAAATCAAGAACAAGTTCCAAGTACTTGAAGGTAAGGCAGTAAGTAGAAACTAATCAAGGAGAGAACAACCTAGAAATAATGAAAGATTTCCTGAGTTGTAACAATTAATCAGTGGAACAGCTTGACTTCAGAAGTTGTGGGTGCCCCAACACTGGACGGGTTTAAGAAGAGACTGGGCAGCCATTTATCTGAAATGATATAAGACCTCCAAGTTCCTTTCCAATTCTGTTATTCTTGTTAAGCGACATCTTTAAATTTCTTTTACAACTTTTAACTAACTTTTAATTAATAAAACAGCATCAAAGCAATGATGTTACAATGAAAAACAATGACAATTAAAAAAAATAACATTTTAAAAATCCTCCAAAATTGTCCACATTAAACAGCTTAAAATCCCATAACATACAATGATATAACAAAAAGCAAATTTATGACTTTAACCCGAGGCTTGGTTGAACAGATATGCTTTAAGCTGAAGCTCAAAGCTCCCAATGCTTGGTGTTAGCTGCAATGGGAGACAGGAGAAATCTTATCGCCTTGGTATTTTTATCATGGTTTTCATACTCAGTTAGCAGTTCCTAATATCCAAGCAGATACACAGACGAAATACAAATAGAAAGGTGTTCTCATATACCTACGAGTTATAGAAATAGGCTTCATATGTCATTGACAACTTTCAACTTAGTTCAGTAGCAAAGTGACAACCAGTAATGCTACTGCAAAGTAGGGGTTGAGCTGAACTCCTACCTGTGACATTTTGCACTTATTGCAGCTTCTATGAGTAACACCACACATAACAGGAATCCTATTGAATTTACTAATATATGGATCACCATGGCTAAGAAACTAGCTGGAAGCAGCAGAAGACACTCCATTACCACAAAGGTTACATCTGTCTTCTCTAATAGTAATGCTGCATGAGCATCCTCACACTATGCCCTTAGTCTTTCAGAGAGAGAACAAACTTTTCTACAGTCTTGTCAAGATTCAGGTCAGCCTACTGAATTTAGCTGTCTCCCGTGCATCATAAATTCATCCAGAACCCGAATAACTTCTTTTAACTCGGGTAAGTCTAAGAAATAAAAATAGGGAGTCATTGGCTCATGAAAAATACCGATAACACTTTATTCCATGCCTCATAGCTATCATTTCTGGAATAATTTTATGATTGTTCCACACTCGGAGTCTCCTATTTCAGGTGGGCAGATATAGAAATGGAATAAATAAATAATAATCACATATAGATATTGAATGGCGCTGGGGGGGGGGGCAGATGGAACCCTGCAGACTTCACAGCTTAATTGCCTGGGAGCCAAATTGATGCCATTTGAATCTGGAAAAAGCAGAACCTTTTCCAATCCAAACAGCCATTACAAAAAGGCTTTGTGGTTAATACTACCAAAGCTATTGAGAGATCCAAAAGAATCAATAAGGTGATTCTTCCCTATTCTGTCATCCTATGAAAGTCATCGTTCAAGGAAATCAAAGTGGATTCAACCCCATAAGTCTGATCCCCCCCCCCCGAATTAATAGATGTCATTCAGAATCCAAACAAATTTCTACTAAAATGAATGAACCTGAAATTAGTCACCATTACTGTTTCATAAAAATGTGCTTCTCATGAATTATTATTCTGAATACCACCAGGTTCTTAATAAATAACATTTAAAAATGCAGAATTAAAACAAAACAGAGCGAACAGCAGGAGCAATAAATAATTCAGTCTGAACATAATTTTAAAACATGGCAAAATAAATTGCAGTAACTTTTTATACTTCTAATAGCTCCTTGCAGCAATGAGAAAAAGCTTGTCATTCATGGTTATCACGTAGCACATGTCAGTTCAAAATTTAAGCTATTTATCAGCTGCATAAACATTTACTTAGGTTTCCATTCCACCTGTCTTAGAGTGTGGGAATTGTTTCTTTGCATTTTGTTCTCTATTGTGTTTTTGTTTATTATACAGTGAGCTGCCTAGAGTCAGAGGGGCAGCTAATTTGAATTAAATAAATAAGCAAACTTGCTTCTTTGTTACTGTTTATTATTCAATTTAAATAGTCATCATCCATTCAAAGCAATTTAAAACACCAAATAGCAACTAACAACAACAAAAAACATAATAAAAACACATTGAACCAAAGGCAGGTTAATAAACCTCTTTACCCAATTCCTGTAGGAAAAGTCAGATTTTCGAAAAAGCAAGCAGAGTTGGGGTCATCGGGGGAGGGGGGCAATGCTGGATGTCCAGAGAGAAGGTGCAGTGACAGAAAAGACATGTGTCCTTTGTCCCACCAGATGCTTAAGTGACGTAACTATGAAGGTGCCAACTTTGTCAAATTGTATCAAGAGGACAGAGGATATAAGGAACAGATTACAACCAGATCCAGTACCAGGAAGGGTCTTATAGCAATAACAGTCAAACTTATATATCTCTCCATAGTGTTTTTTACGGCCTTCTCTAAGCAGTTTACAGAGTCAGAATATTGCCCTCAACAATTTGGGTCCTCATTTTACTGACTCTATAAGGATGAAAGGATGAATCAACCTTGAACCAATCAGGATCGAACTCCAGACTGTGGGCAAAGTTTGCCTGCAATACTGCTTTCTAACCACTCTTGTTATAGTTAGTAATCTATACTTTGAATTAAATTCAGGGGCCAACTGGCTACCGGTAAGATTTACAATACTTACAAAGAAGTGTTGCTACATGGACATACTGAAGGGTTTCCATAATTATTTGTACCAATGCATTATGAAGCATCTGAGAGATTTTCAAATACACCCCCATGTAGAGCACATTGCAATAACCTAAAGCATGAGAATAATAAATAGACCCTCTTAAACAAAAAACTAAACAAACAAATCTTCTTCTGCAAAAACCCTCTGCCATATGCCCTCCATGAAATCATCATCATTATTTTGGGTTTTTTTCTGGCCAACCAAAGCTTAGTTACTGTGACAGGTAAAACGAGGTTTTCTGGAAGTAGTAGTAGATTTAACAGTGCTGTCCATGATATTTCCCATAGGTCTAAATTAAAAATTCAGTGTCTTCATTTTCCACATTGAGCCTCAATAAATGAATATGTGGAACAAATTGTGTTTCTAATTGATTTGTAAAAAAGAAAAAAAAAAGAAAAACTGCAGTTTAATACTAAAACAGGAACAGTTTCTACTTATTCAGAACAGGTGGCAATCCTACCATGAACAGTTTTGGAAGAAAGGGGAGATCTAGAATACAGGCCCCTCCTTGTTTCTCTCTACAATTATATTTTTAAAATTTCCCACCAAATATTCAATCTTCTAAAATCTTCAAATACACACACACACACACACACACACACACACACACACACGTCTAATATGTAATACAGCCCAGGTTCAATTCCCAGTAAGGGTATGTCTAGCTGATGAGAGTTAAATAGCTTGAAATAGATCTATACTAGTCTCCCTTTATTTATTTATCAGCACAAATGCATACAAATCCAAGGAAATTTTGTATGTATGTATGTATGTATGTATGTATGTATGTATGTATGTATGTGTGTGTGTTACAACGCCTGGTATGCCCAAATATGGGAGGGAGCTCACTACTCCCCCTTTCTGTCCTTCGGCTCATTACAGAAAAGCATCCAGGCAGACAAATATATATATAAACACACACACACACACACACACACACACACACACACACACACACATATATATATATATATATATATATATTTGGTTAAGTGAAATGATGTTGATTTTTTCATTAAGCATTATAAAATCCTCACGTTATAGAATTTATTTTCAGAACAACTATATAATATATACCACTGCTCAAAATTTTTTAGAAAATGATAATGCCGTTGACTTGTTATCTCTTTATATGGGGTATAAAGTACCTCACACACAATAGCCTTGTCTCTTTTCTTCTGACAATAACTTTTCAGTAAAGTAATTCTGTAAATACAGCTATAGAAGAAACAAAATGATTAGCCCTCTTTCGTTTTGTAATCCTGCTTTGTAGTATAATTTCCTCAAAACAGAAAGCAGCAAGATAAAATGTTGACATGGAGATCAAAATTATACTTGTAACTCTGCCTTCAGTTCTACAGTATGATCACTTCAGATTAATGCTGGATGATCTATGCTGGTGCGGTGACACTGCCCTCCTCTGCTTGGCAGCAATGATATCCAATCACATACCAGCTGTCATACCAGTAGCTTCTCGGGGGAGGGGTGAGGGTGAGGGGTGAGGGGAAGTTGGAGCTTTTCAGGATTTATAAAACAGCTTTGCTTCCTGTTTATCAGATGGTTATGAATTTGGGAGGCTAAACCAAGAAGCTTTAGAGGACTTGTGCCTGAAACTGCCATAGTCTCTTTACAGGAGCCGTCTTGTCTTCTTCATCACCAGATGCACAAGAAACAATACTTTTGTCATTTTGGGTGGTCAGACATCACAATCTAGATTTGACTGCATCCGGATGGCCTGCATGGTTGCCAGAATTGGGGTTGTAGATGATGTGGGGGGACGAGAGTGGTTGGGAGCAGTAGTGGGGCCTTCTGGATGGCATGGGTGGTGCCTCTTAGCCAGCCTATGAGAGTGGCGGGTGTGTGGGTGGCTGATTGGTGGGTTATAATGTGGTTGTTGTCTGTGCTTCCTTGGCATTGAGATTGAGTGCTAAAGTGCCTGGGGATTCATATTCTTCCCCCCTTATATGTATGGTTTGCGTGGTGAAATAGGGGGGTTCTCTGTGTTGGGAACCAGGAGGTCTGGGTTGGGGAATATTGGGGCAGAGGTGGTATTCGGCTGGTTTGCCCCAGTTCAGGCAAACTGGTAATGGTGGCGGAGGGCTCACCCACCCAGACATCATCACAGATGCTCTGCACGTGTGCAAAAGGTTCTGCGCATGCACAGAAGCGCCATATGCAAGTGAAGCACATGCACTCCTGGTTCCGAACCAGTAGCAAAGATTAGAACATTTCATGCCTGATTGGGGCAGTACATTTTGGTAATAACTGATTTGGGGAGATATACCAGGAGGATGGGCCACCCTCAGGGAACATGATCCCAATGCTTTATACTGGTGCCTTGTTCCAGTCCCTGGACCCATTCCCATTTCTTGGTCATCAGACCTAGAGGCCCTGGTTTTCTGTTGCTGCTGCTAAATGCCAGCTCAATCTCTAATAAAGTCTCCTTCATTTGTGACTGGATCATATATGAAACAGGTGACCTGAGACCTAGCTGGATCCAGAAGGAAGGGGTAGTTCCTCTTTTGGAAATGTGCCCATTTGGGTGTCATGAGTAGAACAAGCTGAGAACCCAGAGTAAAGGTGGAGCATGGCGAATGTTATTTCGGAATCTCTGGTGGTTATCAGAGGTGCTACTCCACAAGCAACTAGACGTGAGATCCTCTTGAGTTCTAGGGATCAGTTGGGATCACTGCTACTGTACCAACTTCCCTGCTTGATAGTAACCTCCCTTTCTGAGCTCCTTGAGTCTAGTTCCCAGGTTCAATTCAAGGTGTTGGTTATAACCTTTGAAGCCCTACATGGCACAGGACTGGGACACTTGAGGGACTGCCTTTCCCTGATTACATTAATCCAACCCTTCTGGTCTGGCAGGAGAGGTGTGTGGAGGTACCACCAGTTATGGAATTTTGTTGGTTGGGATCTAGCAAGAAAGCCTTTTCTGATGTAGTTCCCACCCTATGAAATATTACTTCCCCCCAAGGTGAGGTTGGCTCCAACTCTTTTGGCCTTTAAAACATGGTTTTATCAATTAGCTTGGGGATCCCACAGTGGAATGAAGCCTCTTAGATGGTTATGTGATAGTCAATAAAATGAACTCTCTGTGTATTCCTATCATTTTGTTTTTTATTTGTTTGTTTCTTGTGTTTATTTTAATATAGATTGGCTGTTTTGACAGTTTTATGAGTTTTTTTTAATTGCCCAGAGTCACAATGTGAGATGGGCAGCCATACAAATGTGATTAAATAAAAAAATAAATAGTATAGTATAGTCTTTATTGTCACTGTACATCATGTATACAACAAAATTGGTTCATAAATATATGCCTTTGTTTCTTTGGTTTAGGACCACCTAGTCTAATACATTTTCTACCAAACCAAACAGAACATTGCTAGTTTTAATATACAACTAGTCAATGCAAATAAACCAAGTGTTAAAGGGTTAAATGTTGGGCCCAAGTAGATAGGTATTTCTGCTTTTAAAATGAGGCAGCCTGTGACTGAGCCTTTAAATAAGAAAGTTACTGTAAAAATGCTCAGGTTTGTTAGTAAGGTCATATGACATATGGCCAGATTCTTGTTTGTGTGCATTTCCAATAATCTTTAAATGCCAATTTCTAATTTGGTCTCCCTTTAAGAAGGGGGGGGAAAGGGGGGGAGAACCACCCATCCCTCTAGAGTTGAGAAAAGAAAAGAAAAAGAACCAATTGCCATGGCAACATTAGTAAAGGTTTTTCTTTTTTCTGTTTCCACAGATCATCTCCCTATTTACTAAATTTATTAAAGAAAGCAAGTAAAGGTTAATTTGTCTCCTACACAAACAAATGAAGTGCCAATGAACAGCACAGAGATCAAATGATACATGTGTGCTTGGTCAATAGTACCCCAGTATGCTGTGTCTACAATGGCTATATAGGAAGGACATCAGTATTCAGCTGGAGAACACATTCACATTTGGACTTAAAAAAAAACATTGGATAAGTGGAACAATAAGGGATCTAAGACCCATTAAAGGCAAAAATATTGCTCTTTCCTTCTGCAGGATTTGTATTAGGTAGGTTCTCAATATTTCCACTTTCAAGAAATCCAATTTATATAGTATGCTTCCGAAATCAGCATTATGCCTAGCTACAAATAGTGCCTAAAATGGTTTTATTTAAAAATCAAATCTCCTATACAATATACTCAAACACCCAGTTATACTGCAGGATTTGTGTGTGTACTTTCATAATGTGACCTCTCCAAGATAGCTATTAACTTTATAGGAAAGGCATGGGGAAGGGGACTAAAATGGCACATTAAGTTCTGTATTGTATAGAAGTTATATAGCGATGATTCTGGCAACTAGGAGTGAAGGGAATGGAATTATTAGTCTTCCAACAGCTAACAGAATAACAGAGTTGGAAGAGATCTTCCAGCCCCCTTCTCAACCAGGAAATCCTGTAATATTTCAACCAAATGGTTGTCCAGTTTCTTCTTAAAAATCTCCAGTGTTGGAGCATCCACACCATCTGAGGCAAGTCATTCCACTGATTGATTGTTCTCACAGCCAAGAAATTTCTCCATATTTCGAGGTTGGTTCTCTCACTAATTAGTTTCCATCCATTGCTTCTTGTCCTGCCTTCAAGGTGCTTTGGAGAATAGCTTTACTCCCTCTTCTTTGCAGCAGCCCCTTAGATATGGAACACTACTATCAGGTCACCCCTAGTCCTTCTTTTTATTAAACTAGGCATACTCAATTTCTGCAAACATTCTACATACGTTTTAGCCTCGACCTAATAGTCTTTGTTGCTCTTTCCTGCACTCTTTCTAGAGTCTCAACATCTTTTTTAACATTGTAGCAATCAAAACAGGATGCAAAACAGAGACATGAACAAAAAGTACTTCCACATAACACCATTTTCATGTTTCCACTCTTCCAAATCATTTTATAAATTCAAAGTGCAACCATCTCCATTTCTGCAGAACAGGCAGTAATTGACCCATACTCTCCTCTCAATAGACCAAGAAAAAGGTAGAAAAAGTAAATTCTATAAGTACATTGCATCAAGGAACCACAGATCCTGGTCGAAGTCCCTTTACCCCTTCTGTTCTATCTAAAATAAAATAAAACAAAACGCTAGCAATCTCATGTCCAGGTTTTCAATGCATGTTGTATGCATTCATTTGGTCATTAAAAAGAATTCTGAGGATTTATAATTGGAGTAGCTGCCAGCTCCGTTCTTCCTGCATTAAAAATGACAGTTTGTCAATCTTCATCCATGATTCAGTTAGACAACTGATAAGTGTCACTTTAATAAATCAAAATCACAGTAAGATAATCTGTAATTTGTGTAGAAGTTGCTTATCAAAGCAGTCATCTAGAAGGTATACATCAAAAAATTAAAGCTTCTTTAAACAACAAAATTAAGGCTGTTTATGTACTTTTTTACCTCTTCTCAGTCAAAACTAGGGAAAACCTGGAAAATAGATTAAAAACTGTATCATTCAATAAATCAAACAAAATTATTATGAACATATTAAAATAGCAGAACAGTCTGAGATAAAAAATACACAGACAAAAGGAGCAATTGGTACTTGAAATTCAGTTCTCGGATCTCTTCAAATACAGAACCAAATTATATTATGAAGGTGAATTCTATGCCACTACTATATTAGCTTTGGCATTTAGAAACTTTGGGGAAAATGCTTAAAATAAAAAAAGTAAAATTCTTGTAGATAAGAATGTATTTGCTTATGCATTTTCATTCCTCTCTAGGCTGCTCCTAGAAACACAAACCATCTGCTATTTTTTTTATTTACTGTACTCTATATATTCAATAGCTGCTCTTGGTTTTGGCAAGTACCTACCCAAACAGCAACAGAAAAATGAGCCTTCTTTTTCCTCCCTCATTTTCTCCGTACTTATTTGAATCCCATTTAGGAAAACAGCTTCACAGTATGAGAATCATTATTCTACAAGCAATGAAAATACAATGCATGGGGTCTTTTCCACTCGTATATATGAATAGGCATTAAGCATAGTAGGGAACCTTTAGTTGTTGTGGTTCTAGTAATTATTTTGACAAAGTGATAGCAGCAAGTAGAGCACATATATAAAAAGCACGCTTTAAAACTAAAATCTTAAGTTACAGCATATACATGTGTGTCTAGTTCAAAATGTTTCTGGTTAAAGAAATGTATTTACTCCCCTGCATTTCATTTCTTGCTATAGGAAGCTTGGCAGTGGAAGTATCATATTATCTAAACTTGTTTTGTATCCTACCTTGTGGGCTAGTACAAGGAAAAAGTGGATTATATCTGTTATGGTCACACACAACTTTTTAAGGAACAGGAGGGAGGACATGCCAAGCATCTAATTTGAATTATTTTATTTTCATTTTTCTTTCACTGTATGCTGTACATTTTGGTAGATTTAATGCATCTCTCTAAAAGAAATGAAATTTGAAAATATTCCATTGCTTTAAGGGAGAAAGTACCAATCCTTAATAAATCATTACAAAATACAATGACTATTCATTATTATACCTTCGCTAGTAAATAGATGTTGATATTTCTAAACTGTTTTTCCTTAAATAGTCACTATTAAAATATAATGCTTGGCCTTTCAAATAATTTCAAAATTATTTCATTGACTTGATAAAGACAAGCTTGTTAAATGATTGCTTGCCTGTTTGTGATGAATAAAAATTGCCTCCAAAGAAATGCAGTATACAGAATCTTGAAAATGGAATGTGATTGACTATTGTTTTTCCAAACGATTGATGCGTAATCATGCTAGGAAGGATTTTTGCATACTAGGAATTTTTGGTGGACTTACTTCCAGAGCTGCTATATTTGTTGTCTTAGTAACTAGTATGGCTTGAAATGTCTGCACTATAAATTGCTATTGGTTTTGGGCCAATTAGTATCAATACTATGTCTAACTAATTCCTGCATTCTCTTATGGTACATGCTGTTTCCTTGTGACTAACTTTAGTTCATAAGCTCTTGGAAATAGGAACAATATTGTGTACACTACGTACAGTGATACTCTGCATAAATAAATAGTAATTTCCATGGCAGTTGCCACAGAATTCTAGAATTATTGAGGGTCCCTAATTCTCTCACAGGACGTCTAATCTGATAATCAGAACTCCGATATGCTCAAACTAAGCACACACAAAAACTAATGTAATATTAACTCTTAAGATCAAAATGCTTCTGATAATCAGAAAAGCCAGATAAGGTGCGTACGCTGATTTCACCCAACAGGGCCAGTTTTTCTAGGACCGATATTTTCTCTAAAAAAAAAATAATTAAGGAAATATGCTTATAAAACCAGTTTTTAGTTTAGATAAGAGATGGCAAAATGTCTTGTCCTTACAGCCTCAGCATGTACGAGTATAAGTAGTCAGCTCAGCATGCTAGGTGTACAGTATATTGAAATGGACATGCTAGTAGCAATGAACAGTGGAAACAGCAAATGAAATCACAGAACTGCTTCTCAATATAAATGTTGGATGAAATACAGTGAGAAGAAGGGCTCCTTATTCTGCAATGCTTCAGACAGTCACAGGTTGGACACTGCTGTAGCCTCACTGTTAGATATAATATTAAGCTATCTGACTAGCATGTATATCCCCCCCCCCCAAAAGTATTTTCCAAAGAGTGAGATGTTAAAATAAATATGTTCATGTTCCTTTGGAAGTATGTGCTATTTAAGTGGGTAAACACATGCAAACGTTTTGCTGAATAGTCACAGTTAATGGTGAGCTTTATTAATAAGACACCAGTATGTTCATTTTAATATAATAAAGCCAGAGAAAAATGGCTGTATAAAATGGCATCACATTTTTCCCTTTAGTTGTAAAAAAAGTATCCTAGATATTGAACAGTGTAAAAAAGAAAAGGGAACTAGGACATGTGTGGAAAATTTCAAAGAGTATTTATGTTCAAAGTTTCATATTTGGGGTTCATAAAACTCAGTAAGTGATTATGATTTTTAGGCTTCACTGGGATTTTAGATAACACATAGCCTTGGGGTTTATATAATCTACCTTCTTAACTCATATCTAGAGAAATGAAAACCCCTATGCATCTTTTTTTATTATTTGATAAATAATAAGGAAAAGATTCTCCATCTAAATTAGTTGGAATAAAATCAGAAGAGGAGGGTTATCATGAAATAACTGTGTCACGGTTTTTAACGTGCTCCACATTTTATGATGGGATTCAGAAACTATCTTAGTAGCAAACAGGATTAAGTCCTTGGACCTTCAATCAAGCCTTTAAATTTTTCAATACATAATGCACACATAAACATTATTTTCTTGGAGAAATGTTGACATGGGAGGACCCTGTTCCTTTGCCCGAGTGGATGAGACTTGGGATATTAAAGAGTTAAGCATTCCTGATCTAGGGTATTGGGAGATGACCTTTTGATAAGTGAAGAACAGAAGAGGATATTGTTTAATAAATTGCTTGACTTCTGCCATCATGGTCTAAGTCAAAAGGTCAAAAGACCCACAGGCACACCCTTGAAACTGAGGGGGGGGGAGGTTCTTTAGACTATATCGTCTTAATATATAATCATTGTCCTGTTAGCTCTTTAAATTTAAAGTGCAAAGTGCAGCTTTTTTTTTTTTAATCAGGGAAACTAAGCTAGTGATTCAACTGAAACCTTTCAGTGAATATGTTAATGAGGAAGGAAATTAAGATGTTCTCCCAGGCTCTGGATCTCTGCAGTCACTAACTGTAGATCTTTTTCTGCCAATCTCAAAAGCATGGAAGCAAAGCAGCCACATAACTAATCTTTCTTCTTCTTCTTCTTTTTCTATTTTTATTTTTTTCTTTGGCCAGGCTATAGATCTCCTTCCTTCTTACAGAACATATACATATATATGTTCTCCCAAATCAAACATACAGTAGTAGAATCGTTCTGAATAATAATAATAATAATAATAATAATAATAATAATAATAATAATAATAATAATAATAATAGTAATAACAACAACCCCGTAGCAAATGCCTTTCTACAGTATTCCTCATTTAATCACAAGAAGTAATTCTTTCCCTTTTCTTTCAAGAGATGTGCTACTATTCAGCTTCTTGCACATATTAAGAACCTATTAATTACTGAAAGTGAAGCTGTACTCTTCTAACCTTAATTCCTCCCATGTTCTTTATAATTAGCCAGTAGTGCTTGTTATTAGTGTGACAGAGGTATAGAAGAGGTTTTCTTACATTTATCTTTTTTTTCATTTTGGATTTTAGTACGATGATTTATAACCCTCCCTAATTTTGTGCTGCTATGATGACAAATGTATTTCAACTTTAATTCGTATCAAATCACGTACCAAGAAAACATATGATGAATTGCACTGACATTGCAAAAACTTTTTCTTATCGCAAATAATTGAGTTGCAGGACTAAGTCTTGAAATGTATCCCCAATGTTTGCTTAGTTAAATGAACTTGTATTGTTTTTCAGCTTGAAGGCATTTATTAAAATTAAGGTCAATAGATGGAACATCAATTCCTGTAGGTCTTTCCTATAAAAATATTTTGAAAGGAGCCTTAGATATAATAATCCTTTTAAATATGATCATATTTAGCAAATTATATTCAATTGTTAAAATATGGATTTTAATGCACATACACACACACGTACACACACACACACACACACATGATAATGATAAAATACATTTCTCTAATTGTGAAAATGAAAGGAACATTACAAGCAGCATGCCATCATATTTCTCCATCGAAATGCTGCCTTTCAGATTATTCCGCATTCAATCTATATTGATAAAAAAGCTGATTATTTCCTTTGCACGGTACAGTTGAAATAAAGAGTTGCTTTGTGTTCTGTTAATTGGGATTTTATGTACTTAGAAAACTAAGGCTGATCTATTAATAGGTGATGGCTATTTTTTTCAGTCATTCTATAAGCAGTCTAATTCCAATCACAGATTTTCATTTTGCTAAATTTAGACACCAGAGCTGTAGTGCTTGAGAACATAAAATGTTGAGGAAGAAAAACTCACATGTCACAGCTTTTGCTTCCACTGTCTTATTCTTCTACCTGTTGTCTAGTCCACTGCTACATCAGAATGCACTGCAATATTTTTCCCTCCTCTAAAGTGACACAAACTATTCTTAACTCTTACAAAACTGCTCCCAATGGTACTCTTCACTGTGAAATAAATCTCCTTTATCTGTGAGCCACATACATTTGATCAGTGCCGATTAAGCATGACTCTGTACACAGAGGTTCCTACATGATAATAAGATTAAAAATAAACCTAAAATCGCAAGTGTCAAGTGCCAGTCATGATGCACTTAATGAAAGAATCAGAGGTTTAAGTCCTCAAAAGTAGCTGAAGAAGAAAAAAAAACCTGTACCAATATTATAACTTTTCCCACTCACTTTCTTCGGGATTTAATACAATAGGATCGGCATTGATACCATTGGATGAGCCCATTTAACTGGTACGTAATTTCCTTTCTTGGGAAAGGGATCTCAGTGCTCCTTTGCAAACTGGCAAAATTGGTGGTACAGGCAGCTGTTAGCAACTACGTCATAACAGTTTGATTTGCTAAAACAGGGGTGTCCAAACTTGGGAACTTTAAGACTTGTGGACTTCAACTCCCAGAATTCCCCAGCCAGCCTGGCTGGGGAATTCTGGGAGTTGAAGTCCACAAGTCTTAAAGTTCCCAAGTTTGGACACCCCTGTGCTTAAACATGCAAATGCCTGCATTTCTTTTCCATCAAACTTCACACACACACACACACACACACACACACACACACACACAATCTGGAGCCCCAGAGCTGAAATGCTGGACACATAGCAAGATTATTAAGTGGCATCAACAGGAGGGCAAAGGAAAATTTTTGGCTAGTCAAAGAGGAACCCCCATGGGCAAACAGTAACACCATTTTCTTGTACTCCCAAGAGAACAAAAAAGAATGAGAGCACCAGAATGTGGGGAAGGAATGAAATGAAAGATTTTTCTTCTTACAGCAGAGAAACCGGATGAAATCCATCATGGTGGATATCCCAAGACCACAGCCATAGATAAGGAGGCTGGGAATTCTTCCAGTAGTAACCCCAAACATATTCAGTAGGTCCCAACACACACTCACTCACACTCACTAACTCTCACTCTCTCTCTCTCAAAGGTCAATCTTCATTTATACAGAAGCTGGCCTTTCAGCACCATTTTGAAGCATGTCAGATATTTCAATTCCTCGTTCTTTATTCAAAGTGAGTAAAATGACATCAGAGGCAGTAAAGAGCCAGGCATCACTTGTCACCTGCAGTAGCTCCAGGGATGTAGCTGAAAGAGGGAGCTTCAGTGCACGAAAAACACAACTTGCTTTGGCTCCAAACTCTGCAAACCTTAGATCACAAATCTCAAAAGAAACAGAAATATGTCCTCTCTGCCTCTTGCCTTGCTCCCCACCCCTCTGGCAACCCAAAGTAATTCAAAGAAAGCCAAAAAGGAGAAGGGGGAGGGAGGGAAGGAGGAGGGGGAAGGCAAGGGGAATCTCCATGGATGCTCACTTCACAAAATGACCCCCATCACTTTAGAGGGCGGCAACATAACATAATTAAGAGCACCTACACATGAGGAATAGGTAGCAGAATCAGGACAGAAATGTTTGAACGTTGTATTCTTTTCAGTAATTTTCTAAAAAAAAACAAAATAAATAAACTAGGGCAGCAAAAACCAAAGAGCAAAGAAAGGCGGGAGCATCTTCAATTTTTTCAAGAAGCCAACTATAGAAAGAGACTTTTGCTGTGTGCTGGTCACACACATGAAGCTGGGTTTTAACAGGGAGCTTCAAGGGAAACAAGAGAAAGGCCAGTTTCAACAGTGGTAGGTGCTGTTATCTTGGAGTAGCAGAATCATGGTTACCGGTATCTCTTCCACATGCACCCCCCCACCCACCCCCACACACAATAAAACACTTGAAAAAGGCCAGCTAATGAGAGGCAAAGGCAATTCAGAAGATATTGTTGGGCATGTGTGTGTGTGTGTAGAGGGGGAATGGAATGAGTTGTGGGGCCAGGGTCAACAATCAACTGGAAGTTGTGTAATACTCCAATATTCTGCCCACCTCAATTGCAAAGATAAAAGAATCCCAACCAAGCCAATGTGGGCTGATTGGCCAGTGGCAAAGAAGTGATTCCTGGAATGTGGGTCCCTGCCTGCCTCCATGCAAGAGGTTAGAGAAGGCTGGTGAAGCATGCCTACACACACACACACACACACACACACACACACACACACACACACAGAGCCCATTTTTTTAAGGCTGAGCACCAAAGAGAGTTTTTTTGTAGAAGCCCCGTGGAAAGGAGAGAGCCCCAAGGAAGATGACTCAAGCGCCGCTCTCCTTCCCTGCTGGCTTTCTGCAACTTGCGAAATGTACAAAGTGCTTAGCCAAGCTGGTCGGGGAAGGCTTAACCTCACGGCCAGCTTCCTCTCGGTGGGCAGAGGGAGAAGAAGGTGGCATGTGGGGGGCAAAGAGCTCCATGCCCCTGGGAAGTGGACGCCTGCTATTTTTAAAAGGATGTGGGGAGGGGGGAAGCCTTGGTAGCCACCCTTAGCATTTCCTCCCATCCATCCATCCATTCACCCCCGCCTACCCATTCATTCTTCCAGGCAAGTGAACCTCCATCCATCCCGGGATAGTCCCGGACACAAGGCAACAGACCGTCCCCCAAACACGGGAGAGCCCTAGGCGGGGTGGAAGAGCCGGTGCCGTTTTGAACGAGTGGACGGTGGGCAAAGAGGGCAAAGGGGCCGTCATGCTCGACCAACGCCGCCTTCAACGAAAGTCCCCCGAGGGACGATGTCAGAGGCGGCAATGCCGGCCGGAGACCAAGCAAGCCAACCGGCCCGGGAAAGAACCACCACCACCACCACCACCAAAAAAAAAAAAAAAAGCTTCCCGGTTCGTGCCCCATCCTCTTTCGCCTCCTCCGAACGAGGCAGCTCCGCTTCGCTGGAAGAAAAAGACGCCGCCGGCGCCGGCGCTTACCCTGAGCTGCAGTGAGGAAGCCCGCGCCGAGCACCACCAGCAAAGCCTCGAATCGCTTCCACGCAGTCATCTCTGCAGTTATTCCACACACATAGAGAGAGGAGCGGCGGGCGAACCAGCTAGACGGAAGCAGCCGAGGAAGGAGGCTGGTTGGTGGGGCGCGCGGGCGGGCGGCGGGGAGCGCGAGCGTGGTGTTTGAGGTGGGGGGGGGGAGAGAGGGACGCCCCTCAGCGGCGAGCGCGGCTTCCCGTCCGGGCCCCCAGTGCCGAATGGACTAAAGCCGCCGGGGCCAAAGAAGAGTCACCAGGCGATGCCGGGCAGCGGCGCAGCGGCCAGCGAAGCTCCGGGTGCCGCGAGTGGCAGCCGCGGCGGCAGAGCCTTCGACGCCTCCTCCCGCAAGACTGCCTGCCTGCCTCCGCTCGGCTCCTTCTCATAGCATCAAGTGCCGGCGAACCCACTGCGGGGACGGGCACGCTGGAAAGGGATCCTCAGCTCCGCTCCGCTCCCACGACTCTCTCTCTTTCTCTCTCTCTTCCTTCCCAGGCAAGGAAAACAACAGCCGGCAACAACCTCGCGACGTCTGTCGACGAAGAGACGCCAGGCACGGGAGGGCGAAGGAAAGGAAGGCGGCGGAAGGCTGTTGGAGAAGCCGCTGAAGAAGAAGAGGAGGGGGAGGGAGAGGAGGAAGAAGAAGAAGGGAAAGGGCGCGGGCGTGAATGGAAAGCCCCCCCCCTCCCGTCGGGAGGAGACAGAGAGCCGAAAGTCCAACCGGGCGAGCGCGGCCAGCTGACAGAGCTGCTAGCGCCAGAAGAAGATGCTCAGGCTGTTGCTGCCGCCGCCGCCGTTGCTGCTGCTGCTGCTGCTGCTGCCGGACTCAACCACCTCTTCCCACAGAGAGGGGAATGGAGACTGAAGCAGCGGCGGCGGCAAGCGCGCCCACCGAAGCCGATGCCAGCCAAGCAGCCTTCTAACAGCCCTCCGCGCCTCAGGGAAGGAAAAGCGAGGAGCGCCGGGGCGGCGGGGGGGATCAACTTTTTTTCCTCTTTTTTGGGGGGAGGGGGGTCGTCTTCTTCAGGTAGGGGAACTGCCTTCCCAGGAGAAGGCGAGCGCGGGACTAAAGCGGGGAGAGCCGCCCCGCTTGGAATTGCCTGAGGCGGCCGCCAAGCTTAAGGGCCGGCCCTGGTGGGCAAGTTCCTGCCTGGCTGCCCGGTGGACTTCTGAGGGAGTTTGCTGCCTCCGTTGAGGGGAAAGACACCGACCCCTCTGCATAGGGGTTGAAACAACACACAAACCACAATGCTGTGTGTGTGTGTGTGGCTGCGTGGGAGGGTGTGTTTGTGCGTGCGTGCGTGCGGTGGGGAGACCCTAGGCTGGCTTAGTGGAATCTTCTTTGCCCTTTTCTCCTCAGATAGCTTGGTTTCTAGAAGGCCCTTGAATTTATTTATTTTATTTGTTTATATTTCCTCTTTCTTAGCTGCCTCAAATGCCCTCCAGAGCTTTCAACTCAATGCCTGGGAATCACCACAGCGTCCCCATTTTCTCTTCAAAGAAAAGGGCCCACCTCAAAAAGCAATGGGCCTGCCTTGAACCAGCATCTCCTTTCTGCTGGTTTGACTGCAAGGTAAAGTAGCCCTCCCAGGACAGCAGCTAGGAAAACCGAAATGGATAGGCTGGTTTATTCCAGCATCATGGTTGATGCCAAGATAGGGGCCAAATAAATGTAACAAATAAAAACTCTGGACAAAGAAGCCTTTGACTGCATAATATTATGTCTTCTGCACAGAACCAGGGAGGGGTGGAAATCTGCAGAGAAAAACGATTCCCAGTAATAATAATAGAGATAATTTTGAAAGGGAAGGCAACGTCAGATGAGGAGCCTAATTATTTTCCCAATTAAACAGATTATTAATGCTAGGCTATTTTTTATAAGTGGCATTTAAATCAGGTTCTGCTGCTTCCATGGTTTCCTTCTCTTCGTTAGCCACATTTGCAAGTGACCCATTGAGGACTAGGAACCGTAATTGGAATCTCTTAATGGAAATTGCATAGACTTGCACTCAGTCATCAGGCAGAGAGCAAGTAAGCAAACAACTCTTCAAGCCTCACTGAGCAGGCCTCGGTTTTTCACCATCAGCATCTGGAGAAGGAGCTAAACAACTTTACTTGATTGATGATTAAGATGTTCTCCTAGGCCTGCAATGTACATATATTTGACGGAGAACATTTTACAATGAGCAATAAAAGCAGTCAGGTTGTGGGTATTACTTTGAAGACGTTTTAGAGTGGAATGGAGAGTTTGCATTTCAGGTGGTTAATCAAGGCAAACACAAACATTTAGAAGGGCAAACATAACTGAAGTCCATATAATTCTCATTTTCATATTCCAATTCTTTCCCACTCTATTATGTTCCTAATGATTTACCAAGAAAAATGAATACTTTCCAAACCAATTCCAGATTTGCTTTGAGAAAATATGACACTCCCTCCCTCTTTTTCCAGGGTGTGGGTGTGAATGACAAAAATCCAAATGTCCAAAAATCCAATGTATCAAGGGTTTTTATAGTCTGAAGTAAATGCTTTTTAAATGTACCCCGGATTATTTTGGACACCCCCCAAAACAACCCCTGCAAATTATAAAGCTACAAAGCAGTATAATATGATTTATCCCCTCAGCTATGCTCTATGGCAGTGTTTTTCAACCTTGGCAACTTGAAGATGTCCGGACTTCAACTCCCAGAATTCCCCAGCCAGCGAATGCTGGCTGGGGAATTCTGGGAGTTGAAGTCCGGACATCTTCAAGTTGCCAAGGTTGAAAAACACTGCTCTATGGTACTTGTCTACTTATGTTGGTAATCAAAATAGTAAGGATCAGAAGTTGAAAATCAGTGGTAAAGGGAAGTTTCTCCATCATAATTACGATTAATTCTTGGTAAAATATGTAAAAGTGTTCCTTCTCTTTGTTGAAACAGTGCTGGAACTAGCTGACATGGGCAAAGTAGTCTGACTCTTTTAATCGGCTTGTATTTATAAGTTCATGTTGTTGTACAGTTCACACCTGTGAAAGGGGGGAAATCCTCAGACAATAGAATTCCATCTGAGAGATGTAGCATTGCTGCCATCTACTGGTAGATTTTATTTCAGATGCTGTGCCAGGCAATTGAAAGCTCATTTAACTTGAAAATCCAAAAGGATTTATTAGTATACTTAAAATAAGAAAGCCATTCTTTCCTCTGAGAAGCGCAGCCTTCTGCTTATTCAGATGTCACTTTTTTTCAGTGCAGTTCAGATTGGAAGAAGTCCAGCTTGGAGCACATGTGTCTTCAGGAATGAGTCAATGCTCTGATGCAAACAAGGAAAACCTCCGACAAGCCAGAAAAAAGAAAAAGAAAAGAAAAACAGAGCAACAAACTAGTAGGGATCCTTTTCAGCCAGTAATTCGTAATGGATGACCATATTTTTGTATTATTTCATTCTATTTCCTCACAGTACAAAAAACTTTTTTAGAATCAGTGTACCCTGGCTTACTCTTAGTTCCTTGCACAGCAGATGATGATGATGATGATGATGATGATGATGATGATGATAGTAATAGTAATAGTAATGAAATATTGCGACCTGGCCATCGAAACTACATGGTTATGGATGAAACATGTAACAATGTAATACCCATTGTCATCCGGGCACTTGGCACTATGTCCAAGAATTTTACAAGATACATCAACAAATTGCAGCTTCCTGCAATAACACCAGCTGAACTGAAAAAAACTGTGCTACTCAGAACATCTTATATTTTAAGAAAGTACTTGGTTGATACCTAGGACGCTGGCAGCAAACCGTATCAACCATTAGCACGAGTCACTGGTATTTGTAATGCATTTTTGAATGTTCACTTGGCTGAGTTTCATGTTTAATGAATAAAGTATATAATAATAATAATAATAATACACACAAAAGTGTAATCTGGTTTAATAGACAATATCTTATAGAGTATGCCTAGGTATACAAATGTACGGCAGAATCCTTCATGTCAACATTTTCAACTATTCAGATTTTCTTGAAAGATGTCTCATTTTTGTTCTTAAAGAAAATAAAGCAATTTTCTAAAAACTCCACATAAACTGAGAAATATCCAGGTTATAGAAGTCATGGGAGAAATAAACACTTCTAATTCTCAGTAACACAAGCTTTGAAAATATGAAAAAAACAAAGCTGAGAAAACATTATCCTATGCATACAGTTATTGTTTTGTAATGAAATTACCATTTTATTTCTTTCAAGTTGCCAAAGGCACTTCCTATTTAATGAAATTAGGTTTTTTTTCCAAATGAAAACCATTTCACTTTAGCCAGCTTCTTCTCATGACAATGAGCAAGCTAAACTTCATTATTATATCTGAGACTTTAAGCTTCAGATTTGACTCCCAGGGTACAATCCTATACCTGTCAGCCTATTGGGAAGATCTGAAGGCCAGGCTTAAGAACTGGTCACCTAAACCTCAGCTTGAAAAATTCAAGGAGCAGTTCAAGTTACAGTATTCTCACTCTTCTTCTCAAACAAGAGAACTACAGATTCCATAGAAATGGAGTAGAATCGGTTTTAGGTTTTAATAGGAAGATCATGGAATGGTAAACATCTGAATCTTTTATTCCAACACTGATATTTTTTGGAGAGCAGGTATGAAAATAATTTACTTTCACTGGACTTTAAAAAAAAGTTAGTTATGAACACTAATCATGATACTAAACAAAAACAGTTCTTGTTTATTTAGTCTGCAACTATGAAATCTGACCAGACAAGGGCAATACTGATATCCAGTCAAAGGAGGAATAGCATTAGCATGATCAAGAAAGCACCTTTGAATTTTCTCCAATACTATAGTTTACAGAAGAGATGTCTGCTATGAATTCTACTACTATTAATGGGAAATCAGAATTCTTAATGAAAACAGATAATAATATGGAAGGAAAATCAGGGGTAGATCATAGCAGAGCATTAATACTTAGTCACTGGAAAGAAAAAACTATGTAGCAAGAGGGGTTTGCCTTTGAGAAATTCAAATAACTCAATTCCTGCTTTTGTTTTTTGTGTTTAAAGGTGGAAATGGTCAAACTGCAGAGGGCCAGTGATCCCTCCTTTAATTTTAAAGTATGATTTAATCCTGTTTGCTGAAACCTAGCATGAATATTCCCATCCAGAACTCCTCACTACATTCCTGTCTTGCAATAGGCAATGTGTGTACAATTCCATTTATTGACCTCTAAAGAGGGCTAAACTTTGTTTCTTTTGTCAGTGCAGTGCACTTAGTAGATTTACTTATTTGCCATACTTACACAGAGGAGGCTTTGATGCCTATGCATATGTGGTACATTCAGCGGTGGCTAGTAATAAACTTCTAAAGCTGATGGGATAATTGTATCAATCTGGTCTCCTAAATGCAATAACTTTAATCTTGCTGGCATTGTTCAAGCATTTCATAAAAGAGGAAATAACAAACAAAATCTGCTTCCTTGTCCATTACAAACCCCTACATGCTCTTATTGGCTATCATTTCCATTGCTACTTGTTGCCTGAGATTTACTGTTTATAAGCTGTAGTTTACAAACTGTAAACTACAGCTAGTGGCACCCGGAAGTAAATAGCAGTGGAGGATACATTGGCCCCCAGCAAATGAGCATGCATTGTAGTGCCATGATATATATTTCAAATCACTTCCAGACTATTGCTTAAATAAAACACTCAGTCCAATAGCTTGGCCAAGCTATAAGCATAATTGAAATCAAGAAAATATAGATATTATAGGGAATGAAACAGGATAATTTGTAAAAGCAAAGAGATACAGGTTAGGCAATAAAAACAAGTTAAAATGAATTCTGTCTATCTTAGTTTCAAATCTATATTTAAAAAAAAAACATTAAAATTCGTTAGTTTTCCTTTCTGTTTCAGTGGTGAAGTTCCAATCAAAACAAGGCTTAATTATGTGCCCAGCTTGTTGTAAAAAAATTCAAGGTTTATTTATTTCTTGATTAGGCCCCATTTAGCTGCATTCATACCTCACAAAGCCATACACTAAGGTTTATAAAAATAGTAATTGCACTAGCACTTAGACGTATAAACCATTTCATAGTGCTTTACAGCCCCTCTAAATGGTTTGCAGAGTAAGCATATCCCCCCCCCCCCTGCCGCCAAAAAAAAAATCTGGGACCTTATTTCACTGACCCTGGAAAGATGGAAGGCTGACTCAACCATGAGCCGGTCAGGATCAAACTCCTGGCTGTGGGCAAAGTTAGTTTGCAATACTGCATTCTAACCACTGTGCCACCACAACTACATGACAATGTTTTCATGCCCTGATAAGCCCTCCAACAGTTTTTCTCTGTTGTGTCCTCTTGAGGCCTGCTTTCTTCAAACTCCGGATCATGCCTGAAGTAGCATAAAAGTACCCTTCAGCATTCTGTTACGTTTCTTCTTATCCGACATAGGTTTTGTCATGGATATGGTATAACACATTTCAGCCATTCTGTGAATGGCATAGTAAGATGACCTCATGGAGGACGGACTTCATCCTCCTCTTTGCTGTAGATGTGCTCCTTCACTGCTGATCCCTGGACAGTTTTCAAGGCTGTTTTGTTGTGGGCAGTGACAAATCCGGTTTTTCAATCCAGGTTCTCTCCTTCTACCATCTAAATCTCTGGTTCATAGAGCTGGACAAACCTAAACAATAGCTGGAAGAAGGGGTGGGCTTCAAAAATTTCAGCAACAGGTTCTCTGCCTGGTTGCTGGGTGGATGTGGCCATAGTGGGCATGACCTAGTCGGCCTCCTGCACCATGGCGTGGGGCCATTTTTGCTTTCCCCAGGCTCCGGAGGCTTTGCTTGAGCCTCTGGCAGGGCAAAAACTTTCTCCCCAGGGCTCCGGAGGCCGTAAACAGACCTGTTTCTGGCCTTCTGGAACTTCTGGGAGGCCCATTTTTCCCCCTCCCCAAGCCTCAGTGCGGGCCCTGCACTTACCTCACATCCAAAACATACTGCGTGGAGACTCCTAGGGGAGCAGGGGGGGCCCAACCAAGGGTGGGATTTTGAGGTTCTCCTAACTGGCCATAATGTTAGCTATGGGTTCTCCCGAACCCGGGCGAACCCGTAGCAGCCCACCCCAGCCCAGGCTGAAAGGCAATTTAAGTAGGGTTACTGCACTAAAGGAAAGATTTGGCTCTCCTGCTCTTTCAAAGCTCCTTATTCCAATCAGCTGCAGTTTAGGCTGCTTTTGAATATGCTTGAACAACACTAGAGCAAAGTGGGGTAAATCTATATAGTTGTCTGTTCTGACCCCCCTCCGTCCAGTAATGAATGCTGACACAGGCTTAGCTGGATGCCAAATTTTAATAACAGGACTACAATCTTGGTGGCTGAAAGCCCAAACACGAACTCACAGATAAGAATCTTGGCAGCAACCCAGACTCCGACAGATGCAGATAACAGCTTCTCCAGCATGTTACAAACGGGAATCCAAAACAGTTCAGATGTACTGCAGATTATTTAAATGGTTGTGTCCTGCAAGAAGTCTCCTCCCAAAATCTCTGTTTATATAAGCTCTTGGGAGGGGCCACGCCACAACCACCTTAGCTTCATTATCTCTTAGGAGCTTGTCTCCGGAGCAGCTGTTGCCTTCATTTCTCCGCCCTTCTTAATCTGGCGTCAGAGACAAACTCCCTCTGATCTTCCCCACTGCTCCATGCCTCAGGCGCCTCCTGGTTGCCAATCAACCTCTCTGGTCCCTGCTCTGCGTCTGAACCCTGCCTAGGGTCCTCCACCTCCTTCATAGCCGACTCATAGGGTTCGTCGCTATCTGAGTCGCTCAGCAGCTGCAAAGGATCCTGCTGGGTCACAACAGTTGTCTCTCAAAAGTCGTTGCCTTTTCAGCCTCTTTCCATTCTAAGGAGAATGTTGGATGATATTCTGGCCAGAATAGAAGGAATGCAAATTGTTGGAATCAACCACTCATTATCTTTAACAGGCCCCATATGCTGAATATAAAAACAAAGGTCCGTTTGTCATCATTGTGCCTGTAGCAGAATAGAATGGAAAGAGGCTGAAAAGGCAACGACTTTTGAGAACATCAGTAGAGGTAGCTTTTCTGTCCTCACTACACATTAGTCTCTGTGAAGCTTGACATGCAGCTAAACCCACCTATCCTCCAATAAAACAGACTGTGTTCGTAGATCTAGATCAGTGGTTCCCAAACTTTTTTAGTCCACCGCCCCCTTGGTGCTACAAACTGATCCTCAGTGCCCCCCCACCCAGTGGTGGAATTCATTTTTTACTACCAGTTCTATGGGCGTGGCTTGGTGGGTGTGGCTGGGAGGGTCATGTGACTGGGCGGTTTGTACGACGGAAGGAAGATAGTAACAGTCAAATTCAAAACTGTAACAATTAATTGCACATTTATTCAAAATCCAATTTAAAAACCTTTTTAGTTAATGTTGATTCAACAAAATTGTTGAACATGATCCAGTGATACCAGGTTTTCAAAGTCTGATAGTCATTTATCAAGAACCTTAGTAACTAGTAACTTAGTAAACTCAGTAAAATTTAGTAACTACTACACTGTTCAGTAAATTCTTAATGTGATGGATGGGCTTGATAAAGTGATACCGGTTTCCCAATGTCTGGTTTTAAGTCACTTAGCAGAGTGCAATGTTTCCCAACCTTGGGACTTGAAGATGTCTGGACTTCAACTCCCAGAATTCACCAGCCAGGGGATACTGGCTGGGGAAATCTGGGAGTTGAAGTCCAGACAACTTCAAGTTTCCAAGGTTGAGAGACACGGCTCTAAAAATATCAGAACTGTTTTCCTCTCCTCTCCTATTATGGTATCAGAGGAGCCTTTTTGGTGGCATTAACTCCTGGCTCTAGTTTCCAGTAGTTTTGGGTGATGGTTTGTCTTAAAAGACACTTAAAAAGAGCGGCCTGTTTCCTACCAGTTTTCCCCTGGAGTTCATGCAAAACTTGCTTCGTCGTCTCCCACGTCGAAATTCCCTTTGGCCATTGCCCCCCCTTCCACCCAAGGAACACTACCCACCACCCCCTTTTTTGTGTCGCCGGAGGATTTTAGTTGCTACACGCACATATGGTCCCGGGATCCTGGGATCGCCCTTCGTGCACCCGCAGAAAAGAGGGCTCCCTGCTTGCGGAATGCAGTACTGCTGCCCTTGGCACACAGCACGCAGATCAATATAGGGCGCACTGACTGACTAGCTACCCCGAGGAATGTGTAGTATGCAAGAGGCCAGAAGCAACCATTCAATGGGACGGGGAGGGGGGAGGAGGGGAGCAGCCCATGTCTGCGGCGGGCTCAGGGAGCACGCACGTTCCGAGCCATGGCACTCGGTTGGGAGAGGAGGGGGAAACCTTGAGCGGCGTGTGCCTAGCCACTGCATGGGAGCGGCTCGGTGTCTTCTGATTAAGTTGTTTCGACTCCCCCCTCCTCTGTTCAGTTGCGCGCTCTCTGTATGTTCTCCTCTTCTCTCTCTCTCTCTCTCTTTTGCTGGGCGGTGGTTGAGGCTGCTGGTAGTTAGGATTGATTCTGCTGTTGCTTAAGTTGCTGTGGTGGACAGCAACAGCAACGAGAAGCAGCAGTGGTACTATCGAGTAGATCAACAAAGAAGGGGCATCTATGGCAGGCTGGCCACCTGAAGCTGTAGGCTCAGCGCGGCTCCTTCTCCGCCTCCTGCCGCCCCTCTTGCCTCTTAGTGCCCCCCTGCTGCCCCCCTTGTCTCTTAGTGCCCCCCTAAGTCATCCCCTCCAGGGAACCACTGATCTAGATATGGTGAAACTGGAGAAGATAGGAATCTAATTCCTAATTCAAATGAGGCTTAGATCTGACTTCTGTAGGGTATTGCCAAAATGGTGCTCCTAATAAATGACTGGTTTTCTTTTGAAACTTGGCTCGAGGCTCATGAATCAATTAGGACATCTTTTGGAAACCTGACAAATACATACAATGAGAACCAAATACAAGTTAGGCAATACTGAGTTACTGTTGAACATCACAATTAATAAATGCAAGTTATCTAAATCTCACCAATGATGCTGTGTGTGAGGGATGTGGGTTTGTTCTTGGATGTTCCACAGATAAAGCTGGATTCTTCTTTGTGCTTCTGCCTCCTCCAAATGTTAAAGGAAAATGGGGTCTGGCTTTCCAGCGTGCAATTGTTTTGAGAGTGCGGGCTGAAAGGTAAAGGCCGTGTGTCAGCTTCAAAACAATATAGATTGGTATTTGTCCTTCCTGCCGATAGATGGAGATAGAGTGCAACAACAGTATGTATAAAATGCTGGGGCATGATAGTAGCGAAGTTGATTCTTTTCTGCCAGCTTAAGAACTGGTAGACCAGAAGAGCTTTAATATGATGCCTGAGTTTATTTCTCAATCTATAGGAAGCCCTACTAGTGATCCTGCTGGGCATTCCAAACTCAGCCTGGATTCAGATATTGAAGGCTATGGCATTATTCCAGCAGAACCTATTTTCCCCTTAAATAATATGCCAGCGGAAGGGTTTTTTTCCCCCAAGGCTTATTGCCGCCATAATAAAGTCAAATCCAATCTTTCTTTTATGGGCTGAAAAGACCGATTTTGCATGCATACAATTGCAGAAAAAGCTTCAAACAAGGTTATAATTAATGCAACAAAACTGCAAAAGAAAAAAAAATGTAAGAACATATGACTGTGGACACAGTCGGGGATCAGGAATACAAATTCAATTTTGCACACTTAAATCTTATTTCATAAATACTGAGAGAGAGTATATATATTTATATATTTCAGATATGGAGGTTCTCTTTATTGTAACTCCAGTCAGTTCTCATATAACACAATAGTTAGACTTTTAGCATCTCTGTGGCTGTACAAAATCATGCAATATAAATAACAGGACTTAGTAAAAAAAAATGGGATTAGGGCAGACTTCTCAAGAATGGAAGACACATTCATAACCAAAACATAAACCCAATAATCTTAATATTTTTTCAGCATTTCTTCTGATGTTGCCTTCCCCTCCCCCCCCCAAAAAAACGATTCTTCTCAATCAATAAAGCTGTTCTTTTTCTTTCTCCACCTGCAATCTTATCACCAGCATTTTTCTTTGACACATTTTTCCCAATTTGTTTACTTGGTTTGGGGGTGGCAAAGTACGAGCACCAAAAAAATGAGGGGAAAGGTGCATTAAACACTAACAAAGTAAGATATATGTAGCAACCGGCTCAGTGTGCAGTGAACAAAGCAACAAGCTTTTGCATTCAAGTAAGTAATGGTCACCTCATCCACCTGTCAAGTTTTGGGTACAAACTTGAAATGGGTAAATTATGCATAAGCAAACAAGCTTAGTGTTATACCGCCACACCATTTCCCCTATTTACAAATCATGTGTGAGTGAATTCATGCTATATGAACATGTAGCAGAGAGAACTGTTGGTATCCATACCTGTGCTGCATTTCTCAAATATTTGGGAATATTACTGTAAGTATTTGTATTGATAACATTGGAACTTAGACAAGAGTTTCCTCGCAGTGAGGCTTCTCTCCTATGTGTAAAGCAGCTAGAAAGAAAGCTGGCTTAAGGCATCTTTTCTTTAGTTCCTTCCTACACATTTATCTTTTCATAGCAGCTCTCCGGCAGCTCAGTATGGATGTTGAAGGCTGAGAGTGGAACTGGGGCTCATGCCTTTTGCAGAGCACTCTAGCCGGTGAGAATGGAAGCCTAGCGGGTGGGCTGGACAGCCCTGCTTCCACCAGCAGAGGGAAACTGAGCCCAAAATTTCTGTTGCTAAGTGAGACATTTTAAAATGTGTTTTGCCCCATTTTCCGACTTTGCTTGTCAGAAGGTTGCAAAAGGTGATCACATGACCCTGGGACACCGCAACCATCAAGTGTCTCAATTTTGATCACATGACCATGGAGATGCTGTCATGGTTTTAATTGTCAGGTCACTGTTTTCAGTGATGTTGCAACTTCAAACGGTCATTAAACAAACTGTTGTTTAATGTCGTACATTGAGGACTACCTCTACACCAAAAGAGATGACTCCTCCTTTTCAAGCGACTAAAATGGGCTGAGGATGATGTCGTCTCTTCCAGCCCGACCAAAATGACAGGTGGACCATGGTGGTTCTGGGCTAGCAGGAAGTTCAGATCAGCTCAGAATACTTCCGTCTGCGTCGTTAGCCCATGAATATCTTTCTCACCGATTATTTTTACTTGTCTACTTGAAATGAATGTTCTTAATTTCAATGTTCATATGTAATAGTCACAGGGTATAGTAGAGTCACCACCAGGGAGTAAAGATCCTGGAGAGCTGATTTCAATCATTTTGCATGTGCTTACAGGAATGATAGTTAACAACTTAGGAACAAAATATTCTAACATTGTTTAGGGGGCACAATGCATAAGTTACTGGATTTAGCCTTAGCAAATACTGGGTGGAACGTAATATGTTTCCTTGCCTAATGGAAGATCTTTCACTCTGTCTCCCAACGTTTGGTACTGTTAAGGAACCACAAGAAGCAAATCTGAAGAGGCGATGGAAGCTAGAGGGGGAGGGGGAATTTCTAGCCACAATGTTCTCCATCTCTGCAATAGATGTTCTTTCAAAAGAGTTGCCTTTAGTTAAGGGAATTAGTGTTTGTTCTCTCTACAGGGAAATCATACTGTACTACATTCATTCATTGTATCTTTTTTAAAGGGGGGGAAATTCGTAATTCAAGCTACAAAATAACATGAAGCATTATCACCAAATAGAACGTTTCTCCCCTCCCTCCCACCTTGTTTCTGAAGGTCAGAAATATATTTCAAAACTAGTAGGCTAAATCCTCCATGAGCATGTAAGGAAAAATTTGAAGCAACTCGAGTTGGAATTGGCCAGTTCATTTACTAGAATTCATATTTAATACAGTAGAGTAGAAAGATAGGATAGGATAGGAAAGGAAAGGAATAATAGGAATAGGAATAGAATAAATAAATGCCTCAATAGAAGCCTACAGCTTTCTCTAAGCCAGTGATGGTGAACCTTTTTCACCTGGGGTGCCAAAGGATGTGCACACGTGCTATCGTGTGTGCTTGTGTGCCCACCCCCATAATTTAAAGCCATGCCCCTTGCACATGTGCACGTGACCTCACCCCGCTGCCCCACCCATGGCTTTCTTGGAGCCTGGGGAGTGCGAAAAACAGCCGAAAATCAAGGCCGAATATCAAGGCTGAAAATCAACACACATGCGCGCTGGAGCTGACAGGGCAATGCCTCGTGTGCCCTCAGAAATGGCTCCGCATGCCACCTGTGGCACGTGTGCCATAGGTTCGCCATCAGGGCTCTAAGCTTTCTCCCTTAAAGGTGAGGGACCACAGAAGAAAAAAGGAAGTGCCTTTTCTTGTAAGAAACACTGAAGTGGAGAACCTAAGAATATCAGCCTTACGATTGGGGAAAGCCAAGAATAATGCAGGAATAACAAGGGATCACTTTGCTTGTTCTCTCCAATACATAAGTCCATAATAGTGTGATAAAAGGTGCAAACTATTAGTCTTTGGGAGCTGTATCTCCAATGTTTACAGCTTGCTCATATACTACCTCCCAGAAGATATGAAGCATAGTGTCATCGGTATTCAGGTGACACTTGGTTTTCTTCTTTTCCTTTCCTTTCCACCTGAATTAGGAGAGGCTGTGCAGTTGCTTGACAGTTGCCTAGAGGCAAGCTGAAGCTGAATCCAGATAAAATGGAGGTGATGTGGATTTCAGACCCAGGAATTCAGAAGGTGGCCTTACCTGGCTTTGGTAGCGTTCTACTCAAAGGAGCAGGGGGGTAACTTGGAGTCTTTCCTTGATGGTAAGATCATCAGCGGCATAAGTGACCTTAGGGACACAAAGGGCCTGTGCTTAACTTTGACGGCCATTCCAGTTATTACCTGTTCCTAATACATTCTGACTTATTTTCTGTAATATACTGAAGACGGCCTGAAAGTTGTAGCTGGTGCCAAACACAGCTGCTCAGTTAAGTAGGGCAGCTAAATGGGAACATGTGACATGGGTCCTTAGAGTGCTCTACTGTAAATTTAAAAAAAGCCAAATTCGAGATCTTGGTCTTCATACTAGTTTATAAAGCCCTTAATGCCCAGGATCCAAATATTTAAAATACTGTTTCTCCTGGTACTAATTTTCACATGAAATCAACTAGGGTAGCTACATTCATGGTCTCACTAGTGACCATGAATGTGATGCAGTGGATAAAAGGAGGATCTTTGCAATGAATGGTGTCCCAGTTTTGGAGCTCTCTTCTGGGAAAAATACGCTTAAACCCCATTGTATTGCTTTAGACATCAATGGAAGATATACTTGTTTACTTAAAGCTATTGGAGGGTAACAACTGCCTGAGGACCAGACTGACTTTTAGAATTTCTCTTAATTGACCCTTATTTTAAAGTACTGTATTTTTATTGCTGTTTTTATGAGGGTTTGGTTTATTGTTGATTGTTTTTATGAAATTATCTTTATGGAAATTTGTTTTTTTATATTCTTTCCCACAACAGTCTGGAGTTCTTCAAAAGAAAAGCAGTACACAAATCAATGATGTTTATAATATCTCTAATTTAACAGAATGTGTCCAGAGTAAATCTCTTTCTGGATGCTTTTGTTGTTATTCCAGCAAACAACTTTATGGGGATATAGTGGGGAGACTGAACCAGTGGTGGGTTTCAAATTTTTTTAGAACCTATTCTGTTGGTGTGGCCTGTTTTGTGGGTGTGGCTCGGGGGGGTCATGTGACTGGGTGAGAGTGGCCAGCTTGTAAAATGTAGTGAAACTTACTTAACAGGGCTCTTGATAGCAACCAAAATTTTGGGCTCAATTGTGATCATAAGTTCTCTTTCTTTTTCTTTCTTACTTTCCTTTCTTTCTTTCTTTCTTTCTTTCTTTCTTTCTTTCTTTCTTTCTTTCTTTCTTTCTTTCTTTCTTGTGTCTCTCTCTCCCTCTTTCTTTCTTTCCTTCCTTCCTTCCCTTCTTCCTTCCTTTCTTTATTGTATCTCTCTCCCTCTTTTTATTTCTTTCTTTCCTTCCTTCCTTCCTTCCTCTTCCTCTTTCTTTTTCTTCCTTCCTTCTTTCTTGTGTCTCTCTCCCACTTCCTTCCTTCCTTTCCTTCCTCTTTCTTTTTCTTCCTTCCTTCTTTCTTGTCTCTCTCTCTCCCCAACTTTCTTCCTTCCTTTCTCTTTCCTTCTTCCTCTTTCTTTCTCTCTTTCTCTTACTATCTTTGTCTCTCTCTTTTCTCTGTCTCCCACTTCCTTCCTTCCTTCATTTCTTTTTCTTTCTCTCGTACTCTTTCTCTTTCTTTCTCTCTCCCTCCCTCTCTCTCTTACACACATATCCCTTCCAGGTGGCAAAAATTTCTGTTTTGCCAGCTGGAGGCTGGCAAAGAAGCCTCACTATTTAAAACTAACTCTATCACCCTACGCACATTTAACTGGAGTGAGTGGGGTAGGGGTGATTTTCATAGGGGCATAAGGGGGACTTGGCACTTGGCACCGAAGGCTTCACTCCCAAAATGTCCCAGTTGCTCCACAAATTATATCGTGGAATCGGGCCAACGGGCAACGATGACTGGAAAGGAGAGACGTTTTGCTTTTGGGGATACTGCTCCGTCCGAGTCCTGGGAAGGCTTAGGGGGGGTGGCAGCTCTTGGGGAGTGGAGTCATCATGGGCATTGTCTCCCCTGAGCTTCCTGCTGAGTCTGAGGCACCTGTCGCTTGCAGCAGGAGGAGGAGGGGCAGCATAATTTTGGGCTCAATTGTGATCATAAGTTCCATCTGAGTAAGGCTCTGAGTAACTGGGAAAGAAAGCCATGCTTGGAATCTGCCGAAAACCACTGCTCGAAAATCATGGCTTTCTTTCCCAGTTACTCAGAGGCTTTGGTTTAAGGTGGTGCTCCTTTGCGCCGCCCCTCCTCCTCCTCCTCCTCCTCCTCCTGCACTAGATTTATTTTCTTCCAAAATGGAAGGGGCAAAAATTCCACCTCACCTCCGAGCTCCAACACTGTAGCTCTGCCAGAAGGGGGGAGACAACACACATACACACACACACTCACCATTTCCCTCATGTCTGCTACTGACAGTGGTCAAAGAGAAGGAAGAGATGGGGGAAGGCTTTTTCAGGAGCCCAGATCAGAGCAGCGTTGAAGCCCAATCCAGCATGCCTTCTCTTCCTTCGCTTTGAGAAGTGCCCTGTTTCACAAGCAGCTTGTCAAAGAGAAGGAACTGGCAGAGGAAGACTTTTTCAGGAGCCCAGACCAGAGCAGCGCTGAAGCCCAATCCAGCATGGTTCCCCCCTTCATTCTCTTTGATAACCCTGTTCTGCAAGTTGCTTGTCAAAGAGAAGGAAGTGGTGGGGGAAGGCTTTTTCAGGAGCCCAGAGCAGAGCAGCGCTGAAGCCCGATCCATGGGCTCCCCACACTTCCTTCACTTTGACAGCCATGTTGTTTGCAATGGGGTGGGGAGAAATCCATGGGTTAGAGGTGGGAGAAGGCTGAGCTTCTGCTAGGGACAGCCTTTCCTCCCTGTAACGCATTGATTTCTCCCCAACCCCATTGAAAATGATATGGCTGTCAAAGAGAAGGAAGCATGGCCTTTTTCCAACTGCCAAGTTCTCCGGTCCAGCAAAGGAAGTAGATGAGCGGGGCAAGCATGGTGCGGACAGGCAGGGAGAGAGAAAGAGAGATTGAGCAGAGACAAGGGGGCTAGGGGGAACGAGCAGGGGAGGCAGGCCAGGGGAGAGACCATACCGGTATGGGGCCTCCAGCTCTAATGGTTCGCAATTGGAATTGGAATTGGTGCCAGCATACCGGTGCGTACCGGTAGAAATCCACCACTGGATTGAATCTATCTCAATAGCAAATAAACAGTGCTCACTTTTTGAAAAATCCAGGGGGTCAAGTCCAACAAAGAAGACCAATAGAATAGGCCCACCAAACTGGGCCTGTTTGGTAACTGATAACAGTTCTTTATCATCTGAAATCCCTCGTGCAAAATTGTAGCAGAGAAAACAGAAGGAATTGAATTCAGTGTATCTACATTTGGAAGTTTGGGAAGAATTTGAAGGAGCAGGACAGAGGAAGTAGGAGACAGAGGAATGGGATGCCTTGGTGATAATTCCTCACACCAACATCATGCATTTGGAGGACTCTTGCAATGGTCCATACTTTTTTTAAAAAAAAACAAAGTTTTATTGGTTTTTTAATATTTTACAAAGGGAAAAGGTATGGGAAAGATTACAAATTTTGGCAGCTGCGAAATGCGGTAGGTGCACCCCCCCCGCCAGACTCATAGTATACATTTGCATAGAGTTCAAATATTACATAATAGCATATAGTCAGTGTGGTAAATTCAATTGGTAATTTCGGTCAGTTTATATCACGTGGATTTTCTTACTCATTTGTGTGATCTGAGCTTTCTTGATGTCGCCCCATCTCCCCCCGTTGGCAGTGCTCCGGCCCCTCCCGTGTCTTGTATATCTACTGAATTGTCTTCTGGTTTTTCTAAGAGTAGTTTATTTTTTTTCCATAAAGGCCTGCGCCTCTATGGGTGTATTAATTCTAATTCTTGTCTCCTCCCAGAATATTAGCATACCTTCAGGCAGTAACTATCGAAACCACACCCCCTTCTGGTATAGTTTATTCGCCAATTGCGAATAAAATTTTCTTTTCTCCCTCACTTTCTTGGGGATCTGTTTCAGAATGGTTATCTCCTTATCTTTGTATGTCAAGGCTTGCCCCCTTTGTGCATTCAGGATTTCATCTCTTGTGCTTTTCCTAAGAAATTTAATGTGTACCTCCCTGGGGACATTGTATGTTCTAGCATACGCTGAGTTCATTCTATAGGCCAGGTCTATTTCCCACCCCATCTGTTGTTTTTCCTTCTGAATATACTCAGCCAAAATGGTTGTCATGATGTCCCTTATATTTTCATCATCTGTCTCCATCGCATTTTGAAACCTAAGATAAAAAGACATTCTCTCAAACACTATTTTCATTTGTTGGGTGTCAAGTTCTTTGTTTCCCTTCTGCACGCCCTCTATCCCTCCCCTCATCTCAGCCGCCCCAACCTCCAAAAGATCCAGTCTCTGTGAGTTCTTATTAATTTTTTCCTGGTTCTCTCTAATTTCTTCTTTCATCTCCTTCAGTTGTTTCTTTATTTCCTCTTGTCCCTGTAAAATTTGCTGAAACATTTGGTGAAACTCCAAGTCCGTAGATTTAGGTTGTTTAAAGGCTGTTAATGTTGATTGTGTGCTAGGACTTGAGGTTGCAGATGTCGGGGCAGAGGCAGCAAAGCCTGACTTTCCAGGAGGTGGTCTTTTAGATGCCATTGTTAGTAATAATAATAAGCTTTTATTTCTAGACCGCGCCCTTTCCTAAACAGGACTCGGGGCGGTGTACAGTCATTGTTAAAACCATAAAACATATACATAAACATAGACATAGATGTAGACGGAGGAGGTAAAAAATATACTGTACAATATTTAGCTAAAATACAAATAAAATTAAAATTCCCTTAAAAAATTCCACAATAAAATATTTGCCAGGAGGTGGAAGATGGAGCTATAAATCGGCTAAGCCAGCTAATTGGAACAGGTGGGTCTTAAGCTTCTGTCGGAAGGAGCGGAGGTCGTTAGTAGTTCTAATATTGGGGGGGAGGGCATTCCAGAGGTTTGGGCCCATCACAGAGAAGGCTCTACTCCTAGGTGTCACCCGCTGGCACTGCTTGGCGGATGGCACCTGGAGGAGTCCCTCTCTGTGAGAGCGGATAGGTCGTAGAGATGTGTGAGGTGAGATGCGATCCCACAGGTAACTAGGTCCCATGCCAAGGAGCGCTTTGAAGATAGTAACCAATACCTTGAAACGCACCCGAAAAACCACAGGCAGCCAGTGCAGCTCACGCAGGAATGGTGTTATATGGGAGTATCTTGTTCCTCCCATGATAACCTGCGCAGCCGCATTCTGAACTAGCTGTAGTCTCTGGGTGCATCTCAAGGGGAGCCCCATGTAGAGAGCATTGCAGTAGTCCAAGCGAGACGTCACCAGCACATGAGTGACTGTGCGTAGGGCGTCCCGATCCAATAGGGGGAGCAATTGGCGCACCAGGCGAACCTGGTGGAACGCCCCCCTTGCCACGGCTGTCAGATGGTCATCCATCGACAGCCGGGCATCAAGGAGGATGCCCAAATTGCGTGCCCATTCCACGGGGGGCAGTAATTCGCCCCCTATGGCCAGCGATGGTGTCCACTGGTTGAATCGGGGCGCCGGTAGCCACAGCCACTCAGTCTTGGAGGGGTTGAGTTTAAGTCTGTTGTCCCCCATCCAGAACCGGACGGCTTCCAAACACCGGGACAACATTTCGACGGCCTCGCTGGGGTGGTTTGGGGTGGAAATGTACAGCTGCGTATCATCAGCGTACAGATGGTATCCAACCCCAAAACCACGGATGATCTCACCCAGCGGCTTCATGTATGTGTTGAACAGAAGGGGCGAGAGGACCGAACCCTGCGGCACCCCACAAGTGAGTGGCCTCAGGGTCGACCTCTGCTCCCTTGCCAACACACACTGCGTCCGGTCGGAGAGGTAGGAGCGGAACCACCGCAAAACGGTGCCCCCTACGCCCACCTCTTCTAGCCGGCGCAATAAGATACCATGGTCGATGGTATCGAAAGCCGCTGATAGATCTAATAGGACCAGGATAGAGGAACAACCCCTATCTCTGGCCCTCCATAGATCTTCTACCAACGCGACCAAGGCCGTCTCTGTGCTGTGACCGGGTCGAAAGCCGGACTGGCGCGGTTCTAGATAGTCTGCTTCCTCCAGGTGACGTGGGAACTGTTGCGCCACCACACTCTCTACAACCTTCGCTAAAAAGGGAAGGTTGGAGACAGGACGGTAATTAGCTAGTTCCTCCGGATCCAGGGAAGGCCTCTTGAGCAGGGGCCTCACCACCGCCTCTTTCAAGGCGGCCGGCAAGGACCCCTCCTCCAGTGAAGCGTTCACCAGACCCAGGAGCCAGCCTCGTGTAACCTCCCAGGATGCCAGTACAAGCCAGGAGGGACACGGGTCCAGTAAACATGAGGTGGCTCGCAGTCGCCCACGTAACCTGTCCAAGTCCTTGGTGGCAACAGAGTCAAACCCCTCCCAGCGTGGTGTCTCAAGACTTGCTTCCGACGTCTCCCCTGGTCCACTGAAGAGGGCCCATCCACTCCGGATCTGATCGATTTTGTCCTGCAGATATTCCCCAAACTCCTCTGCTCTACCCTGCAAAGGGGCTTCCCGCGACCTCTGTGATAAGAGAGAGCGGGTCACCCGAAACAGGGCGGCAGGGCGGTTATCCGCGGATGCAATAAGAGCGGCACAGTGTCTACGTTTGGCCGCTGTCAGTGCCACAAGGTAGGTCCATAAATAGGCTCTTACCTGTGTTCGGTCAGATTCGGAGCATGAGGACCTCCACCTGCTTTCTAGGCGTCTCTTGTGGCGTTTCATCACCCTCAGCTCCTCGGTAAACCAAGGAGCCAGGGTGGTTCGTTGCCGCAGGAGAGGCCGCAAAGGCGCTACCCGGTCCAAGGCCCCCATAGCCGCCCTATTCCAAGAGGCCACTAGGTCCTCCATCCGGGAGCAGGTCAGGGCTACAGGAAATAAATAAGTAAATAAATAAATAAGTAATAAAGAGTCCAGTCAATATAGAGAAAGATCAGTCAGAGTGGTAGAACAGCTAAGAGAGTCCAGGAGGCAGAGAGTCCAGGCACAGGGGAATTTTCTAATCACCCTGGCAAAAGAGCAGAAATTTTTCACTCCAGGAGGTTCAGAAACAAACAATCCACAAGAGAATTATCCAGGTAGCACAGAGACAAAGACCGGAAGCCTGAAGCTAAAAGGTGGAGTCAAGTTTCACATTTCATGAAGACAACGGAAGTGTGCCATCTTGCCCTGCCAACTTCGGATATTGAGGCAACAAATAAAATTTTCAAAGTTCAAAGTTCCCAAGGCTTCCAGATCTCATTGTCTTAAAACTTAAAAGTTTAAATCTGAAAATCCATTTAGTAGGGGTGTGACAGCAATGGTCCATACTTGAGGTCACTTTTCAAATCTACTCAGAAGTTTCAATGGAGTCAAAATGCAATAACCTGCATAATGGTAGGAGAGAATCCTTTTGATGTTTCTAGCCCCAGGCTATCCTTTTGGTCATGGGTTTAAGTTTAAAAAAAGTTATACTGTGGATGTTTTAATTGTCTTCTTTTGTGTATGCCAACATTAATTGCAGCAGGATAACAGAGAGGCAGAAACAGTAAGTAAACTTTCATTACACTGTTTGGTTTCTATTTGTTGAATGAAAGATACTTTCTTTCTTCATTGCAGGCATTCAAATGTATATCTGTATGCACATGGGTGTTTAAATAAATTAACATGTTTTCAATCAACCTCACTACTTATCTATCATTTTCAAATATGAGAGGTTGATTGAGCACAGTCACACAAAACATTTCACTAATTAAAAATTGGCAAGTTAATACTGGCCATAAAATACCTGAAGGAAGATGATGGGCTAGGAAAGAAAAGCTGCAGAGCACCAGTAGCATTGAAAAGAAAGAGTCAGATTGTCTACAGTAAAACAGCAAATTGCTTTCTGAGCATCATTTTCAGTTGGTTGTGGTTCTTCTGATGCAGGAGAAATCTCATTCTAGCTTCAGTTTTACCCTGGATCTCAGCCTGATAGAGAGGAACTGTTTGCTTTTAAGTAGGCTTAACTTTGTAATTTTCTTGACTATATCTTTTGCAAGGATTATCTAAACATAAGGAATCCGAAGCTGAAGATATAGGCTCTTAGCAAAAGATTATCTTAGCAAACATTTTTTTAATCTTTGCTGGTCCTGATTGTGGGTATGAAATTAAGCCCATTCCTAATTTAAACAAAAGAAGTAGAAAACTGGAGAGGTGGATCGCAGGCTATTGATTTATGTGTATCATTCTACCACTATACACTATATGCTAATATACAGGGGAAATGATAAATTAACAACTTATTAACTGCAACAAGGAGTACACCAGCAATTGAAATGTGTAATTCCAAAAAGTAAGATATTAATACCAACTAAATGAAGCCATACACTCAAAGGCTATAGAAAGGATCTATTTAATCACATAGGTTTTCAAGTACCAGGATCTGTCAACTCTGCAAAGGCTTTGGAAAGATCCCAACCCTGCATCAACAGAGGGATAGAATCAAGGTCATGTGAAATGATAGTACTGCTTTATACTGTACTAGTGAGACTACACTTGACAAACTGCATCCAATTCATAGGTGGTATTTAGCAGGTTCTGACCAGTTCTGGAGAACTGGTAGTGGAAATTTTGAGTAGTTTGGAGAACCGGTAAATACCACCTCTGACTGGCCCCACCCCATCTATTCTCTGCCTCCTGAGTCGCAGCTGATCAGGAGGAAATGGAGATTTTACAGTATCCTTCCCCTGCCATGCCCATCAAGCCATGCCACACACACCAAGCCATGCCCACAGAACCGGTAGTAAAAAAAAATTGAATCCCACCACTGATCCAATTCTGGTCACCATAATACAAAAAAAGATTTTGAGCCCCTAGAAAATGTGCAGAAAAGAACAACAAAGATGGCTAAACCATAGGATGAACCCTTGAGTTAACTAGAGATGTCTAGTCTAGCAAAGAGAAGGGTTATGGGAGACATGATTGTAGAGAATAGAGTAGAGTAGAGTAGAATGTAATAGAATGTAATGTAATGTACTGTAATGTAATGTAATAGAATAGAATAGAATAGAATAGAATAGAATAGAATAGAATAGAATAGAATAGAATTGGAAGGGATTTTAGAGGTCTTCTAATCCAGCCCCCTGCTCAGGCAATAAACTATACAATTTCAGAAAAATGGTAGTCCAATCTCTTCTTAAAAATTTTCAGTGTTGGAACGTTCACTTTGTAACACAAGTTGTTCCACTGATTAATTGTTCCATAAGGATATTTTGCCTTAGTTCTAGGTTGCTTCTCTCCTTGATTAGTTTCACTCCATTGCCTTCAGGTGCTTTGAAGAATAGCTTGAGTGCTTCTTCTTTGTGGCAACCCCTGAGATATTGGAACACTGCTATCATGTCTCCCCTAGTCCTTCTTTTCATTAAACTAGGCAAATATTTGAGGGGTTGTCACAGGGAAGAGGAGATCAATCTATTCTCCAAAGCAGTTGAGGCCAGGACACAAAGAAATGTGTGGAAGATCCAGCCTAGAACTAAGGACAATGCAAACAATTCATGTGGAATGGCTTACCTCAAGAAGTTATGGTTGCTCCATCAGTGGAGATTTTCAAGAAGAAACTGGGCAGACATTTGTCTGGAATGGTATAGCGCCTTCTGCCATGGGCAGGAAATTGGATTAGAGGATCTCCAAGGTCCCTTCCAACAATATTATTCTATGTTTCATGTTCTAACAAAATGGAAACATGGGCATAAAAGTCAAGAAGAAATATGTATGATATTGGCAAAAACTACTGCTATGTAATTGCATAATACCAATATGGAAAATATGTCCGGTTGTGTAGGAGAAATAAATAAACTAAAGCATTTTAGGGAGTGAGTCTGATCTTCATTCAAACAACTATCCAAGTATTTAGTAAGTGGGAATTAAGTTGTAAGTCAACATCATTTTTCTTGCTCAGGTTGGTGCTTTGTTCCATGCAGCTTTTATTGTAACATTCTGCAATTTTATCAGGATAATAATTTAATTTCCTTAAAGAGCAGTCCCTTGGACTCATCTCTTCCAATCTGACTCCCCCACTTGAAAATTGTATCTGGTAGATGAAGAACTGAGGGATCAGCCAAAATATCCCATTCTAGCTATTGATTCAAAATATTTTCTTGTATTCTCTCAAAGTAACTTGATAGGGTAACTCTAGTTTGTCCCTACAAAGTCAAAGGCAATTTATCTATCTTGCTATCAACTTTCATTGGACTGATACATTTCAAATATTTATTTCAGGTAAGATTTTTTTTTTGGGGGGGGGGGGGGCGGGAATAATTATCCCTCAGTGTTTAATGGATATAGAATTCAAATCCTTATAGTGATAAGAATACTACTACCAGATGTTATGATATTAGACTTTTATTGTATATTCTAATAGAATTTTAGGTCATTTTCTAAAAAATGTAAATAAGGATATGAGAAAAGAAAAGCTTTACTTTTAGACAGGAACAACCAAAGGTATAAGTACAGATTAGGTGAGACCTCGCTCAAAAAAATGTATCTGTGAGAGAGACCTTGGAGTCCTAGTGGACAATCATATATCCACTAGGACTCCAAGTGGACATATGCTGGATCATTGAATATGAGCCAACATGGTGCAGCCACCACCAAAAAAGCTAATACAATTCTGGGTTGTGCTGCTTTACAAAACTCTAGTAAGCCCCACCTGGAATACTGCAACCAGTTTTGGTCACCATAGTACAAAAAAGATGTTGACTTTGGAAAAAGTTCAGAGAAGAACAACTAAGATGATCAAAGGCCTGGAGACTAAGCCATCTGAAGAATGGCTGCAGGTTTTGGGTCTGGCTAGTCTAAAGAAAAGAAGAATTAGGGGTGCATGATAGCAGTATTCCAGTATTTGAGGGGCTGCCACAAAGAAGAGGGGGTCAAATTATTCTCCAAAGCACCAGAGGGCAGGACAAGAAACAATGGTTGGAAACTAATCAATGAGAGAAGCAACCTGGAATTAAGGAGAAACTTCCTAACGGTGAGGGAAACTAACCAGTGGAACAGTCTGCCTTCAGAGGTTGTGGGTGCTTCATCACTGGAGGTTTTTAGGAAGAGTCTAGACAGTCACTTGTCACTTGTCACTTGTCTGAAATGGTATAGTGTCTCCTGCTTGAGCAGGGGGTGGACTATGAAACCTCTGAGGTCCCTTCCGATTCTATTCTATTCATGATTGAAAAGATCCAGAATATTACATGCATCTAATAAAAAACATAGGGTTTACATTGTTTCATGAAGTCCTGAATATTAAATCATTATCTTATTAAGCATTCCAGAGGTATCAAACACAAATAAGAAGAGATAACTTGCATCCTTGACATGTACCTCCTCACATTTTGATAAAAGAAGAAATAGTCCTATTTAAAAACACCTTAGCCAAGTGTTTAAAATAATATTTTTTTTAAGAAATAAATTCAGTAGGAAATCCAGTCTTGAATATTTTGGTTGCTCTTTCCTTCCCTTTTTCCAAAACGATTACAGCTTTTTCCCCCCTGAATAACATATGTGGATATAGCATAGATTTGTTTAAGAAAATTAGCATTGGCAGTTTAACTTTCAATTCCTTCCCTAATTGCCCCTAGCATGGAATTTGCCCTTTCACAGCCAGATGTCCTTAAATGTCTACAAAAGATCTTCAGTTTTGACCAGATGATTAAACCTCCCAGGTGAGAGATTTCCAAATGTTTTAATCATTTAAAAATCATTCAATAACAAGCAAAGTGTCCCTGTAGATCCATTCTTTGAGACCATGAAGCAGCCGCTTAAAGGTTCAGGATAGTTGCTTTGAGTCACTCCCAAGGTCTTCTAAACAGTCATGTGAGTGAAGCACCTTGCTCCATGGTTTTCACCAGACCAGTCAATAAACACTTGGATTTTTTTTTTTTTAAAAAAAGAGAAAACTCAGAAAATTAAGGAATATGCAGTTAGCTGGAGAAAGGTACTTCAAAAGATGGGGAAAAAGGGAAGCTGTCTTGAGAATGAGAAAGGAAACGTTGGAGAACCGGAAGACACATTCTGGGACAGTATTAGAAAACATATTTTGAAGCAAATGTCACTTCTCAGCCTCACTCTGGGGAAGACTTCTGACTGAAACCTTGGGGAACTAGTGAAAGACAACAAGGGCAATACTGACCTAGATAATTTAGCAAGAAGTGATCTGATTTGATATCAAGTGAATAACTCTCCAGTGCGCATGCCCAGTGGGGCTTGCAGGGGGTACCCTATCCCATCGTTGGTTCCAGGTCCAGCTATGAGAACTTCCTGGGACCTCGGGGATACTCTTGAGCTGTGATGTCCTGCCTTGTAGCCAGAACTTTGTGAGTTAAATGGGGCGGTTGGCAGTGAAAGGAGAATGGAGAGCATCGGCAGCTGCCGGCGTGGGTGTGGTCAGCGGCTGTGGCGGGATGCCCGGCCTGGTGTCTCTGCAGCCGGCATGGGTGTGGTCGGCGGCGGGACACCCGGCCTGGGGTCTCTGCAGCTGCCACTCCCCACACCGTGGTGTTATCCCGGTTGCTCCCCCCTCCACCTTGCTTATGGAGAGGATAGATTGGATCAGCGGGGAGTGGCTGAGGCAGCTGGCATGGATATTGACGCCAGCAGAAGATGGCTTCGGTAGTTGGTGTCAGCATGGTTGGAGTGGGGGGGTCCTTCGTTGTGGCCCCCTCCGGTATCACCGCTGTTGCCTGGACCACCGTACTGTGCCATTTGGGTCAATGGAGTATGGCCCTGGCAACAGATATGAGTGCGGCTGGCGTGGACCGAGCTTAGCTGTTGGAGTTGTTGAAGTTGGAGCAGCTGCTGCTGTCCTCACCACCGCCATCACTGGCCGCTTCACCACCTCGCAATCTATCATCTGCTGCTATTTTGACAGCTGGGCGTTACTCTTACATACTGTCCTTAACACCGACTACTTCTATGATGGACCCAAGCTTCCTTCTACCCCCTTGAACAATGTCGGCTGCCCCCACTATGGACATGTCATCTCCTCGTTCCATCTCCCCATGATGTCATCCCGTTTGGTTGATGCCACACTCTCCTCTATGTTATACTGCGACAGAACTTTATTCCCTTCGGGAACTCCCCCTTTCCCAGGGATGGCCTTCTTGCCTATCAAGACACTCCTTAACGACAGATCTTGGGATCCCGAGAGGTAGCACGGGAAGAAGAGATTTCTTAGGGGTTTTTTACAGGGGTTTTAAAATCAAATTTTAAGGGGGGTGGGCGGGGGGGTTGATTCGGATTGCTCAGGCAGGCTTGGGGGAGGGGAGTCTGCCAGGGCACAGGCCAGAGCTAACTAATGGGCGTGGGTCGGGAGTGCTGGGAAGGGTTGGGATTCCGGGAGAGACATTAAGCCATTCCATTGGAGGGTTCACCATCTCATTTCCTCATCAAGTTTGACTTCCATACTGCTACCCCTTGCCATAGGGAGGCAGAACTAACTAGATGGTTCCGCCCCAACCTCCATCAGGACCCTGAAAGGTTCCTGATGGAACTTGGGACTTTTCCTGAATCCCTTGCTCACAACTCGACGAAGGGCCTAGTGGAAGCCTGGGATAGGGCGGCCACTGGGGTCTTGGATCGCATTGTGCCTTTGCAGCCTCTGACCCGGTGTCGATCCCAGGTGGCTCCCTGGTTTACCAAGGAGCTCTGGGAGATGAAACGCCAGAAAAGATGCCAAGAGAGTGGTTGGAGGGCCAGCCGGTCTGAATCTGATTGAACACTAGTAAGAATTCATATTAAATCCTACTTAGTGGCGATAAAAGCGGCAAACTGGCAACATTTTTCCGCTCTTATCGGGCATGGACAGGATTATGGGGAGACTCAGTGCTGCCACTTGTGTGCTGGACCCATGTCCCTCTTGGTAAGTTTCGGCTTCCTGGGAGGTGACACGAAGCTGGCTCCAGGCGATTACCAACGCTTCATTGAGAGAGGGGTTCTTTCAGGTGGTGGTGAGGCCCCTCCTTAAGAAGCCTTCCCTGGACCCAGCTTCTTTAGCCTACTATTGTCCGGTCTCCAACCTTCACTTTGTAGCAAAGGTTGTCGAGAGTGTGGTAGCACGTCAGCTTCCCCAGTACCTGGATGAAGCTGTCTACCTGGATCAATTTCAGTCGGGTTACAGGCCCGGGTACAGCAAAGAGACAGCATTGGTTGCGTTGGTCGATGATCTCTGGCAAGCCCGGGACAGGGGCTCCCATGTTGCACCCCTTTTAGGCGGCCTGCACTGGTTGCTGGTTGTTTTCCAGGTGCAATTCAAGGTACTAATTATGACCTTTAAAATGCTCCATGGCTTGGGCCCAGGGTTCCTGCGAGACCACCTACTTCCACCAGTAGCCTACCACCATCCAGTACGATCCCACAGAGTTGGCCTCCTCAGGGTGCCGTCGGCCAGACAGTGTCGGCTAGCGACCCCCAGGGGGAGAGCCTTCTCTGTGGGAGCTCCTTCCCTCTGGAATGAGCTGCCCCCAGAGCTTCGCATAATCCCCGACCTCCGGTCCTTCCGACACGCCCTAAAATGTTGGCTTTTCCAGCAAGCCGGCCTGGCCTGTTAATTTTATCTAATTTTTAAAATGTTAGTGTTATATTAATTGGGTTTGTGTTTTGGATTGTTTCTAATTTCCTTTTAACTTTTGTAATATGTGTTTTTTAATGCTGTACACTGCCCTGAGTCCTTTGGGAGAAGGGTGGCATATAAATCCAATAAAACAAACAAACAAACAATGTTCCCATGGAGTTGTCTTGCTGCTTGTATTCTTTTTTTTTACTACTGCTCTTAGTAACTTCTGCAGTTTTGGTCATTTTTTTTAAAAAAAAAAAAACTTATTGCTGTTAGCTGCTTTGAGATTTTGGGGATAAAGCCAGATGTGTTCTAAGCAGCAAATCTAAATATAGTTTCTAAGCTGCATGAGAGACTTGAGGCAGATACACTGTTTGGTTTATTAAAAGTGCTTATTTTGTTCCTGCTTCTCAACCTTCCAAGATGGATTTAGGAATAATCCCAGACTAAATCCCACCATTTATATTTCTTGTTCATTTTTTCTGGCTATTAGTCATTTCTCTTAGCATTTTGCATCACCACATTCCTTCGCCTCCCTCTTGATTGAAGCTTATGTTCATCTGTAAGCATTGGAAATATCGGCCCTTAGTTCATAAATTACTTTAGTATCATTTTACAGGTTTATTTGTTAATTTAATTGTCTCTCCAGTTATAAAACTCAGAATTCAAGAATGAAGTTGGCCCAACATTTAACGCAAGAAAAGGAATTCACTGATTATTATAAATCACCTTTCACTAATTAGTCAAAAGTGAGAGAAGTTAATCCAAAGGAATCCAAAATGGGGTAGCATTTTTCTAATTTAATCCAATTTTGTTGTTAGTTGCGAAGTCATGTCCAACTCATCATGATCCCATGGACAACGTTCCTCCAGGCCTTCCTGTCCTCTACCATCCTCTGGAGTTCAACTGCTTCGGTGACTCCATCCAGCCACCTCATTCTCTGTCGTCCCCTTCTTTTTTTGCCCTCAGTCTTTCCCAGCATTAGGCTCTTCTTCGGTGAGTCCTTCCTTCTCATTAGGTGGCCAAAGTATTTGAGATTCATCTTCAGGATCTGGCCTTCTAAAGAGCAGTCAGGGTTGATCTCCTCTAGGACTGACAATTTAATCTAATAGATTTTTCTAAAAAGTAAATGTACATTAAACTGTGACAGGAACATTTAACAAAGCACGCACACAAAATATAAGGTACTTATATTTTCTTTTGTTGTCCCCAGTGACGTGAGAATTGCAGTGAAGATAGAGCACCAGAGCCTTCATGAAATAAATAATTAATTAGAGAAAACCCTCCCTTGAACAGGTTAGTTGAAAAATTAGCATCTTTATTATTTCTTCCCCCTTTAGTCTCTTGTAATGCACTTTTTCTTACCAGAGACAAAACTGGTGATGTGGCCCAGTTTATACTAATACTGGATGCAGGCTAAATAGTGTGTGCATTCCAAGTATAGACATTAAAACTCTAATCTTGATTAACATACCTCCAGCTGTTTGGGGAGTCTTTTGGCTCTGTCATTTGTCCACATCTATGCCGCCTGTCTTTGCCCTTAGAAAGAAATGTGCAAGCTCAGAAGAATTCTAAGGCAGCCATTGACGTGGTGCTGCTTGAAGCAGTTTATGAGCAGCCTGCAAAATTCATAGATGGGTAAGCTTCTGACTGTGAGACTCTATCAGAATCCAAGTCCTTGCTTTCTTTTCTTCTCTTTTTTTTTCCAGAAGAGTGGCCCTGTAATCTTGGTGAAAAGGCTACTGCTCATTTAAAAATAGAGTACATTTAATCAGGTCATCAGATGCATCGCTCTCTCAAAGACCTTTTGTGACTTTAGATGAGGCAGAAAAATGCTTTCTTCTTAGAAATCTTTAACTGTGAATTTTACATATTGTTAATGCCCTCTAATTCCTAAAGTAAAGCTCTATCTTCCGCCTGCAAAGCACATACATGAAACCTACTACAAGAATTCTATTACAGAAAGTGTGAGCCTGCAATATCTCATTTCTTTCCAAGTGTGAAATAGAAGGGATCTAACTCACATACTAATATGATCTTGCTCAATTTACAAGAAAGAGCATTCTCTAAATGCACACTGTTTCTAATATTCATTTTTCCACCCTCTAAATCATTTCTTTCATTAGTGGAGATTACTATTAACCCTCAAGTCTGTGCTGTGTATGTGAATGTGCATAGATTCCTAAGTACTCTTAACAGTGAAACAACAATTAGGTTAAACATCCATAGGGAAAATTTATCAATATCGTGTAGTAAGTTGTGGGGGAGAGCATTATATGCATACACATAAATCAATTCCAGTTTACTTTTAAAGAGCTCTGGCCAAATTCCCTGCATTTCTTTGTTTCCATCTTTCACCCTCAAAATATGCCAGTTGAGTGAAGTTGGGAGAAAATATTATTAATTCAGGGAGTTGCCTGAATGCAAATGGAGAGAGAATGGGAATGTCTACATGGGTACAAAGAGATGATATGAAAAGAAGATGTATTTATATTGGCTGTAATGCAAGTACAGCTTCAGGTGTAATCAAGGACCATCTGGGGCCTCCTACCTTCAAATTTACTCTGAAATCTCACTTCATGGACAATTGAGTAACTCTAACTTTCAAGTCTCTTTTCCCTGTTTAGATTGGGGCATCTGAGGTTTGCAAAACATTCTGCTTTTTTCCTACTGTTCTCTGGAAATGTTTGGCCTTTATGTCAGGCTGCTGGCTTGCAGATGTTCTATTATCAACCTTCTCCATACAACCTCCCCCCCCCACACCTATTCTTAATCATTGGAAAGAAATAAAATCTAACCACCTCTAGAGGTAACTGGCAGCCAGATTGTTGTAGTTGTGGCCTTTTACTTCTAGCTGCCTTTGATTTGCAGCTGGCACCACAGGAGCATTGAGAGTCTCAACAGGAGCAACTGTGGGGTCTTCCTCATATCTGTCTGTATTGATAACTACAATCAAGGTATTTTTTTTATCTCACTAAGTGACCTTGCAATTAAAATTTAGCTGATGGATGGACATGACTTCAGAGGATAATCAGAACTGCAGAAAAAACAATTACTGCCAAACTGTCATCCATTGAGGACCTGTACACTGCACAAGTCAAAAAGAGGGCCGTGAACATATTTACAGACCCCTCGCATCCTGGACATAAATTGTTTCAACTCCTACCCTCAAAATAACGCTATAGAGCACTGCACACCAAGACAACTAGACACAAGAACAGTTATTTCCCGAATCCCACTCTGCTAAACAAATAATTCCCTCACCACTGTCAAACTATTCACTAAGGCTGCATTACTATTAGTCTTCTCATTGTTCCTATCACCCCATCTCCTCCCACTTATGACTGGAGGCCTGTAACTTGGTTGCTTGTATCCTTATGATTTACTTGTATATTGATGTTGACTGTTTCCTGATTGCTTATTTGTATCCTATGACTATCATTAAGTGTTGTACCTTATGGTTGTTGATGAATGTATCTTGTCTTTTTATGTTCACTGAGAGCATATGCACCAAAGACAAATTCCTTGTGTGTCCAATCACACTTGGCCAATAAAGAATTATTTCTTTCTTTCTTTTTCTTTCTTTCCTTCTTCTTTCTTTCTTTCTTTCTTTCTTTCTTTCTTTCTTTCTTTCTTTCCTTCCTTCCTTCCTTTCTTCCTTCCATCCATCCATCATCCATCATCTATCTATCTATCTATCTATCTATCTATCTATCTATCTATCTATCTATCTATCTATCTATCAATCTATCTATCTATCATCAGCATCATTTAACTGATCTGAACTAATCTAACATATTTTTTGGAGTATAAGACGTACCTTTTTTCCCCTCAAAAAAGAGGCTGAAAATTTGGGGGCATCTTATACATTGAATACAGCATTTTTTGCCAACCCAAACCCCGCCCCCTTCACAAAAATGGCTGCACAGAGCCTTTAAGAGGCTTTCAGACCTAGTTATCTGCAGGATCGCATCCTACCACACACGTCCCTACGACCAATCCGCTCACACAGGGAGGGACTCCTCCTGGTGCCGTCCGCTAGGCAATGCCAGCGGGCGACACCTAGGAGTAGATGGGCCCAACCCTCTGGAATGACCTCCCCCCCGACATCAGAACCACCACCGACCTCTGCTCCTTCCGTCAAAAATTAAAGACTCACCTGTTTCAATCAGCTGGCCTGGCACTCTCTTAGTTTTGCCTCCCGGGGATATATTTTAATTGGGTTTGGGTATTTTAATTGGGGATGTTTTTTAGGGTTTCCATAGTATATTTATTTCTTGTACAGTCTTATCTCCTCCATCTAAATGTTTAGTATTTAATTGTTTTATATTATTGTATTTTATCTGCATTTTATCTGACTGTACACCGCCCCGAGTCCCTTTTTGGGAGAGGGGCGGTTTAGAAATCCAAATAAATAAATAAATAAATAAATAAATAGAGTGTTCCTGGGGGCTGGGGAAGGCAGCAATGAGTGAAAAATGGGCCATTTTTTGCTCAATTCCCCCCCCAGCCCCCAGGAGCTCTCTATAAGCCTCCTAAAGGCTATTCACACCCTCTTTTAAAAAAAGGGCCTGTTTTTGCGAAAAACAGGCTATTTTTGGGAGGTCTACAGAGTGCAAAAACTTTTTTTAAAAAATTTGCCTCTTCAAAACCTTGGTGCGTCTTATAATCCAAAAATACAGTATATACAAGTTCCTAAACTAATCTATATAACAATATCTCTCTATTTAAGCCTAAAAAAGCATATGCTATAGGGTGTAAGAAGCTCTTGAGATTGGAGTTTTGCTTTTATTTTTCTTCAGCCTGTTTCCCCCCTCTGAAGAAGCGAACAGCATTTACAATAGTACTGCTGTTGGGGGGTGGGGGAGGTTTCAGCAGCAAAACTGCCACAGTTGATGGTAATATTGGAAGGCAGATTTCCAGCTCTGAATGTGGCTCTGATCTTACTATTAAAAAAAGAATCAGGATAGAAGCCAGAATACAATTAGCCAAGCACAATGATTGTGCTTCGTAAGGCAGTGTTAATTTTAGTATCTTGGGGGGTGGGGTTTGAGAAAGAGACTTCATTTGTATGAATTAATAAAAGCATATCAAGTGTTGCATCAGAATATATATAAACTGCTAGTTTCAGGGTTGAAAAGTAAGGACAATGAAATCTTTGCTGCAAGTTTACTTACTGGTCCCTTGGAATGTAGTGAGCCCATAAAATGTGTGTTGCTATATATATAAAAAAAAGCTGAATGTGAACATTGAATATATTATCTGAAAAACGTAAAGAATGGTTTAAGAGTTGGATTTCATTAGCAGGATGGAGATAGGTGGGAAGAGAGATTACTAACAGTGCAACTCCATGCAGGTGTAGTCAGAGGTCAGTCCTGCTGAGGTCATTTGGGCCTGATTCATAAATGGTTTGGCTATAGGATTTGACACTGAAAAGATACAGTGATTAATGTGTATGCAACTTCTTACTTAAAGGAAAAGGAAATGGTCATCTAACCAACCCTATTTTACTCTGCTTGATGCTTTGGAAAGTCATCTTCCCACCTGCCTCCATCTTGCTAATGAAATCTCTTTTTTTCTGTGTATGCCTTCATATATGTATAAATGCAGAGGTAGGCTGCTGCCGGTTTGGACCGGTTCAGGCAAACCAAGAGTTCTGACCAGCAGCTGGGCCTGCCCACCCACCCTGGCCCTATCCCGTCCTCTATAATCGCCGTGTGTTGGATGCTGCGCTCATGCGCGGAACATGTGCGGGCTCACATTTTCAGTTCTGTGCAAACCATTATGTGACACCCACCTCTGTATAAATGTACATACAAACATGCATAGTACATGAACATACATAGGTTCTACTAATGGCTGGAAAGGGGTGGATTAAAAGACAACACTGAGTCACTGATCTAGCAGCACAAAAACAGGCACTAAGCACCAGATCCGTAGAATTAGGGGAGGGGGGGGCTCTAACACATAAGACAGGATGTGAGATGCAAACTATGCAGAGAGACCTCAGAGATAATCCAACACATAAGTCATCTATATGTGATTTTAGGAGATACATATATTTGTTGAATTTAATACATACATTTTAAAAGTCACGAAATGTCTTTGAAAACTGTTTTATTTTGTGTGGATGGTAACATCCAGGGCTGGATTATTTGACTATTCTAAAGAACATTTATTTGTTCTTCTTTCAATGGGTTCTTTCAATTTCTCTACCCTTTCTGTATGTATGTCATATGTTGCATGCAAGCTCCAAACAAAGAGAACACTACAGTTTGATTTAGATCAAAATGGGGGGCTTCTCTGGATATCTATAGTTTTTCTACCTTTCCTTATATTTTAATATCAAAAAATCCAATATCTGAAATGAGTGGAAATAACATACGTTAAGAAAGAAGTGAAATGCCAATATGGCCAATTTTCAGCTGTTGCAGAATGAATTGAGGGGGAAAGCATGTGTAGGATTTGGAAAATTGTTTTCTTCAAGCACCTTATCCTCTATTACCATATCTGGAACAAACACTTTTGAAACATCTATTTAAAAGATAAGCTGTAGGCTTTGATTGCACCCAGTTCTTTCTATGGATAATGGTTCTCCGCATTCGTCCTTATTATTTATTTCAGATGGAAGCTGAAGAATATATTCAGAAACCATCTTATGAGTTTGTAGAAATACATATTTATTTATGACCATCACCCATTCATAACCCTCATAATTCCAGTTTTATGGGTTTTTTTTAAAAAAAACTTCCTTAATTTTTCTATATCAGAATCCATTTGTTAGATTTGTAATTGTTGCATTGTTTTAGTCAGAAAAGAATTTTGCATGGTCCTTTAGAGAAAAAACAAGAATAATATATAATTTAAACTGAAATAACCATTTTCATTATTATCTGGTTTTCAAGAAAATTTGGAGTATGGAATATCCTATTCAGTATACTCCATTCCATTCCTAGTCAGAAAACTAAGGAAAGAAGCAATAGAAATGATCGTTAATGGAGTTGACAACTGGAACAATATTTGTAAAGGCCGGAAGATGATTGCCTGATTAGAAGACCGAAATTACCACAACAAATAAACAAGTAAATTATATGTTGTTATTATACCAATAGTCTTCCAGTGTCCTCATTGTTCTAGACACTGCACTTCCAGACTGAGACTGTAGAGCAGGGATGTCCAAACTTGGCAACTTTAAGACTTGTGGACTTTAACTCCCAGAATTCTGGGAGTTGAAGTCCACAAGTCTTAAAGTTGCCAAGTTTGGACACCCCTGCTGTAGAGCCACTGCAGTGTTCACCCATGAACTGCACAACATTGTGTCATCTTTGAACCCGAAGGACTACCTACTTAAATGACAAATATAACTAGAATTCTTCTGTTTAGGAGTTATCTCTGACTCATTGTGGTTAGGCTGTTATTCTGGATACCATAGTTTTGCTATTATTTCTTCTGATAAATAAATCAGGAGGTATTTTAAAAAGGCTGCCATTATCAGTGAGATTAAAATGTGCTGCAGATAGCTTCATAAGACCAGTTTTCTACCAGCTCTTAATTTAATTCACATGTGCATTGTGGAGAATATACTGAAAATGTGTTCAATTTTATCCCAACCTTCCAGCTGTTGCTCCCACACAACAGAAATGAGACACAAAATGAATTAAAGAGATAGTTTAATTAAGCTATAAATTAAGATTATGCAACAACATAAACTATTTTGATTAACAAAGAGCAAGAACAATAATTGGGTGACAGTGGTAGAAAAGGCTGCCTCTCTACAGAGTAAAAGACTCTTAAGGTCTTTTACATGATTGACCCAAATCTTGCTCACTCCCAAGAAAAGCCTCTGGACTTGCTCCTATAACCCATTTACGTTTGAGAATGAGCAGAAAGTTATTGTGCTTCATGCCACCACAAAGATATCTCCAGATGCTCATGGGATTATGTGCCATATACAGTATTGCATCAAACAGGAAAGATCATATATTTTGAGTCCTTTAAAAAAAATCCAAATCAGGTTACAGATAACATCCAACTTTCAATTAATCAATTGCTAGTCCTATTCAATCTCTGGGGACATGGTGGCTCAGTGGCTAAAACGCTGAGCTTGTCAATCAGAAGGTTGGCAGTTCGGCGGTTTGAATCCCTAGTGCCGCATAATGGAGTGAGCTCCCATTACTTGTCTCAGCTTCTGCCAACCTAGCCTAGTAGAAAAATAGGAACCATCTTTGGTGAAAAAGTAACAGCATTCTGGGCACCTTCGGTGTTTAGTTATGCCGTCCGCATGACTACGGAGACATCTTCAGACAGTGCTGGCTCTTCGGCTTTGAAGATGAGCACTGCCCCTTAGAGTCAGGAACAACTTGCACATATGTGCGAGAGAAACCTTTACCTTTATTCAATCTTTCCAAAAAAACATGGTTCAGGTGCCACAAAGAACTGAAGAAATCCAATTACAGCAGGGGTGGGGGTAGGGAACTCTCCCCAAGCAAGTCTGAAGAAATTTCCCTTTGCCTCCTCTTATTGAAAAAACATGAAATAGGAAAGTTGATACTGAATATGTGGTAGGGAAGCTTGGGGGGTAGAAAAACTGAGCTATATTCAGAATGCCCTGTAGATTTTAGAACTGCAAAGCTTTGAAGAAATGTTCCACTTCAATGAAGTTTGGTACAAGCACCCCCTGAAGCCGTTTCATGAAGTAATTTGCTGCTTCCAGATCCCTTCCTGTAAGTTTTGTTCTCCAAAGGAAGTTGTGCAATTTAGGCATATATTGTAGGCAAACCTGAAGCAGTACAAGCTGAAGAACTGGTGGCCAATGCTGGGAGAAACCATAGAGAGGAACCTTTTCCCGTAGAACAGTCTGAAGTGGTTTTTGCAATCGTCCAATTGTTTTATGAGACAAACTGAATCATCTCTTTGATTCAATGAAGCAGGGGAAGACTCTACAGTTGTAGCTGATCAAGGGATTAGCAAGTGGATGAAGTTTTATTCCTGTGCCATCAGTTCAGCGTATTTTAAACAGAGGAAAAGCAGATAGGAGGGAGTGAACTGGAAGGCACTGGAATACTGCGAGAGAGAAGATTGGGAGGAGGAGTGCACCAATGGCAGGGGATTCCTAAAGAAGACAACCAAATTGACAGGTAATGGAGATAGAAAGAGATCGCATGGAACAGAGTGGTTTCCAGTTTACACCTTAGAACAGTGATGGTGAATCTTTTTGGCACCGAGTGCCGAAAAGGGAGCACGTGTGTGCGCACACACTCGTCTGGGATGCAAGCCGGAAGAGGAGCTGCCCAGAGGGCATGTGCGCACTGGAAAATGAACTTCCAATTTCCGGCATGCATAATGGCCAGTTAGTCTTCTGGTTACTGGAGTGCATGTGCATGTCATGATCAACTGGCTGGCGCGCATATTTCTGGCACTGTCGCACGCATATAGGCCAACTGTTCATCGCGCGTGCATGCGCACCAGGAACCCAGAAGAGGAATGGGTGACACTGTGTGTGCCAGGCGACATGGGTCTATGTACCACTTCGGGCACACATGCCATAGGTTCGCCATCACAGGCTTAAAATGACAAATGTATAACTATTTGCTTTTGGGATATAAATTGCGGGTTTATGCTTAGTTTAATGAGCACCAGATTCACAGGGCACAAATCTATTTTCTTGACGACAAGCTGGCTGAGTTGAAGATGCTTAGATAAGCATCTTAGATGTGTAGATGAGACTATCTGAGACGTAATAGTGTAATCCCACTCCAAGGGGGCAGTTCTCCTGTCATAAGGAAAGACAAAGATATAGAGAAGAAGATAATTTTGAGAATAAGGAAAATATTCCCACATGAGGGACATAGTCCTGAATTATGAAACCACATCCTTTCATACTAAGATGCGAGTGATAAAGTAGTTTTGGTCTGGGCAATTCAATCAATTGAAAACTGGAGATGGTTTTGTAATAAGTAAATCACAAAGGCTGCATATATCATATATCATCTAGATAAGATGCTATATGGTGCTGGAAGGAGACAGTAGTCATGGATCTCATTGACATTAGTGACCTTGAAAAATGTAGTGAGACACTCCTGGAAACCAAATAGCACTAGGCTGAATAGAAGAAGAATGAGTTGAGCATCAAGATAGCTCAACTCATTAGAACTACTACTGTATCTGTTCCATATGCTGGATTAGAAGGGCAGAAGATGGTTGCATAAGTGAGAAGGGATTTCAGTTTCTTAGACTCAGGAACATTTTGGGAGATGCCAACACTGTGCCAGAGAGACAGGCTTCAGTCCAACAGAAATAGTAGAGCATCTTTGTGAGATAAAATTGTGCTACAATTTTAAGCTCCCTGCATCCATTGTATTTTGAAATAATGTTTCTAAGTCATTAATTTTATCATATGATCACTGCATAATTATCCAAAGCAACCAACATGAAAAAAAATCATTGTTCAATACTGCACATAAGTTATACGCGCCACAGTTAGTACATGTATCATTAGATAAAACACATCTTTCTTATACCGCTTTGGTATTGTGCCTAAGAAAAAAATCTGGTTTGAACAAAATTTGATCTCCCACCATTTGTTCCAACTATGATTGTATCATTTTCCAGTATGTTTTTGCCTCATTGCATGTCCACCACATATGATAAAAAGTGTCTGGTGTTTTTTTCCACTTCCAACAATTTGGGGCCAAATTTTTAAACATTCTGGAGAGCCCTGCTGGGAGAAGTTGCCATCAGTATAACATCTTATACAGATTTTCTTTATAAGCCATGGCCATTGTTAATTTCCGATTAAGTATCCAAAGTTTTTCCCATTTAGCCAGATCCACATTATAACCAAATATTTTTACCCAGGTGACCATAGTTTCTTTGACATGTTCTTCCTCAAGCTTATATTCCAGCAAAAATCTATACAGCAGTTTGATCAACCTGTCTTCTGTCTCTATCAGAGGTTTATGTAATATTGTGTAATCTTTGGCAATACCTTCCTTTTTCCTATATTGTGCAAACCTTAATTGTATCTGTAAATAAGACCACCATTCTAATTGTATCCCTTGTGATGCCAATTCTAGTCTAGTTTTTATCTCCCCCTGCCCACCAGAGTTAGATATACTTAGAAAAATGTTGGCCTGTGCAGAAACAGATAGGTCACCCTTGAACTAAAAAAAGTAAAGGGGAATCGGAATATTTTGAAGTCTGGAACAGATTCTATTATTGGTATAAGACAAGGTGACAAGGCTGGAACAAACTGTAAATAGTGTGATTGGATAGAAGGATAGATAATGTATTAAGTAGGCTAACAGTTACTGGATGAGATTATTTGTAGATAATGTGATTGTATGGTAAGTGCGACTTTGCGGTGCTGCACTGTTTTAAATGTAAAAACTATATATATATGAAAAAATCATTGTTCAAATTATGGTATATAGCTAGAATAGTTTTAATAATACTTGATATTGTTCTAGGAAACAATAGTGTATTTTTAGAATGCCCAGAACTAAATAATTTCTTAGATCAAACTATCAATAATAATAAAAAGATATTTTCCCCCAAAACTACTGACAAGTAAAGGAAAATTGACAATACTGAAATGGGCTGCGGGGTTAATATAAGCACTTTTAAATGAGAAAAACTGCTTATATACTATAAAATAACTGAAAATGTTTCTAGGCATTTATGAAGTTTTGCAAATAGGCCATCCCTGAAAACAAACAAAAAATAATGATTATTTCTTTCTAACTTGAACCTCTGCAATCCCCTACTTATATCATTGCAGAATTCTAGTTTTGGAACATTGTTCCTCCTTGAAAATTCAAGGTACAAAAATGTTATAAAATTTCTGATGGCTATATTGCTGACACAGAATTGAAAGAAGAACATGGGATATCATTTAGGTGTTTATGAAAAATAATACAAGCCTCTAATAATCTGATCATCTCATAAGGTCAAAATTGGAGTAATAAAGAACCATTGCCTTCTGAGGATAAGAGGGATTAGACTAGAATACCTCCAATGTTCCTTCCAGCCCTATGAATCTATAAATATTGAGAGCATAAGAAAACTCTGTTGAATCAACCCAATGTTCAGGTATAGTTCCCACAAGAGAAATTTAGGACTCAAAATTCTGTATTTCTTTATCTGGAAGTATACCATATGGAATACAATGTGGATTTTGAGATAAATAGAGGGCAAATTGAACTTCAGGTGAATTTTTTTATTGCATGATTGCAAGAAGGGTAATCCCCTTCTTTTCTTTTATTGCAAGAAGGGTAATCCCCTTCTTTTCTTTCCTTCCCCTTTTCATAGTATTACACAGAGAGCTAGGTATTTGCATAATATTTCTAAAGTGTGATAATTTGAGCATGGTCATTTGTGTTTAAATTGAGAATTCTCAGTTGATTTGCTTAATGATGCATGTTCTTGTTTTCTTGGCATGAGTCTTCTCCAATACCAAACATCAGATGATAAAACTATATTTATAAAATGCTTCATATTTTATAGATAATGATGTAGGAGATGATCAGGCTGAGCCTGAGGGAGGAGTCAAAGATATCATAAGTCACGAGTCCCTATGCACTCACAAGAGATCTAAGTGCAGCCCACCTTGAAGGCTTCTCATTTCCTACTCATTTTCCTTGACTGCTAGTAATTCAGATTCTTGTAGAGAGCTTAAGCGTGCAGTAAATCTTTATACTCATTTGAACTGCCTGAATTTTCTGATTTCCCCAGCACTTGACAAATACTATATAAAACATAGATAATATAGTGTATGTACATAGCTGTATATGTCCAGGTGTAAAATTGTTTAGAACATACGGTGGTGTACAGTGACAAATGAAATCTTAAATAAGTTAATGTTAATTGGTGCATTGATAAGGATAACTGCAAAATATTTCTAAAGTAGGCCTACTAGCTACAACAGAAGGAACTACATGTTCTAATGAACTACAGTACATGCTCTAATGAGAATTGGCAGTCTCTAGTTAGTATAAATAGCCATGTGGATGCTTCCAAAGAATGGAACTGAATTTTACTGCCAACTTCCTGCAAAATTTATCTTTGGCAGACTTTGTTAGTAGAAAAGAGGTGGGGGAAGAAAAGCTTACCACAGAAGTTACAAAGGAAACTTTTAACATCTGAAAGACAGTGCTTTATTATTTTTTAAATAAGAAAAAATAAATCTATAATTCCAATTCCTTCATATCAACCATATGTCAAGATCACGCTGAATGCTGAAGAGAATATATATCACCATTTCATAAAACAGTAACAGATCATCCTTGTGTTTTTCAAGAAACGTGCATTGGAAGGAGTTGGCAGCCCAAATAGTAATTTCTTTTTTTAAAAAAAATCATATTTCCAATCCTGATTTTGATACTAAGGCCCTCTTGCAAAATACATTCATATGCACCTTGTGTAAACTGAATGGTGTGGATAGGTTGCACACCTGAAATCCTGCCTGTTCATGCATGCTTTCACTAAATTGTCTGAGACAAATTAATTTGCTTGCTCATATCCAAATAATTTGCACCTCATGAAAGGGTTCTGCATTGATGGCTTGAATGGGGAGAAAAAAGAGGAGTTTATGGATTATGGAAAGTAGAAATTGGCAAATTGCATATTTCTAACTTCTGCCAAGCCTGAAAAGTTGCATAAACTTTAATGAGTGGTTTCCTTAAAACAGCATCTTTTTGTGTGTGTTTTGTTTTAGGCTAACTGGAAATCTTTAACAATTTGGGCTCCTTCAATAAAGAGCAGGGAGGTGCTATATGCACATGAGGCCTGAAGCACTTTCTTCTGGATCATTTTGAAATATGTATAGCCCTGCTACAGTGCTTCTTTTTTTTTTTTTTACTAGTGATGCTTTTCTGATTCCGATGGAAACATCCATAACAGCTGAGCAGCAGCAATCACAGTTTTAATCCTGTAATTATGGTGGCACAGTGAGTTGGCTGAAAAATAATGAAATTCTGCACAGTCTCAGAGCCTTTCATTTTTGCTGAGTTTGTCAAATCTCTGTTGTCATAACAGGCAACTTATGCCCTCTGTATATTTCAGATTACAAATCCTACAATTTTTGTCTTGCCAAAACATTTGAAAGGTAGTCAGTTGCCTACTCCTCTTCTAATATTAGCTATGAAGTATGGAATAGCAAGCTGAAAGAGATGGAAAGATGGAAATTAATCCTTCCTCCCTCCCTTCCTTTTGTAATAGTGTTTACAGATTCAAAAACAAAAAGACTTAATACACACTAAGAAAAGTATAAAAAGTGAAAAAGAGAACTACAAAGAGGTAAAAAAAGAAATAAGAAGTAAGAAATGAAAGTATATAGAGAATGACTCCTCTTCCCTCCAGAAATCTTTTTTTAAAAATCAGTTACTTAATTTAGACTTTCTCTGATATTTCAATTAAAAGTATCTCCTTCTTATATCTCATCCCTTATCAATCATCAAATAATAAAAACTCTTCATTCAGATCTAATCAACAAAAGTCTATTAAGAACTACCAGAAAGACCAGCCTATTATATTTTAGTGTTAATTTAATAAATCCATTTTTTATTCCAATTTATCACTTTTTAAAGAAATGAAGCAAAAGAGATCGCTTCTCATTTATCAATAGATCTGTAAAGCCTTCTTGTCGGTCCTGATACTGATAGACACTCATATTCTAAATCCTTCACACATGTTAAGTCATGTAAGAGGAACTTATGCTACATTAATATGATGAGGGTATCACAGATTGGAATGAGATTTCCTTCATGGAATTGGCATAAAGAGAAATACTACCATAATCATGTATATGAACATCCTGCTGAAAGTTTGTATGAAAGGCACCATAGATAAGAGCAACTGTTTTAGGATGTATTTTGTGAAAGTCTGCTGTTTAGTTAAAGAAGTTCATGTGCAACATTTAATTGCTGTTGACTGGCAACAATTTAAGGGCATTGCATAGTGTCTAATGAGCAATTGTGTCGGTCTAATCCATCTGTGCATTCAAAACACAATAATTACCACTTCTGCTTGCAAAGTGACCAAATTATCATTTGACCATTAATCTGCAGTAGCACCAACACCAATACTCGGGTTCATCAAGCAACTTTTCAGCAATGTTAAACAAACACCCTACTGCTTGTGGTTATTACTGTATTTTAACTGTCAGGCATCTCTGCAAAAATATTCAGTTGAAGACAATCTGAAGAAGAAAGGGACATTCTTGTCAATCTCATTTGTGATGCACATGCCTTAATGCTTTTCTTCCTTAATTCCTTTCACCTTGGGTAAATGTTTTTTAATTCTCAGAAACCCAATTGTTATACGTTTGATTTATCTAGCAGAGATTAACTAAGCTATGTTGATGAAGAAGACCATGCAACAATAAAATTTTATTCTGTGTGGTACACAATTTTACATTATTTTATACAAAGTAAATTGTTTCTCTCTCTGAATTGAGACACAGCAAGTGGAAATCCTCAATCTTCTTCCCCCATATTGATTTATGATAAAGGAGCATGGTATGTGAAATAGAAGGACTAGATTTCAATTTCTTGTACCGTAGTCTGAAATTTTATTTATAGAGCTACGTGAGCTTTATTAATTCAAAATCTTTAAGTTTACTTGTACATAATCATTTCACATATCTACAGCTCGATAACAGGGTTGCTTGAAAAATCTGAAAAATGCAATGTTTCGATGGTCCTTCTGCAAGAAGTACTGTTCATTTTCCTGCCAAATTATAATCTGATAATTATTTGGGAACATTTAATGACCCCTATTCTGATACAGAAAGGTCTCTGTATTAACTGAATAGCTGACATTTGGTATGTTTCCGGTGCTAGCAGGTATTTTTTCCCAATAAAAAACTAGTCTATTGATTGGGGATGTGCAGTAACCTGCACATGGAGGTGGAAAAGTGAGTTAGAATACGTGAGGCTGTTCATGGAACATCTGTTGTCTACTCCCATGAGAGAGACCAACATGTACTCCCATTTCAAAGCAGTTTCCACCTGGCATTCAGACAACTGCAAAGCCTGATGTTTAGGCTTTAATATATTAGTTAATATATTATATTGATCAGAAAGAAACTGGACAATAGTTTGAAGGCCAAAGCTCATTGTATCAAAAACCTGTTCTATGTACCAGTATTTTCCAGTATTATATTTAAAAGTTGCATAATATACAAAAGGAATAGCATCTGCATTATTGCTATAATACATATACTATTCTTTTGAACATATATTATGCAAAGTGATTCTGAAACAATTCTAATGGAACAATTCTAAGCAATCTTACAGGTAGCCCTCCACTTATGACCATTTGTGTAACAGCTGTTTGAATTTATGACAGTGCTGAAAACAAGTGACTTACAACTGTTTCTCATACTTCCCCACAGTCACACGATCATAATTCAGTCACTTGGCAACTGGCATGCATTTACAATGGTTGCAACATCCTGCGTCAACATTCTACTTTCGTCCTTTGAAATACACTGGACACAGCAATGTTGTGGTAGTGATCCTTCAGATTTGGGCAAGAGCTGTGGTTTCTCTATGTTACCCTGGCAACCTTTCTCTAACTATATGTCAAGAGTTCCCTCTCAGAAGGAGTTCCCTGTCAAAAACACACTTTTCTCTTAAAACACATGTACACTGCCACATTAACATCCTTTATGGAGTGGTGGAAAAAGTCAAAGCGCCCACTGAAGTGCTGGCCTATCCGAATGGCACAATATTACTCAGCTGTCAATAATATAAATACATTATGGTTCTTACCAGTTTAGGGCAAAGCTGGAATAAGAAAATAGTGGAATGAGAGGATCAAACTACTATCCTTTCCCCCCGTTGACTCCCAAGTGGAATATATGTAGATGGATTTAAAAAGGACATGGAAAGGAAAGGAAGATCAAAATAAAAATGCTGCTTGAAATTCAGTTCTGCTTAGGACTCTTTTATAAAAAATTTTTTTGCACAATTCAGCTTTCAACAAAATGGATATTAGAGGAGGAATGTAAGGAGGAGATTGGAGAGGATGGACAGATTCTGCAGTCAGATCTGTTCAATCCCAGGTTCAGGACATATGCTTCCCTTATTTGTTTGTCTGTTTATTTATTTAATATGCCACCCATTTCATAGTTTGTGATGACTCTGGTATTCCTATTTTTTTGGGGGGGGGGGGCAAATAAACTGAATGATACAACCCTGATCCCTCATAACCACACAGAAGACACACCATGCCTTGTGCAGGACTATGATCCAGAGACGGCTGACCCAGAGGTGTGTGTGTGTGTGTGTGTGTGTGTGTGTGTTTGTGTGTGTGTCAGTGGTGGGATACGACCGGTACTCCACTGAACAGGTGTTCCAGTATGGTGCTCTGGGGGGCCCGCACACCCACCCTCCTTAACTATATTTGAGCCGACCGGGGCTTTTGCGCATGGGCACAGAGTGTATGCACCTGCACGATGCTCCGCCGAGCAGTTGGAGCGTCACGGAGCATTGCAGGTGGTAAGTATGCATGCGTGTGCTGCGCGCGTGCATGTGGTGGATCCCCAGCCCCGTTGCACCGTACCGGGTACACCGAGATCCGGAACCCACCACTGGTGTTTGTGTGAACCTCTTTTTTTTTAATTATCGAGGTGACTTCGGGTTTTAAATAGTAATGGAAACACTGGGGGTTTTTTGGGTGTGTGTGTGGAAAAATAAGAGTAGACAAATCATTATAGTAGCATCATAAGGCAAATATAAAGTACGTTTTGTAATCTCTTTTCTTTGATGTAAACAATTTAAATGCAAATTAAATTTTTTAAAAAGCTGAAGAAGCTGATCAATCTCTGTATAGATTTTTAGCAGATTAACAGAGTTGGAAGGTCATCTAGTCCAACCCCCACCCCACCCCTGCCCAAGCAGGAGACCCTACACTGCTCCTGATAGATGGCAGTCCAATCTCTTCTTGAAAGTCTCAAGTGATGAAGCTCCCACAACTGCTGAAGGCAACTTCTATTCCTTTAGTTGATTGTTCTCTCTGTTAAGGAAGTTTCTCCTTATTTCTAGGTATAGCGAGAATAGCAGATATTGGTACTGATTCAGAACAGTGGCAATAAATGTTGGACAGGAAGTCATCTATGGGAGAGGGAAATTTCACATTAGGTAGAATTTTCTAAATGCCAATTCAAGAATTTCCCAAATGCCAATTCAAGGAAGAGTGGATGACTCCTGGAGTAGCGAGGGACAACCACCAATTCTTGTTCCCTGTTGTCTTACCCCTCATCCCTCATATCTATTTTTGGAAGAGCTTCAGAAGAGATTTGATACAACTTAGAAGTGGAAGATGGGAGTAAAAAGGCATGTGTCTCTTTTCTAGAAATGTCTTGAGAATTTGAATTCAGCAAGAGCCCTTCTGAGAGATGTTGCCGACCTTCAGCTGAGTGCTAAAAGAATAAGGAACACTTAAATAGTAGGACGTCCCATTAAAAAGGAAAGTGTGTTTGCAATATTGTTGTTGTGGATGCGGAACATGGGCTTCATGCTAAAGAGACATTTATTGTGTTTGGAAGGAAAAAACTAGACATTGGAACTCATTTCACTAGCAACAGGGCAGGTGAAGAACAGACTCAAGGCAGCCTCTAAAGACTCTTCCCCTCATCCACTTCTTGACGTTTGTTGAAGTGGTCCAACCATTTCAAAGGTGCCAAGAGAGGCTGCATCTTCAATAAGTGTCTTGCATAAAAATTGGATTTAGCCTGCAGTTGCCAGTTGGCCAGAAGCCAAAACACTTCACCTGGCATCCAAAGATCCATGATGACACACACACACACACAGAGAGAGAGAGAGAGAGAGAGAGAGAGAGAGAGAGAGAGAGAGAGAGAGAGAGAGAGATTGTGCCACTTTTTTTTGTAGATGTCTGAGTGCCAGAAAATGAGCAATGTTAATGTGCCTCATTTGAGTATTTTCAAACCAAAATCTCAGAATAAACCTCCCTCTCCCCCACTCTCTCTGCAGGAAATGAATTTATATAAGCAGTTGTTCATGCAACCCATTTGTGGATGGTGACAGTTCTCTTCAGGGAATCAGTGCACCTGCTAAATCAGGGGTGTCCAAACTTGGGAACTTTAAGACTTGTGGACTTCAACTCCCAGAATTCCCCTGGGGAATTCTGGGAGTTGAAGTCCACAAGTCTTAAAGTTCCCAAGCTTGGACACCCCTGTGCTAAATGATCCTTAGACTCTGACCAGTTTATTGTGGACCTCTTTGGTAGCATCAAACTTTCTCAGGCCATTTTGTGGGAATGTGTTTTAGTCCCATCTGTCAACCATAAAGTGAACCTTGCTGAAGCCATCGCGGAGGCAATAGTTAAATCAGGTTTTGTAGCCAAAACAATAACGTTTTCCTGTGAGAGCCAAGGACAGTCTCACAGGTGGCTGGCCAGAGGAGGAGCCAGTAACCCAACAACCGGACAGCACCTGGATTGGACAGCTTGACCAGTGACTTGGGAAGGAAGGAGAAAACTTGGGTGCATTACTTGGAAAGCTGACATCATCTCTGCGTATTTTGTTGAATGTCTGCCAGGGGATATCAGTTAATCAAAGATTTATTATGGTGATAGATCACCCAAAAAGGAGATCTTCTTACTACAATTGTTCTCTAATTTAAAAAAAAATCTGATAAGGCTCACAAACAGAGTAAATGAAAAAAAATCCCTCAGTACAAGTTAATTAAGATTTCCATATAGAAAATGTAAGTACTTTATCTAATTTTATACCAGTCAAGAATGAAGATGGACGATAAACTATTCTCTTAAGCCCTATCATGTGTCTAATAAATAATAATAGAGTTCTGATCCCAAATGCCTACGCTTGTTTCTCTTTATATCTCATGAATTACAATTATGAACAATGTTTACATCACTGTTTTTGCTGATGTGGTTTTCTATCAAGGCTATAATTACATAAATTTGCTTGGATAAATTCTACATAGCATTTATGTATCTTAGTATAAAAGCAGAAGTACTGCATGTCCACAAATATTTCCTGCCAGCAAATTATTTCACTAAGTTCTAACAGCTTCCATTTCTCTTTTTGATGGAGTTTAGGAAAGATGAAATAAGAAATCCCTATCTTCCATTTAAAAATGGTAAAGTCAAGATAATTGTAGTCCTTCATTCACACTGCAAATCCACATGCAAATATAGTAGCATAATAATTTCAGGTCAGGGTTAACTAATATGACTTTCACTTGGAAAAAAGCTCTTCTGCAAAAAAAATAAAATAATACTTGCTCATCGGTTATTTTTTTAAAATTTTGCATGGTGTAACAGAATACAACATGAACCATTATTTTTATTTCTTCTTGGGAGATTCTTGGATCCTGGGAGATCCTTGTGAGATCCAGCAGCCAGAATGTGTAGACTATTTAGCGGTGACAAAGTCTAGTCTACATCACATTCCTGCTCATAGCTAAAACAAAGAGATGGTCAACTGATGGGCAATCTCATTATAGATCATTAGAAAAAATAGGCCCATGAAATCAAATCAAAATAACTGTAAAAAATACAAAAACATAAAACAAATTCTATCCTTTTTTATCAAATGCCAATCTGCAAACTATTTTTTCAAGCCTTCTCTATCTTCTTCATTCTATCTGTTCTAAACAGATGTTTGCTTTCCAGTTGACATATTGCATCATCATCATTTCGTTTCCTCTATAAGTAGTTCTTGACTTACAACCATTCATTTAACAACTGTTTAAAGTTAGTTATGAGAGTGCTGAAAAAGTGACTTATGACAGGATCTCACTCTTACGAACATTGCAGTATGGCCATGTTATTGTGATAGTGGCACTTGACAACTGGCATGTATTTATGATGGTTGCAATGTCCCAGGTCACGTGATCCCCCTTTCTGATAGTCACAGTTGGTTTATGACAAGCAAGGGGGGAAGCCTGAAACACTTAACAACCCTATGATTCACTTAACAACAGTGGCAAAAAAGATCATAAAATCGAATGCAACTTCACTTAACAATCACCTCGCTTAGTGATGAAGTTCCAGTCCCAATTGGGACTGCTAAATTGAGGGCCACCTGTATTTTGGTACATGTTTTTGCCCTTGTATCCCCTAAATGGTATTATCCATTTAAAGATGTATGGCCCCTTTTGACTGCCTTCCTTCTTAATGTAGGCAAATTATACACATAGAGCTGCTTTGTACGGTATTATGGTGGACTCACTTTGGTTCTTTAGTACAATATTACAGCTATTTTGATTTGAATATTGCATGTGCCTATTTGACTGATTTGATTTATTTGATTTGTATGCCACTCATCTTGGTTTGAGGTGACTCTGGCTTGCAAACATTAAAAGCCAATAAAATCTTGAACAATAAATACTCTTAATAATAATCATACATTGCAATTTAAAAGATGGGGAGGAAGAGAGCAGGATGCACCTAGGAGGAGGTGGGGTTTTCTCTTAATCTAACAGCCACTTCCAGTGTGATGCACCTTTTTGGGGGAGCCAAGCCAACCGGCAGACCCAGGTCTTCTGGCCCTTACAGAAGGTCAGGAGTATGGAAGCAGATCTCACCTCAGGGGGGCAGGATGTTCCAAAGGGCAGGCATTAAATTTATCTGTGAATCCCACACAAGCAACTTATACCATCAAACTTCCTCTTTTGCAAAAACTCAGGTCATGCAATAAGATTTGTGCAGTGTGTTCTACATAGGGCTACACTCAGGGGTCGGCTTCAAAATTTTTAGCAACAGGTTCTCTGCCCAGTTGCTAGGTGGATGTAGCCTAATCAGCCTCCTGCACTGGGGGCAGTGACGTGCAGTCAGGTGAGGCAAGTGAGGCACAGCCTCACCACTCTCATCATGAAAAAAAAAAGTAAAAGGAAAAAGCTGAGCTAGTTGCTGCCTCACCGTGGATGACTCTGCTTAACCTCACTGGTGCTCTCCCTCCCCAAGTGTAGTGACTTCCTCCCCAGGCCCCCATTCATTTCTCTCTCACACACACACAGCTGGATAAAACTATATAAAAATCTAGCCCAGCTTCACTGATTACAAGTTTGAAAAGGCAACATGGCTCCACCTGCAATCAAACTACACTTGGGGAGGGAGAGCACAAGCGAGCACTGAGGAGACCACAGGAGGAGGCAGGAAGCCAGGCAAAGAGCCATGCTGTAGTACACACACTTCCCCCCAGCCTCTTTCCTTTGGAAGGCTCGGCTCAGCTCCCCTCCGGCTTCTCTGCCTCTCCTCTCACCCCACCCTGCCAGCAGGAGATGGTGGGTGGGCTTTATTGTGTTCCAGGCATTTCCCACCCAGACAGCAGGCTGCATTTGCAATGGTGGAGGTGTTTGGGAAAGGCAGCAGGGGAATGGGGGGGGGGATGGCAGAGGAGCTGCTTTCAAGCCACTGGAAAAGATATCCAATCCAACTTTTGTGTGTGGGGGGGGGGTTGTTTGAGAGTGAGTGAGAGAGGGAAGGGGTAGGAGAGATAGTCCAATCCAACTTTTGTGTGTGTGTGTGTGTGTGTGTGTGTTTGAGAGAGGGGGAGGAAGGGAGAGAGGGAGGAAGGAGGGGAAGGAGAAGAAAAAGAAAAAGAAAGAGGGAGCAAAGGAGAAAAACAAATGCTGTCACTTTAAATTGGAACTGAGCATGCCTGGCTGTGGAATTCTGGGAGTTGAAGTCCACAAGTCTAAAAATATTTGAAACCCAGCACTGTGTCAGTGCCTCACCAGTCATAAACCTCACTGCATGTCACTGACTGGGGGGGTGCTGTTTTTGCCTTCCCCAGGCTCCGGAGGTTTCTGGGAGGGTGAAAACTGCCTCCCTCGAGCTCCGGAGGCCATTTCCGACCTTCCGGAACTTCCAGGAGGCCTGTTTTTCCCACTCCTCTGCACTTACCTTGCATTCAAAACAGACTGCATAGAGACTCCTGGTAGGGGTGGGTGGGGTCAGCCAGGGGTGGGATTTGGAGGTTCTCCAAACCAGTCATAACGTTAGCTATGGGTTCTCCTGAACCCAGGCAAACCCTTAACACCCCACCTCTGGCTACATTTGGGGATCACTCAAAGCTTCAGCTGGTCCACAATGCAATAGAGTGAGTAGCTATTGTGTTTCCCCCAAAATAAGATGGTCTTATTTTCTTTTAACCCCCCCAAAATAAGCACTTGGCCTTATTTTCGGGGAGGTTTTATTATTTTTGAGGTGCAGGAGGCAGCGAGTGTGGTCACCTCATGGCTGCTGCTGTGTTGCAATATTTTGGGGGAGGGCTTATTTTGGAGGGAAGGGCTTATTTTAGCACATGTGCTCAAAAGTCCGATTATTATCTGGGGAGGTCTTATTTTCAGGGAAACAGGGTATGAATATACCTCAGTGTGCCATTGTAAATACCTCTAGCTGACAAGCTGCCCTGATAACCAGGTGCGATTCAAGGTGCTGGTTCCTACCTACAAAGCCCTTCCTAGCGCAAGGCCTGGCTATTTGCAGGATTGATCTTTGCCTATTCAATAAGATCTGAGAGGACCCTAACCCTACCACTCATGTGGTGGTACCCAGGAAACATGCCTCTTCTGTTGCTGGTCTCCACCTTTAGAACTGCATAAACTCTGAGATTTGGTTGGCCCCAATCTTTTTCACCTTTCAGAAAGCATTCAAAATCTGGTTCTTTCCTCAGAAATAGCAATAGCACTTAGATTTATATACCACTTGACAGTGCTTTACAGCTCTCTCTAAGTGTTTTACAGAGTCAGCATATTGCCCCAATAATCTGGGTCAACCCACCTCAGAAGGATGGAAGGTTGAATCAATCTTGAGCCGGTCAGAATTGAACTGCTGACAGTATTGCAGAGTTAGCCTGTAATATTGCATTCTAAACACTGTGCCACCAGGGCTCTATATCAATGTCAAATGTCCTCAGACAGTGGATCTGGGAGTAGAACTGTCTATTGGATTAGTATTTCCCTGGCCCTTTATGTGTTTGTATTTCCACTTTGATATATGCTTTTATGCTTTTCTATAAGTAGTTTTATGGGATTTATTATTATTTACTGATGTATACCACCTTGAGTCACAGTGAAGAGGTTACTATATTAATCAAACAAGCAAACAAACAATGCATCTTAATTTACATCTAGTAGTTTTATATTTATGACAGTGGAGTGGTGCAGTGGCTTAGAGGAAAATGCTCTCCTGCCACTTGGAAGGTTGAGAGTTCAATTCTAGGCAGCAACAGATGTTTCTCTGTCAGTATAGATGTCAGGAAAGGCATTCCACCAGTAAAAGCTGAGATCTACTTAATCTCCACAACTCCACCCTGAATAAAGGGGTTAAAAGGTTGTAAAAAAAGAAAAAAAAAGTTATATCTATGACATCCAGTTTGATGTAATGGTTAAGACACCGGGCTAGAAACTGGGAGTCTGTGAGTTCTAGTCCTGCCTTAGTAGGCACAGAGCCAGCTGGGACCTTGGGCCAGTCACTTTCTCTCAGCCCTAGAGAAGAGACAGTGGCAAACCACTTCTTATATCTTGCCAAGAAAACTGCAGGACTCCTAGGGGTTGCTAGGAATCAAAACAGACCCAAAGTCGCATGTGCACACATTATATCTATACTATTTGGGGAGGCTCCAAGAAAGCCTCTGGAGACCGGGGAGGGCAACCCCCCTGTCAGGGGAAAAATTTCACCCTGAACTAGTGAGGCTTTGACCGCGGCTTTTCCAAACAGGCATATCTTCTATAAGCGAAAAATAAAATAAAATCCTGGAAACATGTTCTAATTAAAAAAACAAACTTTAATACAAAAATAACAAAATAAGGAAATAAACAAATCTATCTAATTGTTACATTTTGGCAAGAGCAGTTTGTCTACCAGCTTCCTGGCAGACAGACAAAGATCAAAACGAAAGAAGTCTCTGGAATGTGTGATGTATATAAACATGTTAAGCATGCGCAATAAATCATTGTCAGATAAGGCTTATGACCTGCGCAGTAACTCTTTCAGTAACTATTCAGTTCAGTTCGACTAGCAAACATTTAACACAGTGACACCCCCTGCCATTGTGCGGGAGGTTGACTAGGCCATGCCCACCATGGCCACGCCCACCCAGCAACCGGGCAGAGAACCTGTTGCTGAAATTTTTGAAGCCCACCCCTGCGCTCTATTCAGTTTTACAATTAAATGCAGTATATGCAACTTGGTATCATTAGGCTCAAGCCTTTTCCAGCAGGAGGAATCCACATTCTTCAGGAAGTTGCTGAGCCACAACTGCCATCGTGTCCCTTGGAAGATGAAGCTCAGTGATATCCGGAGGTCTGCAAAGTTCTCTACCTTTGCGTTCAAGGATTTTTTTCTCTCTCTCTCTCTCTCTTTCTCTCCCTCATTTGGCTGGTATTTCTGAAAATGCTTAAAAATGTTAGTCTTCCTATTTAAAAAAAAATCATAGGATTAGTAACTGTTCCCCTTTTCCACCTGGCACATGGAAGAGGTTTTTTTTTTTTTTTTGCTTTGTACACCTGTGCTATGAATAAGCCAAAAAAGATTCAGCAGAAAGGGAAAAAAATGTGCCCTGCAGGATTAGTCTCTCCTTTTGACATTTACACAGCATTCTACTCCTGTAGTTATTCTAATTTATTTATTTTTTTAAAGTCAACATTTGAAACATTGGTAGAAGTGTTTAACAAAACAGAATTTACTGACAGAGTTCCTTTAGGATCAAATGCACTTGAGATGCATTTATGATGCGGACAGGAAACAATACAACAAACCAACACAATGCATTCAAAAGGACCACATTTTGAAATAAAAGTTGGAAACATTTGAAATGTATATTGATTTCTCCCAAACCCAAATTTGCAGCAAAAACACACCTATAAAAATAGAATATTCAGTAAATGTCTGTGTATTCCTATGTATCTAACAGCAAGTAATGTACATGTCTACTGAAAACTAAATCCAATTGAGTTACAGGTGAGCTTCTCTCAGGTAGCTGTGTGAAAGATTACAAATTGGTTTTCTTTCATTTCAGGTGGAATCTCATTTCTGAGTTGCTAAACGGGGCGGTTGTCTGGCAGATAAGCTGCATTCCTCTATTATGTTGCTATACCAGACATTCCAAATTATTCCGAGCATACAGTATTTGGCATTTTATGGGTATATTGTAGGCACTCAAAGGTAATGTCTGTGGCAGCACATGTGGACAATCAAAAAGAAGGTTGCTGAATCTGGGCTGTAGCCATGACCGGTAGGTGGCAGCAAAGAGATTCAGAAAACTCTTTGCTACCCTCTTGTTCTATTCTGGATTTTGCACTCCATGTACAATACTGTAGGCCAGGGGTGTCCAAACTTGGCAACTTTAAGACTTGTGGACTTCAACTCCCAGAATTCCCCAACCAGCAGAGCTGGCTGGGGAATTCTGGGAGTTGAAGTCCACAAGTCTTAAAGTTGCCAAGTTTGGACATCCCTGCTGTAGGCCTAATTTACAAACAAGGCAATAAGCTGCAGTCATTGAATCTTATATGTTTGAAGAATGCCTTGAAGACCTACAGCAGGGCTGTCAAACTTGTGGCCCCTGGGCTGGATGTATTCCACACTGGCCCTTTCCAGACCCGGTTTAGCAAAGGGGGAAAAAAGTCTTAATACATCACATGACAAAATCATGATGATGCGAGTTTGACACCTGTGGCCTACAGGCTATGTTATGATTTTTGCAAAAGAGATCATTGGGAAGGTAGATGCTTTCAATTCCCTTTACTATCCAAATAATCTTTGAAAAAGCAGAGTAGGGAAGACAGCCTGATTTTGTCTGGATTGCACCATGAAGGATTCCAGGTTATAGCATAGATCCTACGAAGCCCTCCAATTTGGTGGAAACATTCCATCAAATATGCTAGTAGAGAAACTGGGAGTGAGATTTCGCTGACTTTCTTACAACAAGAAGAAATCCCTTAGCAATTTCTTGAGAGCAGAACTTCTCTTAACAAAAAAATGGCAAAAAACATAAATGTGGGGGGGGGGGGAGAGAGAGAGTCCCTCTTGATGTCACCCTTCGGACACCAAAGGAAAGATGGGAAGTCAGACAGTTACAGTCTCCTGGAGATATGACGGTATATGGCAAGACAGGACCATCACAAATATCCCTTAGGCCATCTTGTGAGGAAGTGTAACAATGCTCTCTGCCCCTGACAATTTCTCTGTAATCCTCTTCCCCTTGGCATGACATTTTAAAGCAAATTCTGTTACATCAGATCAGAAGCAAACAGATGGAAGTCTCTGATTCATGCCCACTAAGAAAATGGCCTAAAGGACCAGTTTGCATGATATTGACTTTGCTTCTTCATCAGCCTGTGGCAAAGGCAAGTTCAGTTTGTCTTCAGCTGTTCCAGTCTTAGACTTTTCCCCTTTTGCATGAATATGTACAGTGGCTCTTCATTGATTGTACTGGTGATGATTCAGCCAGTGGTTAGAATCTGCCCAACTCCAACTGATCACTTTTGATTATTACTCCCTTCGCCCCTGGATGCTGAGAACTGCTCTTCATTTTGCCTTGGGTTGTAGGAGGCACCAGCCTTCTGCCTTATGCAGAGGCATTAATGCACAGGATGTTTGACTGGTGCTTCAGTGTACTTTTCTGCCAATCATGAGGACTGGAGGAATGTCTATTATTGACATAAGAGACTCTGTGACACTATGCATTTCCACTGATGTTATTCAGCCTGTTCATATTGGTTCGGGTGAACCAGTAGTGGTGACCCCCACCCACCCACCTACCCCGGCACTATGCCATCCTTTTTAGCCATGTTTTCTGAGCTAAGTGCATGCATGCAAGCCATGTGCACAAGCAAAGTGCGTGAATGGAAGGCTGCATGCATGCACGGAAGGCATATGTGTGAGTGAAACAAGTGCGTGTGTGTGCTCACCAGTGGTGCATTTCAAATCATGCATCTTAGCACCTCTGAGACGCTCCACGATGCTCCAGCTGCTGCATGGAGTGTAGCGCAGGCGCTGTACGCGCCATGCTCGTGTGCGGCAGTGCAGAAGCTTTAAAACACAGATAAGCAGCTTAGGTGGGCAGGTGGGCCCTCCGGAGCACCGTACCGGAATGGTATCCAGTGCTCCAGGCTGGCTCCCTTATGCCCGTACCGGGGCGTATCGCCTGCAACCCACCACAGGTGCTCACAGTTTCAGTGCATGGCAAATGGGTGATAAAATTATGTGAAACCCACCTCTGTTGACCTCCCATCTATTTCTCCATCTAGAGTTTGTTTTACATTGCTTACCTTGACCGATTCAGACCAGGAGACTTCCTAGCAGATCCAAATGGCTGGCTGAAATACAATACAATACAATACAATAATAGAGTTGGAAGGGACCTTGGAGGTCCTCCAGTCCAACCCCCTGCCCAGGCAGGAAACCCTATACCATTTCAGACAAATAGCTATCCAATATCTTCTTAAAGACTTCCAGTGTTGGGGCATTCACAACTTCTGGAGGAAAGCTGTTCCACTGATTAATTGTTCTAACTGTCAGGAAATTTCCCCTCAGTTCTAAGTTGCTTCTCTCCTTGATTAGTTTCCACCCATTGCTTCTTGTTCTACCCTCAGGTGCCTTGGAGAATAGTTTGACTCCCTCTTCTTTGTGGCAACCCCTGAGATATTGGAACACTGCTATCATGTCTCCCCTAGTCCTTCTTTCTCTTAAGCTAAACATACCCAGTTCCTGCAACCGTTCTTCATATGTTTTAGTCTCCAGTCCCCTAATCATCTTTGTTGCTCTTCTCTGCAGTCTCTCCAGAGTCTCCACATCTTTTCTACATCGTGGTGACCAAAACTGAATGCAGTATTCCAAGTGTGGCCTTACCAAGGCATTATAAAGTGGTATTAACACTTCACATGCTCTTGATTCTATCCCTCTGTTGATGCAGCCTAGGACTGTGTTGGCTTTTTTGGCAGCTGCTGCACACTGCTGGCTCATATTTAAATGGTTGTCCACTAGAACTCCAAGATCCCTTTCACAGTTACTACTACTGAGCAAGGTATCACCTATACTGTACCTGTGCATTCCATTTTTTTTGCCTAAATGTAGAACCTTACTCTTTTCACCATTGAATTTCATTTTATTAGATAGTGCCCAACGTTCAAGTTTGTCAAGATCCTTCTGTATCTTAAGCCTATCTTCAGGAGTGTTGGCTATTCCTGCCAGCTTGGTATCATCTGCAAATTTGATGAGTTCCCCATGTATTCCCTCATCCAAATCATTGATGAAGATGTTGAAGAGTACTGGGCCTAAAACAGAGCCTTGGGGTACTCCACTGCATACTTCCCTCCATGCAGATGCAGTTCCATTCAGAACTACACGCTGAGTGCGGTTGGTCAGCCAGTTACGAATCCATCTGGTGGTGATGCTGTCTAACCCACATTCTTCTACTTTAATAATTGCATGGTCCCAAGCAAAATAATTGCATGGTCTCAAGTAAAATAAAATGGGCTTCTCACACATTGCATTAAGCCACAGTCTGGTTAATCTGGTTTTGGTTTTGTACGTTGTATTTACTTTGTGTTTCATATGATGGATGATCCCAGCCAATTGTGGTTCAGCGCAATAACTGAACACAGTTAAATTTTTTCCCTTAGCTGTTCTATGCTGACTGAGGAATTCTGGGACGTGAAGTCCACAAGTCTTAAAGTTACCAAGTTGGGGATCCGTGTTCTATACTATCCTGCCTCCCATTAAGGCTAAGATTGCAGCAAGAGCAGTTCCCTTGGTAAAGTACTAAAGTTGTAAATTCTTGGAAGTATTTGTATTCCAGAATATCATAATTCTGGAACATAAAGATTTACAGATGAGTTTAAAGGCATATTCCCTGAGGGACCATGGTAATGATTAGTTAACTGAAACAAAGACATCAAAAAGTCTGATACAGTTTTTGGCTAGTTGGCATCCATAAAAAATATATTAAAAAATGAAAGCTGAGTTTACATAACTTTCTCAAGATATATTATAAGGTCTTAATGATATGTTGTCCATATCATGCTTTCATGAAGTACCTCCACATGGATTTTTTTTTTAAGTTATGGTAAATATAAGCAGTCTGAGAAATTCCATGTTTTCAACTATAATTCCCAGACAGTCTTATCACTGGCACTGTTGCTTGACTCTATGTTACCTTAGTTCCTAATTAATGAATAATGTGGGAGCTTCATCACTGGAAGCTTTCAAGAAAAGACTGGACTGCCAACTGTCAGAAATGGTTTAGGGTCTCCTGCTTGGGTGGGAGGTTGGTCTAGATGACCTGCAAGGTTCCTTTCAACTCTGTTATAGTTATTAATTATGTGATGTTAAAACAAAGACAATGGCTTCATACCTTTTTTGCTATGTTCTGTTTAAAATCCCAAAACATGTGAGTAGAATCAATTGTGTAAGTATAATGGTGTTTGGGAATGACCTTGGGAGAAAGTGGGGGAAGAACCACAGACCAGAAAATGTTCAGACAAGTGACTGCTGGGTCCACAGAACAAGAATGGGAATGGCAAACATCTCAGAAGGGACCCTCCCTAGCTTCTTGGACTGTAGAGGTGAGGGGGAAGAGATGTACCTTCAGACTTGAAATAGTCTGTTCATATAACTTTATAATAAAGTTGGAGCTAGTTCTTCTGGGTGTGCTTCTTATCTGCACTACCTTAGAAGACTTGAAAGTCCCAACAAATTACTTCTACATTAGTTGAAAGTGCTAAATGAATTTACAAGTTCAAAAATGCTTATAACTCTGTGATAAATATGTGGGGGGGGAGAGGTAATTTCCATAGGCTGCCTTCTGTTGCTGTCAGTTCTATAAACAAAACAAAGATTCTGTTCAAATGATATTTTTAAGAATGCATTACATTTTTATAAAGTACTGTATTTATACTCAGCCTCTATTCATACCCAGCTTTTCTTTAAGAAGCTAAAAGGAAGCATATGCTCTTCTCCCACATTCCATCTTTACAGCATCCACGAGAAATGAGGGTGGAGACTTGGAGAAAGAGAACCTTGACTCACACACGTGCATCAGCCTTTCGCAGCAAAAGCCAAGCAAGCTGGGATCTAATTGACTGGCATTAATTAGCAAGAACCCAGCTGGACCTGTCAATTTCTCTACAGAGGAAAAGTTGTGTCAGTTGCAGAGAAAGCAACTACCCCAAAATAGAATTGTTTGACCCTGGAAACAGGGAAGTCAAGTCAAGGCATGTGCAATTGTAAGCCTTAAGTCATTTGATCACCAGGATATTCAGTCCTCTTCAAAACCAGGATTGTATGATTATTTAGTAGCCCCTTTAGATGCTGCACAACATGAAACTTTGTTAGTTTTCATTTTGGCTAATGTTTGATGGTTGGGCGTGAGTTAAACCATTCTGCTAAGTGAAGCTGCATGGTTAGCGTAGTACATCAGAAAATGGATTACTTCAGTAAGCCTGTTGTGTAACTCGGCTGGAGAGTACACCCAATTGAAATCTGTGCTTTGGGGGAATGGGGCTGTAAAACCTAGATCTCCTATGTTCTGGTCTAAGCCTGTGATCACCCAACTCATTTCTTGTTGTGTTTCTCTCCCTCTCTAATCTTCCAAAACGTTCTTTGCTGCTTCCATATAAATGCAAATGGTTGTTTAAGGGGAAAAAAAAACAGATCATACAGACTTTTTTGTACGAGCAATATATGTAAATGAAATCAAACAGTCACCAGGTATAAGATCAAGGGCAATACAGATGACAAAAAATAAAGGACTCCATTGAATTTGTCTGGATTGGTGGATGGACCCACTTCAGTGGACCAGAAGAGCCGCCAACAGTGAGTCTTGTGAGACCACTCTGGGAGGAGTTTGCGTCTGTTGCCCCCGAGGATTTGGATAGGTTGCGTGGACGGCTGCGACCGACCACATGTTTAATGGACCCGTGTCCCTCCTGGTTGGTACTGGCATCCTGGGAAGTGACACGAGGCTGGCTACTGGGCCTGGTGAACGCCTCTTTGAGCGAGGGGTCCTTTCCTGCCGCCTTGAAAGAGGCGGTAGTGAGGCCCTTACTCAAGAGGCCTTCCCTTGACCCGATGGAGCTAGCTAATTATCGTCCAGTCTCCAACCTTCCCTTTTTAGCGAAGGTTGTAGAGAATGTGGTGGCACAGCAGTTTCCACGACACCTTGAGGAATCCGAATATCTAGACCCACGCCAGTCCGGCTTCCGGCCCGGACACAGCACGGAGACGGCCTTGGTCGCGATCTCTGGAGGGCCAGAGATAGGGGTTGTTCCTCTATCCTGGTCCTATTAGATCTCTCGGCGGCTTTTGATACCATCGACCATGGTATCCTATTGCGCCGGCTGGGGGGGATGGGAGTTGGAGGCACCGTTTTGCGGTGGTTCGGCTCCTACCTCTCCGACCGGATGCAATGTGTGTTGGCAGGGGGGCAGAGGTCGACTCTGAGGCCACTCACTTGTGGGGTGCCTCAGGGGTCGGTCCTCTCGCCCCTTCTGTTCAACGCATATGTGAAGCCGCTGGGGGAGATCATCCGTGGTTTTGGGGTGGAGTATCATCTGTACGCTGACGATACGCAGCTGTACATTTCCACCCCAGACCACCCCAACGAGGCTGTCGAGGTGATGACCCGGTGTTTGGAAGCCGTCGGGGTCTGGATGGGGGACAACAGACTCAAGCTCAACCCTTCCAAGACTGAGTGGCTGTGGCTACCGGCACCCCGGTTCAGTCAGTTGATTCCATCGCTGACCATAGGGGGCGAGCAATTTGTTCCGTTTAGCCGGCCTGGACCATTCATAACCTCATTTTACCTCTTGGCAGATATATTTTAACTAGGTAATTTTAATTGGGTATTTTTTAGGATTGTTTATATCCTAGATGCCCGGCTGCCAATGGATGACCATGTGGCAGCCGTGGCAAGGGGGGCGTTCCACCAGGTTCGCCTGGTGCGCCAATTGCGCCCCCTACTGGACCGGGATGCCCTACGCACGGTCACTCATGCACTGGTGACGTCTCGGCTAGACTACTGCAATGCCCTCTACATGGGGCTTCCCTTGGGACGCGCTCGAAGACTGCAGCTAGTCCAGAACGCAGCCGCGCGGGCTATTTTTGGGAGTACTAGGTACTCCCACGTAACACCGCTCCTGCGCGAGCTGCACTGGCTGCCTGTGGTCTTTCGGGTGCGTTTCAAGGTGTTAACCACCATCTTTAAAGTGCTCCATGGCTCAGGACCTAGGTACTTGCGGGATCGCATCCTACCACACACTTCCCTGCGACCGATTCGCTCTCACAGGGAGGGGCTCCTCCGGGTGCCGTCCACTAGGCAGTGCCAACGGGCGACACCTAGGAGTAGAGCCTTCTCTGTGATGGGCCCAACCCTCTGGAATGACCTCCCCCCCGATATCAGAACCACCACCGACTTTCTCTCCTTTCGACGAAAACTGAAGACTCACCTGTTCCGTTTAGCCGGCCTGGACCATTCATAACCTCATTTTACCTCTTGGCAGATATATTTTAACTAGGTAATTTTAATTGGGTATTTTTTAGGATTGTTTATATACTGTTTTTATCTGCTTTACCTGTACAGTGTTGTATTGCCTCCTCTTCTATGTTTTTTATGTTTCCATGTTTGTAGTCTATTTTATCTATTTCATTCGACTGTACACCGCCCCGAGTCCCTTTGGGGAGAGGGGGCGGTATAAAAATCGAAATAAAAGGTAAAGGTAAAGGTAAGGGTTTTGGAGAAGAAAGACAAACCTGAAAGATTTGTTTTCCCTTCTCTTTTGACCCAATAATGGACAACTCCAATTTCTACCCTTTTTCCCTTGGCAGCCATTGATTTTCATGTCATTAACAGCATATTGTAGAAGGAATGGTGAACTTGGGGAATGGAGTGAAAAGGGGAATCAGCCTAGAATCCTTTTGTAGCCACAAGCGAACTAAGTCCACCCATTTTGAGTGCTGTTGACCCTTATCTAACTCTAAGCAGATAGTGACCATTAGTTGAAAAGAATCCTGTGCATAGCCTCTGTAGCAATAAATCAGTTTAATTGAACCTTCACATGTGAACCTGATCTTTTATATCTGATATAATATTGCTGAATAGCAGAAGAGGAGAGGAAGGGAGTGGCAGCCATGCTTCCTACTTTTACCAGCTTTGTGCCATGCAGGGACACAGGTCTTTCAATTCCTTTGCTGCAGAACTCCTCCGTTGCCATCCATCTTTGGGCAGGGCACAAATAGAATGGAAATTCATGGTTGAGGCCAATCAGTCTTAGACCAAAGAGAAAGTTCAGAGGGCCTATATTGGATGTTCATATCCAATGGCCTGTTTGTCAAAATGCTGCCTCATTTTACTGCATGGATGAGTAGGGAGAAACCTCTATTTTTCAGTGTATCCCCTCCTTCCCAGTTCCATGTGGATGCCTGTGTGAAAGTTTCATGGGAAAATGGAAAAGCATGGCTGCCAAGCTTGTTTCTGCTTTTCCTCTTTCTCGTTCCCTTCCCACAAATGCAGCATTGGCTGGGCACTCCATAACTGGCTTATCCCTCTCATACAAAAACTAATTTATTTGTACAGAGGCAAGGCACATGGTTGATTAAGTGCTGTCCCAAATCCATTACCATGAATTATATTTAAATTCATAGCAGGTTTCCTTCTTTTTCAAGGTAACTCAGCAGAGCCCATGAATATAGAAAAGTGCCTTAGTTAACTATTTGGAGGAAATTATTTTGTGCACAAGCACCCAAGTGAAAAGGAAGGCTTTTGTGTGTTTTGCTATTTAAGTATTTCTATGCCTTGTTGGGAATGGTTTTAAAAAGTCTCATTGAACAAAATTGCATTTCATATGCAGGGGGGGAATAGCAATCTTTTCTTACTGTATCATATTTCTATAGGGCAGACCCCCTTTAAAAAATACTGAACGCCTTAAATGCCGAAATGATTACTTATTTCAAACCAAGATTCAGCCTGCATTATCTATTTCAGATTTGCTGTGGCAGAAACCAAAACCATAAATAACTTTACTCAAGTGGACTTTGTAGCAATATTCCTTAGGTGGTCCTATTACTTAAACTTTTCTCAACTTCACGATGGAAAAAAAATGGAAGGAAGCACTGCTAGAACCAGAAACTGGGAAATTTCTAAAAATAACCTATGCGTTTGTACTGCTTCCTTTTCATTGACCCGAGAGAATGCAAATGGCTGGTGCTCTTTGTATCTGAAGTTACACAACTTTGTGGTGGTTGCAGGCCCTACTTAAAAAGAATTGCCTCCAAAACAATAACTTTACGGTATCTAAAAAAAAGGGAGGTTGAAATGATTGGTTGAAACGATTGACCTTTTTGGGAGGTGGGAATTGGGATAAACTAAATAGGTTCATTAAACCTTTTCACTCCTCATTGTTTTGAATGAGTAAAATAGCCCTGCTGAATTTTGTATCAATAAATTTCATCAATAAAATAATAATAGACAGACAGACAGACAGACAGACAGACAGACAGACAGACAGACAGACAGACAGGAGAACTTGAACTTGTAGTCTTCAACTTGAATGTTGACCATCCTTGTTGCAACCTATATAGGTATTCCTCAATTTGTCACTACAATTCAGCCCAAAATTTCTGTTGCTAAGTGAGACATTTAAGTGACTTTTGCCCAAGGGAGAAATTCAACAGGTTCTGACAGATTCTGGAGAACCAGTAGCAGAAATTTTGACTAGTTCGGAGAACCAGCAAATACCACCTCTGGCTAGCCCCAGAGCGGGGTGGGAATGAAGATTTTGCGATATCCTTCCCACAGGAGTGGGGAGGGAACAGGGATTTTGCACTGTCCTTCCCCTGGAGTGGGTGTGAATGGAGTTTTTGCAGTATCCTTCCCCTGCTATGCCCACCAAACCACGCCCACAGAACCGGTAGTAAAAAAAATTGAATTTTACCACCGCTTTTGCCCCATTTTACAACCATTCTTGCCATTCTTGGTAAGTGACTCATTGAAGTTAAGTTAACACCATGGTGATTAAGTGAACCTGGTTTTTCCATTGACTTTGCTTACCGGAAGGTCTCAAAAAGAGATCGCATGATCCCAGGACAATCCAACTATCATAAATATGAAACAATTGCCAAGCATCCAAATTTTTATTACGTGATCATGGAGATGCTGCAAGGGTTATGAGTGTGAAAAATGGTCCTAAGACACTTTTTTCAGTGCTGTTGTAACTTAGACTTCATTTCTTTAGAGACCTGTGAAAAAATCAGGTGGAACAACGGCTGATGACCTCTTTCTATCGGTCCACCATAGAAAGTGTCCTCGCATATTGTATTACAGTATGGTATGCTGGTTTAACAGCTGTGGACAGGAAGGCACTACATTGATCACTACAGTGATCAATTCGGCACAATAAATCATTGGTTGCCCTCTGACACCACTGGATGACATCGCCAGATCTCGCTGCTTTAGCAGAGTAAGGAAGATACTCAGAGATGATTCACACCCTGGTCAGTGTCTCTTTGCACTTCTACCATCAGGCGGAAGACATCAAAGTATAGCCAGGCAAACAAACAGGATTACAGATAGTTTCTATCCTTGGGCTGTTGACTTTTAAATACAACCACAATCACTCCATGCACACTCTAGTTTTTTTTCTTTTTTTTTTTCCTTTTTTCGTTTCTGTTATAATTTTGCACCAGTGAGGTTAAAACCAATTCCGTTGTATTTAAGTACAATGACAATAAAGATTATACTTATACTTAGACCGGTCACTGAATGACCTGTTGGAAGTTAAGGACTACCTTTTACTAGAAACTCTAAAATATATCTACTAAAGTATGTTCCTTATTTTGGATGGGGTGATTTAAAGGATTGTTTAAGATTTCTTTCTAGATCCCCAAAAAGTGTATGGGGGGGGGGGGAATTATCCTGGCCTCACTGAATTGTGATATCATCCTGGGAATGAAGCAAGGAATTGAAGCCCATGACAGAGGACTTTGCTGTATTACCATATTTTTCGGAGTATAAGACGCTTTGGAGTATAAGACATGCCTTATGTTTTTGGGGGCGGGGGGGACAAATAAGGAAAAAAATATTTCTGCCAGGTATTCATCTGGATAGTGTTTTTCAGCAGAGCTTCAGCACATTAGTTCACTGGCTGGTTGTGAGCGCACGCACATCAGGGCTGAAAAGCAGCTTCTAAAGCAAAGCTGATCATCGCAGGGGGCTGCAATTAGTAAAGCAGGCGAAGTGTGGAAGAGGTAAGAGAAGGTAGCAGCTGTTCTGGGTTGCCATTTTGGGCTCTGCATTTTCAGCCTCTACATGCTCCGATTGCTGCCAGAAAACACGACCCGCAGAGGCAACAATCAGAGGCGATGTGCTCTGGCGGTCCCAGCAGCCTTGAACAGGTCTAAAACGGAGCGTTTGGAGCCCAAAAACGCAAGCCATTGTCTCTCTGCAGTTAGGAAGAGGATGCGTGGAGGACGAAGGGTGGGGGCTGGTGGGTCTGCGAGTGTGTGGGGCTTCATTCGAAGTATAAGACACACCCAAATTTTCAGTCTCTTTTAGGGAGAAAAAGTGTGTCTTATATTCTGAAAATACAGTAACTGATACACAAAAGTATCAGGTAACGAAAGTAGCGATAACAAAGAACGCCTCTTTGCCTTTGTACCAAATGATCCCTGACTGCTCCGACTTGTTCCCCCCAAAGGAATAATGCAAAGCTTTGCAAAACAGGCATTTCCTCTTAGAGAAAAGTAAATATTTTCAGACTGTGTCATCAGAAACATTACGCATAAAGCAATATTCCTAATCAGCACCAAAAGGCACTTAAAACTGTTTGCTTCTCTCTGTTTCACATTCATCTTCTCAGGTTTTCACTTGTAGAAATATAAATCAATATACAGCTGTGTCATGAATCTTAATTGCTGGGCACCGAAAGCAGCCAATCCTCAACAGCAGCCTCACCTGTCCAATTGGCTATTGGCAGCCTAGGCAGGAACTAGAATAAGAGCCCAAAGAACTTTGACGGTTATGGAAATGGTGTCTTTTGGAATACATTATTCACATACGGTTGCTATGAAGGAATCAAAATGATGGTAACCTGATAAAAAGTGTGACGTTTTTGAGTAAAAGTGACTCTTAGTTTTGAGTAGGAGACTTGAACAACTTGAAGAACCCTTTTAGTTATAGAATAGAATAGAATAGAATTCTTTATTGGCCAAGTGTGATTGGACACACAAGGAATTTGTCTTTGGTGCATATGCTCTCAGTGAACATAAAAAGACAAGCTACATTCATCAAGAACCATAAGGTACAACACTTAGTGATAGTCATAGGGTACAAATAAGCATTCAAATCATATTAGGAAACAATCAATATAAATCGTAAGGATACAAGCACAAAGTTACAGTCATACAGTCATAAGTGGGAGGAGATGGGTGATAGGAATGATGAGATGATTAATAGTAGTGCAGACTTAGTAAATAGTTTGACAGTGGTGAGGGAATTATTTGTTTAGCAGAGTGATGGCATTCTGGAAAAAAAACTGCTCTTGTGTCTAGTTGTTCTGACGTGCAGTGCCCCATAGTGTCATTTTGAAGGTAGGAGTTGAAACAGTTTATGTCCAGGATGTGAGGGGGGTCTGTAAATATTTTCACAGCTCTCTTTTTGACTCGTGCAGTATACAGGTCTTCAATCTACAAAAATTGTCCTTCCTTCCTTCCTTCCTTCCTTCCTTCCTTCCTTCCTTCCTTCCTTCCTCCCTCCCTCCCTCCCTCCCTCCCTCCCTCCCTTCCTTCCTTCCTTCCTTCCTTCCTTGAGAAAGTAAAGGGGTTGAAAGTTACAATTTTAATTGGTTTATTGGTTTTCGGAGAGAAGCTGTTTGGAGAAGTCTCTGCACTTGCTGTTTAGAAGGTTCACTATCACTGTCTATTCTGTCCCATGGAGGTTTCAGGTATATGCATAAGAGAGGAAGGGGTTATCAACTCCCCCATAAGAATCAGTAAAGGAAATACAATGACCTGCCTGAATGGAAGTCTTTCATCAGGGGAATAGCAACATCAGACAGCCTGGAAGTCAGAAACATAAATGTGAAAATGGAGACCCTCAGGACAACTCCAGCAGGGTAGTGTGAATGTTGGTGTTAGACACCAGCACCCCTTTTTCCCTTGCTCTAGTCTACATGCATGGATTTTCCTATACATTATGCCCACTTTGTTCTTTAAGTCTAGCAACTTTAAAGGGGGCAGATGGGGTATGTTGGGAATAAAAAAAACCAAATCAATGACTCTTCAAATTGCAACATCTTCAATTGTTTTAAGACCAAATAATATGCAATCTAGACTTGGCTAATAATCCATGAAGTAATGTTACCCCCATGTTATTTTTCTCAGAAAGGCTGGCTCAGTGGCTAAGATGATGAGCTTGTCGATCAGAAAGGTCAGCAGTTCGGCAGCTTGAATACCTAGCGCCGCATAACAGAATGAGCTCCCGTTACTTGTCCCAGCTTCTGCCAACCTAGCAGTTCAAAAGCATGTAAAAATGCAAGTAGAAAAATAGGAGCCACCTTTGGTGGGACGGTAACAGTTTTCTGTGTTCCTTCAGCATTTAGTCATGCCAGCCACATGACCATGGAGACGTCTTTGGACAGTGCTGGCTCTTCGGCTTTGAAACTGAGTTGAGCACCACTCCCTAGAGTCGGGAATGACTACCACTTATGCGTGAGGGGCAACCTTTCTCAGAAAGCTGAAATTGCATTTTGGCAACCCAAACGGTTAGGATCATTGTACTTTTTGAAGTATTGCCACAGTAGAGGAGGAAAACAAACAAAACCATAGATTTGTGAATTCAGTGTGGACTGCAGTTGACTATTCACTGAAGTGGTTCTTTGATTGCTCTGCCATGTCGACAGATGGATTTTGAAGGGGCAATCCATCTTCTGGTGGACCATCTACCTAACTATTAGGCACACTGAATGTCTCATGCATTGGTGGACTATTTTTCAGACAGAATCCCTGAAAGTAGTCTCATTAAGCCACCAGTGCTACTCATGGGGGCAGCTTTAGAGTAAGTAGATTCTGACTGGTAGCCACATTGTATTCTGGAAGTTTTCTGGAGAGAAAGACTAGGGACGAGATTTTTTCAGTGCAATCCAATGACCTCCAAACGTAAATGCTCAGTATGTATTTCTCCTATGATTCTTCCTTCACCATTTCCTCAAACTGTGCTTGGAGGATAACCTTTAATTGCTTATTGCTTACTGCTAAAACTCAATGAAATTCAATTATCACAAAAACAGTCAGTAGCTTCAATTTTTGTGTGGCTTGTTACTTTTTATGGTTGGAACATCTCCCGATTGCTGTCACAGCTATTACACTGCCTAAATCAATTGCCATAGAAAGCCTGCTAAATTGAGAAATGTTGTTGTGAATGCACAAGAGGTCTTACCCCTCAACAAAACGAGTTACAAATGGGAGAAAATATCAGGTGGGGGGAATTTCTCATCTGCTGCAAACTGTTTTATTCCTTCACCTGATTTCCTCTGAGAATTCAGGCAGGGACAAATAAGACTTCAGCTAGTTGTATTGTTGCAGAACTGCATATCTGCTACTCATGCTGTTATGCAGATAAAAATACTTTCAGTATCATATTGCTGAAATTTTCAAATACCAAAGAAGGAGTGTAAAATAAAATTTCTATTAAAAGCCTTCTACTCTTTAAAATTATCATTTCCTCAATAACAATGTCAAATTCCAATTGTTATAATATAGGGTTGTTGTTGTTTTTTACTATTTCAATGTCCATAAATACTAAGATGCCCTTGAAGTAGAAGAAGTATAAAGGGCATGATTAGACGAGAGGTTTCTCCATTAACAATGTTTTCTTATTTTTTTTTTTAAGGAAGTAGGAACAGTCAACTCCTCTTCTCTTTAAATTTACTAGCATTGTGTGCTATTCTGGGATGCAAGAACTAACAGCCAACCAGAATGCTCTCAAACTACTACCACCCAGCAAATAGTTGAAGACATGCATCAATCAATCAGTCCTCACTTATGAGCCAGAAACAAATTAAGCTTAAGCTTAGCTTTGCTTGAAAAGAGAAGGTTGTTTTTATACACTATCACAACATTTGACCTGGTAACCCTAACCCTAACCCCAGAAGTGGTATTCAGCTGGTTCTGACTGGTTCTGGTGAATCAAATTTTGGTAGCAGAAATTTTGAGAAGTTCAGAGAACCAGTAAATACCACCTGTGACTGCCCCTGCCCCCATCTATTAATTGCCTCCTGAATCCCAGCTGATCGGAGTCCCAGCTGATAGGCTGGGTTGCCCTTTTGTTGTCCTGCATAGAACGAGCTGGAAAGAAGGCTAGTGGGGTGGGGAGGGAATGGGGATTTTACAGCATCCTTCCCTTGGAGTGGGGTGGAAATGGAGATTTTGTAATATCCTTCCCCCAGGAGTTGGGAGGGAATGGGGATTTTGCAGTATCATTCCCCCAGCCGCGCCCACCAAGCCATGCCTACTAACCCACGCCACACTCACCAAGCCATGCCCACAGAACCAGTAGTAAAAAAATGTTGAAGCCCACCACTGGACCTCCCCCAATTATGTTCCACAACGGACTCAATGGCAGATGAAAAGTAACAATGTGTACATTTTGATGATAAATGTAATCTATCCAGCATTCGGTTGAGTTGGTGGGGGGGGAAGGTACTTTTGTTTTTAACCATGTTTTTAGGGATTGTTGTGAGCCGCCTTGAGTCATCATATGAGATGGACAACCATACAACTCCTGCAAATCAATTAATAAATGCTTTACATACTTGTATGGGATTTTGCAATGCAAGTGTGAAAGGACAAAAGTTGTATGACACATCACAAGACACATTCTGGCATTTCATAACTAACTGAAGCTGTGTGTGCTTGCCTGGGGTGCCAAGTGACCAGTGGAATGGTCAATCCACCATATAATGGATTGGAGCCTCCTCCCTTGTATTGAAAGGTGTTAGTGTAACCATGGCACAGTCCATTGTTTGTGATATAGGGATAATTTCTACCAAAACTAATTTTTACAAGGAAGATTCCCCCCTCCGAATAAGAGGCGTCTTTTACTGAAAGTATCCCAAGGCTTTTAAAGGCATAGCTTCCCCTCAAAACTGATTTGTAGCAATGAAAGCATGTACAATAAAACTACAAATGTCAATAATCAAAATGAACACTCAAATTCTGTTACTGTTCAAATGCAGAATAAAAGAAGGGCACAGAAATGAGACAAATTTAGCCTCTTATAGCCTCCATATGAAAATAGACTCTGTAGGTAATGCAGTGATGGAGGAAACTCCTTAAGAACTTCCCTGGAAGTTGAGTCTTTTTTCCTGGTCTTTTTTTCTTTGGGGATTGAAACATTTCTTTTGCTTATCCAAGTGACTTCTTCAGTCTGAGCAAGTCCCCCCTAACCAATTGGCTCAGACTGAAGAAGCTACCTGGATAAGCAGTGAAACGTTTCAAACCACAAGGCTCAACTTCCAGGCAACTCTACATGGATGACTGAGAATCTTCATCAAACCATAACAACTTATTTTGACTAAATCTTTCACTACTGGAGGGTGTTCTGGCTGGCTAAAAAAAGAGGTGAATTGATTATCAGTGGAAACCACCTGAACTTTCTATTTAAAAAAGCCCACATTACAAGGTACGCAATCTATTCTTCAATATAAATAACTAGCTTATACATTAGATCTGGTAAAGCTACATGAAGAATGACTACATAAGTTCTAATCCACATGATTTTATGTGCCAATTCCCTGGCAATGGCAAAGTCAAAAGATTCAGAGAGAACTCAAGCTGCCACAAAGAAAAGGGAGTCAACCTATTCTCCAAAGCAGCTGAAGGCAGAACAAAAAAAACAATGGATGGAGGCTAATGAAGGCAAGAAGCAACCTAGAACCAAGAAGAAATTTCCTGACAATTAATCAGGGTTTCCTGCCTGAGCAGAAGGGGTTGGACTAGAAGACCTCCAAGATCCCTTCCCACTCTGTTATTCTGTTATTGTTCCTGTGAGCATTTGTATGTCACCATAAAAGGTTTATCACCAAAAACATATTGTAATAAATTCTGAGGGAATTTCCTATTTTCCCAGGATCTCTAGAGGAGGGGTGTCCAACTCGCGGCCTGCGGGCCAGATGCATCACATGTTGGCCATGCCCACACCTGGTTTAGCAAAGGGGGAAAAAGTCATGATACATTACATGACGATGCTGTGACAATGAGAGTTTGACACCCCTGCTCTAGGGGTGAAGAACAGCAGAAGAGCATTTGTAAAGCTTGTCAGTAATTATGAAGGACGACAGTTTACTTTGAGAGGGAAATAGACAAATAAATATTCTTGGTCTACCATCTCAAAGGGCTTGAAAGAACAGAGCTTTAGTGAAAATTTCCACTGTGGCGCTAGGGGATTTAACCAAAGACTATTTATAGGTATCAATATTTCTTTTAAGTATATTCTCTGCAAATAACCCCGATAAGGTTTACAGAACCTTTCAAAGTTTATACATATTGAAATCCTGAAAAATCCTTGCACCTGAAAAATATTTAAAGCGCTGTTTTAAAATTTTTAAAAATCTTTCCATGATGATAAGTTAATGTAGAAAATGAGGCAAGGTAGCATTATCTCCACCATGAAAAGAAACTACTGAATAAAAGTTGTCTGGGCAGCAACAACCACAAATGTTTAAAAATTATTTGATACATTTTAAAACATTTTGATAGTGTCTGGGAACCAGTGTACTGGCTGGAGAATTCTGGGAGTTGAAGTCCACACATCTTAAAATTGCCAAGTTTGAAAAACACTGCTGTGATCTCTGATCTGTATAGTTGTTTCCATCCATAACTACCTTATTTTTCCCACATTTGTCATTTCTTTTAGAAGAAACAATGATATCCATAATTGCCTGTTTTCTTCTTTGAAAAGTAATTAACTGGAAGAAGTGCTTAGAGGGCTCCATCTGCTTTTCTTTGTAAAAACTTTCCTGGTTCTATTTTTGCTGGATTTTTCCTTGCTATTGGTTCCTTCTTCGGATATTAGATGGAATATATTTGAAGTCCCAGTGGTTGTACTTCAGAACTGATCAACGGAATGAATATAAAGACAGCAAAGCAGAAGCCTTATGCGTCACTATTTATCTACAAACATTTCCCAACCTTTTAATGGAAAATAAAGCCTTGGCAACATGAAGTGGGTGTGAATTAATTTGTGAAATAATATGTACGTGGAAAGCGATTACTTAAAAAAAATATATACCATTTGCTTAGGTGGACGGTTGTAAGCTCTAGGCTCATCTACATGGTGAATGGTTTTGATTTGTTATCCTGTAATATTTTATCCTTCTACCCTAATCTTCTTTGAAGAATTTCAGTTTTGATTTCCCAGCCACTCTAGATGGCATTGTTGACCTTAAAGGTCATAATTCTGTTTTTTTTTACGCAGAGAAGAGAACAATACAGGTAGTCCTCAACTTACAAAAGTTCATTTAGTGACTGTTCAACGTTACACCGCACTGAAAAAAGGGACATGATCATTTTTACACATATGACCATTGCAACATCCCCATGGTCACATGACCAAAATTCAGATGCTTGGCAAATATTGTTCATATTTATGACTGTTGCAGTGTCCCAGAGTCATGTGATCCTCTTTTGAGACTTTCTGACAAGCAAAGTCAATGGGGATGCCAGATTCATTTAACAACCGTCTTACAAACTGAATAACTGAAGTGATTCACTTAACAACTGTAGCAAGAAAGATTGTAAAACGGGGCAAAATTCACTTAATAACTGTTTCATTTAGCAACAGAATTGTGGGCTCGATTGTTCTCATAAGTCGAGGACTATATGTATTCCTTGGACAATAATTGTTTTGTGTGCAGTAAAGAGAGAGAAGGGCTTTCGGAAATTTAATATGCTAATAATGATATAGCGTCAAGGTAGAAGCTAACAAGCCAACAGTCAACTCAGCCAATGGCTTAGCATCCATTATTGCAGATAATGTTTGAAAGAATTTTTTATTTAGCAAATTTAGAGAGCCACTCCACTCCATAAAGACTCTTGAGTGCTGTATAACACTCAGGACAACAGCAATTAAAATTAAAAAGAAATAACAATGAAATAGGGTCAAGGTTCTCTAGGGCACCACCACCACCCCCGCCTGTTAATGCTGTTAGGGGCCAGGCATTGATCAGTTTTAGGAAAGTCACAGAGTCAAGCACCTACCACAGTCCTGGTCGGGTCAGGATCCAGATGGGGCAGCCAGTAAAGTTAACATCAAAAAGATCCTTGGCTAGGATATGTTGGGCTACAAGTCTCACTTCATTGAGCTTTGCTACTATTCCATGCCAGCCTCCATGATGACTCCTTGTCTTCTGGATATCGCCCACCATTTTTGCTACCTCTACCACCACTCATTTGGACTGCATTCCTTTCACAAGCAGCTGAGGATATGGCTGGATCTTTGGAATGCCACTGGTTCTCCTCCTCTCCTCCTCGTACCCCAAACAAATGACATTTCCCTGCTCCTCACCTCTACTGCACTCTTTCGGATGCCATCTTGGAGGGGGGGGAACTTAACAGAAATAGAGAGCTCTTTGTCCTTCTATGTACAAAAGGCATAACTTACTGAATAATATACTGAATAATCAAAAAAAGAAGGTGATTCATAATGTTTTGATCATCTGGTTCAGGGCAGGCAGAAAATAAGCGAGGATCTGGAATGGTTATTTAGTGTAGATCAGCAAAAATGTCTGATACAATATTTTAATAATAGCAAAAAACAGAAATTCCTTTTTCTGTCCTCAGCTAAGGTCTTAAAATTTGCTTGGGACAAACAACAAGAGAGAGAATTTGTGTAGCACATACACTAAATACCTGGGCTAACCCTATGCTCAGAAGCATTGTCGTTCTTAATTCTGTGTCTAAATGCATCAGCCAGTATTTTGTTCCAAAGTCATTCAGTTTGGAATTCAATGAACTCATCCATACAGCCCCAACGGCTGTGCTCTCTTCTTGCCCCTACAGAGGTATCCTTACTAAGCAATGAGGCTGATGAAGTGGCTGCCCCTTACGTGGCTGTTGAGGAAGCAAGAAAGGGAACAGTTTTCTCCTCTGCTGCCTGCCTCCCAGCCCAACTGAGAACCTTTCCTGGTCTTGTCCCCTTCAAGACTCTTTCCTAGAGACCCTTGCCACCACCATCAAGGCTGCAACTGCTAGACAGCCATGGAAGTTTCCATACCTGGACAGAGGAGATGTAGATAGATGTAGTTGTAGCTAGTAGATAGCAGGCAAGTCTCTTCATCCTTTTCCTGCTTGTGCTCTGACATTAGCAGCGTAATGCTATTGAACAGAGGCAACAGGCTGCATGGAGGTTCCTGGTATGAACCTTGTCATGGTACAATAAAAGTTTTGGTTGCTGGGATGGATTTGATCTCTGTGGTGACCAAAGCAGAACTAGCCATAGAGGCATAGAAGCATGTGGCTGAGTGGGATGGGATGGTCATACAGTGAGCCAACTGGAGTCCTGTTGTTCTCCTTCAAGTTCCTCAACCATCCAACACAGAGGGCTCAGTATTCAACACAGAGGATTCACAAACGGTGTTTCTTCCACTTTCTAATGGAAAACATCCAGGGGTGGGCTTCAAAATTTTTAGCAAAGGTTCTCTGCCCAGTTGCTGGGTGGACACGACCATGGTGGGCATGGCTAGTCAGCTTTCTGCACCACGGCCAGAGGGGCACGTTTTCTCCCTCCCCAGGCTTCGGAGGCTTTCCTCTAGCCTCCAGGAGGGCAAAACAGCCTCCCCAGGTTCCAGAAACTTTCCTCGAACTTCTGGGAGGCAAAAATGGCCTTCCCTGGCCCTCTGGATACTGAAAACAGGCCTATTTCTGGACTTCTGGAACTTCTGGGAGGCCTGTTTGTCATCCTCCCCAGGCTCTGGAGACTTTCCTCAAGCCTCTGAGAGTGTGAAAACGGCCTCTGGGAGGGTGAAAATGGCCTTCCCTGGCTTCAGAGGCAAGAAACAGGCCCATTTCTGGCCTTCCAGAACTTCTGGGAGTCCTGTTTTTCACTCTCTCATAGCCTCTGTGTGGTCCGCGTGGAGACTCCTGGGAGGGGACAGGAGTGGCATGCCAGGGTGGGCGGGCACAGCCAGGGGTGGGATTTGCAGTTTTGCCAAACTGGGTAGACCATTAGCTTGAGGATCGGACGAACCCGTGTGAACCCTGCAGCAGCCCACCCCTGAAAACATCCTTTTCTTACCAGATTGCCTATCAAGTGTAGGAAATCAGGAGTCCAGGCAGTTCAAATGAATATGTTTATTGTATGCTAAAACTCTCTACAAGAATCTGAACTACTAACAGCCAAAGCAAATTGCCAGTACGTGGAATTGTCTACTGGAATTGTGAAATTGTCAGAGTGAATGAAATTCAAGATAGTTGGACTTAGATCTCTTATGGGCATGAAGGGACTCAAGATTGATGAGGCATTTGACATCTCCCTCAGGTTCGGCCTGATCTTCTCCTACATTGCCTTGAATCAGGGGTGTGCGGTCAGGGGAGGCAAGGGAGGCAGAGCCTCACCTCTCTTCATGAAATAATAGTATATAATATTATATACTATATACTATATATATATATATATATATATATATATATATATATATATATATATATATATATATATATACATACATACATACATACACACACACACACACACACACACACACACACACACACACACACACACACACACACACACACACACACACACACACACATATATATATATATATATATATATATATATATATATATATATATATATATATATATATATAATATAATTATAATATTATATACATCCGTCCGGCCGCCCCCGGGAGCTGCGGAGGCAGAAATGTTGTCGGCACTCCCGAATGACGAAGCCACGAAAGCGACTGGGGAACGAGAACCTTCCTGCCTCTGCTGGACTTGCACAAAGTCCAGCAGAGGCAGGAAGGTTCTCGTCGTTCCCCAGTCGCTTTCGAGGACTGCGGAGTGTGAGCCGGCAGAGCACGCTCACAAAGGCGGGGAATGGGATCACGTGTGCTGGAGACTGAGGCAGCCTCCGCCTCCAGCACACGTGGTCCCATTCCCCGCCTTCCTGATGACGTCACCAGCCTCACCAGCCGTAAACCTCACCGCACATCACTGGCCTTGATCCATCTGCAACTTGCCTCAACAGCAGCAGACACTTCAAGATAGTGGCCATTCTCAACAAATGGAAAGCAGGCCATTCCAGAGTTGGGGCAAGAGAGCTGCGTGGATGAGCCTTATGAAAACAAAATTGTCTTTTTAAGGAGACAGCCTGCTCTTCTTGTCCGATTCAGCCATAAGGGTCCCAAAACATAAAAATTTACAAGACCACTATCCGAGCACATCTGTAATATTAGTGGTGGCAATAAATGACCTTTAAAGTGACTTGGATTTATCTTACATTATATTGACATATATAAACTTTCCTCTGTTCTTCTCCAAGGACCAATTCATAAGCAACAAAAGTAGGCCCAATATACCTGTGGCTCATCCTGAAGCTTTATCTAACACTTCTTAATAAACTTCAGTGTGGTACTTAGTAGCTGTTCACAGTAACGAAAATGTCAAGTCAGAAGGTCAACTCCACTGCGGTGGAATTCTGATCATCACATTCCCTGCTAGGAAATTACTGAAAAATACAGGTTTTTCAGGACTGTATCTTGAGAAAATTGCTGCCAAAAATTGCACCCTACTTATAAACTCTTTCTTTGGGAGAAACTAAGAAAAATGGATATATGAAGATTCAATTGCTTAAGTAATAGTCTTCGCTACTCATGCCGTGTATCTGTAAATAAATTGAGCAATTATTTTGGGTAGTTGTGATGGTTGTTTTGTCTCCTGGAGTAATTAGTAGGAAGGAATTTATGTGTCAGTATAAGGATTCTAAAAAGAAAAAAAAACCTTCAACACATTCAGAAATGATTTGGAATAGCTTGTTACACATTGTCATTATGGTTCCAGCACAAGTTTATTAAACTAATGTATGGGGTCACAAATGGGCAACTGAACAACAGGGACAAACATTTCCCATTATCTTTGTCTGTAAATGATTTAATGGTTAAAAATATCAAGGTCAGAGTTTCCTTGTTTTTTAGGGCCAGCATCTAGGATTGTACATGTGTACCTGTCAGGCGTACCTCCATCAATAACCAAGAAAGAAAACTCCCAACTCCATTGTTCATGGAATTAAAATACTTTTACTGGTTATGAAAAGATAGCAACAAAAGTAAAGCAAGATCTGAGCCAGAAAGGTGCGAACAAGTACATATCAAATGATAACCCAGCCCACTCCCTCCAATGACCCCACCCCAGTGTCCAATCTGCAACTCCCTTAGGTGTCATGTGGATTGCATCTCCAAAAGGCATCATCATGTTGGTATGCAGGACGGTTGATCTTGACCAGGTCCAAACATCGGCCACCAGCACGCGCAAAAGGTAGTGAGAAGAAAACTCCCTTTTCCATATCACCTCCTGTACCATTTATTCCCATTCCCAAATACCACGCCCCCACCCTCCTCGTTTCAATGGCAGCCGATAGCAAGTAAACGAAGCAGAGGCTGACAGTACCTGCTCCATTAGCATCATTACCTGGTTGGAGCCTCGTCCATGGAATTGGGACAGCAAGAGGCCCTGCAGGAGATTTTTGGGAAACGTAGTCCCCAGCAGGTGGAGTTAAAAGTGAGAGTCTTGGGGAGTAGGAGGCCAGATTTGAGCAGCTTAGGAAAAAAAGGAGAGAGAGAGAGAGAGAGGGGAGGAGGAGGAGGAGGAGGAGGAGGAGGAGGAGGAGGAGGAGGAGGAGGAGGAGGAGGAGGAGAAGAAGAAGAAGAAGAAGAAGAAGAAGAAGAAGAAGAAGAAGAAGAAGAAGAAGAAGAAGAAGAAGAAGAAGAAGAAGAAGAAGAAGAAGAAGAAGAAAAAGCAGCAGCAGCAGCAGCTATGAGGAAAGGAGGCCGGACTCCTTCAAAAGGGGGAGAGAGATTGCCACCCCAAGGAAGAGCAATGGGGATATCTTGGCCTAGGCATTGTATCCTGGCTGCCATGAGAGGGAGACTCCACAGGCCTCTGACTGGGCCTGCAGAGGACATGTTTATGAGGCAATAAGATTGGTGAGGGCCCATTTGGCCAAAAGGGACAGACAGTCTTTGGGACGTTTTTAGACATATTGCTTACCATAAGATTTAATGTTTTTAGATTATTGTGTCGTTTAATTTGATTTCTAACTTAATGGCCATTATTTTTAATTAAAGCCCTAACTCCCTCCAAGGTGTGTTGCTGTGCCTGGACCAGGTTACCTGGGAAAATGGGATAGAAGGGCCTGACTGCCAGCAGCCCTTTCGGGGGAAACTGCTACACATAAAAAATAGGGAATATTTTCTACCACTTTCTTTGAGCAAGAGAGAAGTATTGTTGTAGTAAAGCAACGGAGTAGGGAAGCCTAGATGCTTTTCTTTTCCCCCCCTCAAATGTTCAGTTAAAGTTAAATTTTGAAGGGAGAAAATACAATGGCAGCCAATAACCATGTCCTTGAAGTGAGTAAACCTTCCATCCGAAAACAGAATACAGATAGTCCTCGGTTTATGACTACAATTGAGTCCAAAATTTCTGTGGCTAAATGAGACAGCTATTAAGTGAGGTTTGCCTCATTTTACGACCTTTCTTGCCCCAGTTGTTCAGTGAACCACTGCAGTCATTAAGTTAGGTTGTTAAATAAACCCAGCTTCCCCATTGTTTGTCCAAAGTTTGCAAAAGGTGATCATAGGGCCCCAGGACACTCCAACTGTCATAAATATGAGTCAGTTATCAAGCCTTTGAATTTTGAACACTTGTCCATGAGGATGCTGCAACAGTCGTAAGTGTGAAAAATGGTCATAAGTTAGTTTTTTCAGTGCTGTTGTAACTTCAAACGGTCACTAAATCAATAGTGATAAATCGAGGACTACCTGTAATCCCAACCTAAGAAGAAAATTCCCACTAACAAAATCTCACTATATGATTTAAGGAACATAGCATGTCTAATTACTTGGAAGACGTGACATTGAACTCAGAAGATCTTTTGCTTGGCTGTCTAAGCTTAATCTATAAAACACACTGAGCTTCAGCAAAAGCTAATCAGCCCTCTGAAGTACAACCTTAATTTTCAATTAGTTAGGCAAATAATCTCACCAAGATTCTTTGAAATGCTATTTCAATTGTTGCCTCGCAGAAAAAATGTAAGAGAACTGCTTCTGGCTGAGGTGGAATGAATCATACAAAATTAAAAACATATCCATTTTTTAAAAATGATAATGGTAATCATTTCCTCTATGTGAATCTGTCAGGCAATAACATCACTTGGTAATCTCATTATTACTTTCTTCATTGGTCAGACCAAGCATGATGTTTCAATTATCCTAATGTCTCAATAAATGATGTTTGGCAGGAAGGAAGGAAGATCTAGAATAAGATCTTGTATTAGAAGGGATTTAAATTAGATATGTCAGAATCAAAGTAATGCTCTTTCTCCCATTTTCCATCTTAGAAGGGTGTATAATTGTAACCTGCCATGAAAGAATTATGGTGATAATGATTCTGACAGAAAGCTCATGTTTGCTTGTGTCTAGCTGTGGTGTTCTTATGAGACTCATCTATTGTCTGGGGTTCTGAAAATGAGATGCTGACTGGGAAAAGTGGATCCAACAATGTTTTTAAACTGAAGAGTGGGAAATTCATCTGCAGCATTATTTGTACCTTGAGCTTGAGTGGAATATGGATGTGGATGGGTATGTGTTGTATCACTGAATCCCACATTACAGATAGACCTTGACTTACGACCACAATTGAACCCAAAATTTCTGTTGCTAACTGAGATAGCTGTTAAGTCAATTTTGCCCCTTTTCACAACCATTCTTGCCACAGTTATTAAGTGAATCCATGTAGTTGTTAAGTTAGTACGTAGCAAGGTTGCTAAGTAAATCTGGCTTCTCCATTGGGTTTCCTTATCAGAAGGTTGCAAAAAACAAACCCAGGAATGATTGGATGTTGCAACCAACTTAGATATAAACCAGTTGCCAAGCATTCAAAATTAGATCATGTGCCCATGGGGATGCTGCAATGGTTGTAAGGTGAAAAACGGTCATAAGTCCCCTTTTTTAGTGCTGCCATAACTTTGAATGGTCACTAAATGAATAGTTGTAAGTTGAGGACTACCTGTAGTTGATCATTTGTAAAGTAATAGGATGAGACTCTTCTTTCCGACTCTTATTGATAAGAACCTTATTTTTTTAAAATCAAGAGCTTATATGTTCCATCTTTTTATAGCCTTAAATACTCATTTTACTTGTTGCTAGCTTAAGGAAACTGAATTAGAAGTTTAAATAGGAAAAATATCCTTACTAGATTTTTGAGAAATTTGAGAAGAAATGTTGAAAAGCCATGTTATCTATTTGAAACAGGCTGTGAAATATCAACGGCATCACTATCATGTTGTGGAAATTGTAAATATTGAATATTTTTTCAGTGCTGCTACAGGGAAAAATATAAACAACACAGAAGTTACTGCTTTGATGTATATACTTGCAGTTGTTGATATGCAGTTATTACAGTCGTAATTGTTTAAGTAATTCCCAAATCAACTTTGCAAAACAGAGATACAACCCAAGATAAAATACCCAAATTTATCTTTTAAAAACATGTTGATGCTTTGGATGTGGGTCTCTATAAGTTCCTTAATTATTATTATTTATTAAATTTGTTTGCCACCCATCTGGCTGAGCAGTGACTCTTAATGTTTGAGTTTGGAACTTCACTATTAAAGCTTTTTTAAAGAGGTATGGAAGATAATACTTCAGATATATATATATATAGTATTACAGGTTGAAGAAATTAGTATTTTACAATGTTTGGACTGGAGGGAAAAACCATTCATGCTTACTGCTCCCACTTATTATTTTGAATTGCAGTATAGGTCTGTGATGCCTGCTGATTGGCCTACTACCACATCCACTATCCTGGAACCCTGGAAAATATTCAGCATCAATACTTAAAAGTATCTTCTTGCTAAGGGCAGGTACACCATAAAATTTTAATCCTGGTGTTGGGAACATGGTGGTAAAATATTCCTTCCTGTCTATCTTCTGTGTTGGTTAGGTACTTCCAAAATCTACTTGTTAAGTTCCTGTGACTGTTCACACTACTCTGACAGCATGTTAGAAGTTGAGTCCTTTTCAGGACCTAGTCCCACAGCTTTGGAATTGGCTCCCTCTTACCCTCTGGGTGACAAATGAGTTTTAATCTTTAAATCTGGGCTTAAAACCTTCTTGCCCCACTCTGATGAATAAAGATTGTCTTCAGATTAAGCTCATGCAGTTTTTGGTTTGTCCCAAGTAATGGGGCATCTTGATTTTTGCATTGTACATTGTAGAATTTGATGATGATGATGATGATGATGATGTATTGTCCTTGAAAACTGGCAAAGAAGTCAGCAGAGAAATAACACTTCTCATCTCTCACCCAGTTGATTTGAAAATGACTGATTCCATGATTAGTTATTGTACATTTAGAAGTTCTCTAGAGAGTTGCTAGACTTTACCTGGATTTAATTGCATATTTGTACATGGATCATTATTATAACAAAGTTGGTTAATTAAACTGATTTTACGTATATAATTAAATCAACTTTCTGAGATCATTGCAATTGTCAATTAATGCCGAGGCTGTAATCTTGCAGCAGGGAGCCATTCACACATTCATCTCCATAGAGATTTGGCATCTCCAATAGCCCAGATAAAACTACTGAACAAGCCATCAAAGGAAACATGAGATTAGCTGCTGAATCCTGCAGCCTCCATTTCACTACATTCAGGGCTCCACCGTGCAGCAGGTATCTTGGGAGAAAGCTAGACGAGAACAATGAACAGTTTCTCTCCCCCCACTATTTTGATTACATACATATCTAAATAGCAAATGCTAGCAAGCTAAGTTGTATACAAGATGTAGATGATTCTCCAGAGAAAACAAAGTATTTGGCTCGCCATTCATCTGAACAACTCGATTCAAACAATGAACTGTCAAAGTAATTGGCACATTATTCTTTCTTCAGTTTCTTTCTTTCTTTCTTTTTTTGAGTGTGCTGAATAAATACCATCAAGTAACTGATGGGCCCCCTAAGGTATGGCAACCTAGATTTAATCAAGACGCAGTGGGAAAATGTTGAACAGAGGAGGGGAAGAGAGGAAAAAGCTATATGTAATCAGGACTGAGTTTTGCATGGCAAGAGAGGGAAAGTGGTTCTGGTCTCCAGAAAGTAGAATAGATGGATGGCGGTGTCAAGTGGAAAGTTTAAAATATGTGACGTCTGAATAGCAGAGTTCGCAGCAAAGTGTGCTAATTCTTAATTTATGCATCTGTGAGTTTCCAGGAACAGCATCAGATTTTAATGATGATCAGAAATCCTGTTGAAACTTTGGGAACAATTTTCTTCACTCTAAATAATAATAACTACCTTTCATCCTTCGTACATAAACATTTTTCTGTGCCGGCTTACTTTATCGACAGCCAACATACAAATATCATACTTTCCGTTTAAGCAGTATAGGTTTGATTTTTTTTTCATGAAGTCTATTTGTGAATCTTTGGTTAAACCAGTGCTACAATTTCCCGAGGATTCTAAGATGTGAGAATGGTTAATCAAACCAGTCAGAAGAAAGGTTATTATATAAAATAGTAGGCTTTGTATAAAAATTATATAAGGTATTATATTATTATAGAAAGTAGGCTGCACTCTGGGTGTTTTTAAAGGTTTTATCCTCTGACACTGAATGAAATTGGCTAGAAAGTCTGGGTGGCCTTTGGAAATGCATTAGCCAAATGCTGAACTGGAGGCACGGAGACCAGTTGCAATGGCACCTTACTATGGAACCAGACATCTTGCTTTGTGGATGTCGCAAAGTGGTGGGTTCCGGATCCCATTCCAACCGGTACGGTTGGAACGGGCCCGGCGTTGTCCACATGGACACGCACAGTGCACGCATGCATCTTACCGCCTCCACGAGCCTCCACAATGCTCCAGTTGCTCAGCGGAGTGTCGCACAGGTGTTGTATGCACTATGCTCGTGCGCGGAGGCCCGGAAGACTTAAAAGACCGGTAAGGAACTCGGGTGGACAGGTGGGTATCCGGTGCTCCGGGCAGGCTCCAGTGCGCCTGTATCGGGGAGTACCTCCTGCAACCCCCACTGATGTCGCACCATGGAAGTATATCCATACTGCTCTGTCCCTTTCATCCTTCCCAAGTTTTGAATATAAAGAGATTGGACAACAATTTATCTGAAATGGTATAGAGTTTCCTGCTTGAGCAGGGGGTTGGACTAGAAGACCTCCACGCTTCCTTCCAACTCTGTTATTCCGTTAAATAGTCCGTGATAAGTTCTAAGGAGAAAGGCTATTTCAGACATACCTCCCCACTTAACAAGCACCCTGTCAAGCAATTGTTCAAAGTTACAACGGTGCTGAAAAATAACTTTACAATTACTCTTCAGATCTATGGCTGTCACAGCACCTCCCAGTCATGTGATCAAGATTTAGGCACTTCTCAATTGGCAGTTATTTAACAACCATCACAGCACATGGTCACCATTTGCATACGCCATAGCTGGCTTCTGACAAAGAGTCAATGGAGTAGCCGACAATAAAATTGCAAGTCCCAGTCTTGTTTAATGATCATATCGTTCAATGACAGAGTTACCAATTCCAATTTATGGTCGCTGTATGAGGACCGTCTGTATCAAGATTGTTTGCATAAAATTTCAAATTCAGTTTATGTCCTATTCCAAGTTAGCAATATGGGATCAAGAAGTCAAGATAGAAATCAGGATGCCAATTGACAGACAGGGAAACAGAAAGTTTTCATGTGAAAGACAAAGTGCTTAGATTCAAGAACACATTTTCAAAGTTTGGAGCCAGTGAGATGTTCGAGAAGCTTAATTCCCAGTCTACATGCCCTGAAAAGTTCTGAATGGAAGTATGATTGACCTGGGTTATAAGAAGGCAATTTAGTTTGTTTTCCTTCCTTCCCATAATAAGTTCTGACAAAATCCAATCTTTTAAGCTGTTATTTGTATTACAAATCTTATCTTGGCATCAATTGAACAGTTATTCCCACACAAGGATAAAGGAGGAATCGTCTTCAGGAGTGCTTAACACGAAGCCTTGCTTTTGGTCAGGGGCTCAACAGGCTTCCGGCTGCTGTCTCACTCTGATTCACGACAAATGCCAGTTAATTCCAATTTGGCTTTAGTGATCAGAGATTTCTGTGGTCCTAGCTTCTGTTTTCATCTTTGAATGGCTACCATCTATTGTTTGCCACCGAGCCATTTCAGTTCTTGGCCCGGCTATAGTTCTGGCTTCAATATCTTCTGCTGGTTCCTTATTAATTTTCCAGCTCTGAGATAACAAATGCCAGCTGCAGACTCTGTTTTGACACCGCTGGGTCAGGCCCATTGTCCTCTCCAGCCAGAACTTCCTCGCCAATCAAAGGTGACACACTGTCAGTCTGATATTTCACTAGGTTTTAACTAAGGATCTACGAGATCAATTAGAATGTCCACTATGGGATGTGTCACAACTTGATCTTTGCTCCCTTTTTGGATTTCACTGTCGCATATAAAAAGGGTACCTCAAATGTCAGTTTGAAAAGGGAACATCTCACAATGTACATCATAACCCTTTTATTAACTGGGCCTGATTCTTCACAGAGGTGAACTGAAAATCTTGGATTCATTCAGTTAACAATTTTAAAATCAAAGAGCTGTTACATCAAACAGCTTTCTTTTATATTATATCTGTGTAACTTTTAATTCAGAACAGTACTGTTTTTCCATGGAACTCAGCAATTATTTTTTCCTCCCTCCTATAGTTACTGGGTTCATTTTTTTAAAAAAGCCTGTTGTGGCATTAAAGGCAAGGATGAATTTAGCACTATATCCAGCTTGGCCCAGAGGTTGCTGCTTTCTAAATGTTTTCACTTCCAGTTTCTACCATCTCTTCTCATCAGATACGTTGGCTAGAGCTGATAAGAACTAAAGTCCAAAATATCTAAAAACATCATGTTGCCTTTCTCTGCCAGGAATAATCAAAACCACAAAAACTTTTGAATATCTTCCCTGGTTATCAAGGGCGAGCCTTTTTCTTATTTATTTTTAGCTAATTACTCTTTGCATAGTAGTTGTTCTTCAAAAGTGTTATTAGTTTTATTCAAGTTTAAATGTTGTAGCATCATGCAAAGAAGCTGAGCTGGTGTTGAGGTTTGGTGAACATGTTGAAAACTTTTTATTAGTGGTGCCTGTGATTCTAATGTGCAGCTCTGCAGAATGAAGAATTTACTGCTTAGTAATTTAAAGATGTGGGTTAGCCATCTTGCCACCAGCACTACCAAAATGCATTACCATCATATTTGATCCTTGCTAGTATTTTTTTTAAAAGAATTTTATTGATTTTTAAACATTTATAGGAAAGGGTAGGTGGATATACAAAAATTTTGGCAGCTCCATCGTGCTAGAGGCAGAAATCTCTCCAAATCTCACAACTTTTACAGAAAAGAAAAAACAAAAGATAAAAGATAAGCAGAAACAGCATCTTGTTATACATTGTATCAACCATGTGTTCAATCATCTCTTTTGCCACTTTCTAATATATCAACAATTACAATGATATTTCATTTATTTTTGTGACCTGAGTCTTTTCAATATTGCTCCCTCCCCACTGTCTTTGGGTGGAGCCGCTGCCCCTCCCTCCTTCATATCTTGTGCATTGTCACCTTTTTCACTACCTCTTATATTTTCGTCCTCTAGGAGGGCACTATGTTTTTTAATGAAGGCCTCTGCTCCACGACTGTGTTAATTCTAATTCTGTTTCCCTCCCAGAAGATCAACATTCCTTCTGGCAATAACCATCTAAACCAAATTCCTTTATTATATAATTTCTTTGATAAGGAGGAATACTTCCTCCTTTTATCTCTTATTTTTTTCGGAATTTGCTTAAGAATGGTAATTTCTTTGTCTTTATATTTTAGTGGTCCCCCCCTTTGGGCCCCTAGCACCTCATCCCTCATGGTCATCCTAAGAAATTTAACATGTACTTCCCTTGGAACATTATGTGTTCTGGCATATGATGAGTTAATCCTGTAAACCAGATCCATATCCCACCACAACTGTTCTTTATCTCTCTTAATATATTCTGCTAAGATTGTACTCATAATATCCTTAAGATCTTTGTCTTCTGTCTCCGGTAGGTTCTGGAATCTGAGAAAAAAGGACATTCTTTCAAGTTCTATCTTTGCCATGAAAATTTCCAGTTCTCTATATCCCTTCTGGACTGCCTTAACCTCCTCCCCCAGCTCGACCGCACCCTCCTCCAGCACACCAATTCTTTGTTCATTTTCTGTTGTTTGCTGCTGTACACCTCTGAGCTGTTCTTTAAAATCTTCCACCTCTTTTTTCAACTCATTTTGTCCCTTCATAAGAGTCTGGAAGATTTGGGTAACAGATAAATCTTTTGAACTCTCTCCAGTCCCTTCTTGTTGTAAAAATGATGGAATTTTTGTCTGTTAAGTCGTTGGGCTGGATGTAGAGGAAGTGGGTGCCGAGGCTGCCTTACCTGAAGGTGGTTTTCTGGGCCCCATTTGTCTGAGTTCAGAGATGACTATAAATCTTTTGCAAAAGAAATGGCATCTGTGGAGCATGCAGCTGGGTGAGTCCGAGAAGACAGGCAAGTCCAAAAGTGAAAGTTAATCCTCAATCACAGTTCCAAGCCAAAAAGTCACAAAAAAGAGAGAATCAAATAATCCAAATCCAGAAAGACCACTTAACAGGAGGAGCTCCAGGAGTCCTTCAGGGGGGAGTAGTAATATAAAGCCAGGAATTTCTTCAAAGGTAGTTTCAAAAGGCAAATTTCATTTATAAGTGCAAAGAAGAAGACGGAAGCAGGCCATCTTGGCTCCCCCTTTCACAGGGGACTAGGGAGCAGAACATCAAAAGTTTCCATAAAGTTTTTAAAACAGCTCAGCAATCACCTCTTGCAGTTGTGATATAAATCTTTCTCACATAGTTAGTACAGGTGACTAATTCAACTTTTACTCTCTCTCTCTATTCCGAGATTGAGAGATAGTCCAAGTGCCGCTTTACCCAAGGGGGATGAAAGAACCCCCCTCCAATCTTCCAACTTCAAATAGATTGAATCCACAAATTTACAAAAGGCTGCTGATCATCAGTTAATGAGGATTAGGGAGATTGGAGAGAACCTCTCACCTCCAGCACTTCAGCCACAACTTCTAATTAATTACTTCCTTCCGGAATCCATTCAGCGAAGGTGGAGGCAGCCGACTGCTGCGCTATGCACCCCCCTCGCTCCCCGGCTCTCCGCTCCGCTGAGGAAACATCTCCGTTCCCAGCCGAGCTGGTGGAGCGCAGGCAGGCGTCGTTGCTTCGCCAGGGGCGGGGCAAGACTGTACTTCCGGTTTTAGCACCGGAAGGGAGCGCGCAAGCCAGGTGTAGCGCTGAAAGGGAGCGCGCGAGCCAGGTGGAGCGCTGAAAGGGAGCGCGCGCGATCCGGTGCGATCCAGCAGGAACCCACCACTGATTACGGTCCAAGCAAATTGGCATTAGATAAGTGGAATAAGTAGATAAGTAGAATTCATGATGGACTGGACTTAGATCTCTTATGAGGGCAAAGGGACTAGAGACTGATGACATGCTTGAACCCTCCCTCAGGTTTAGCCTGGTCATTTCCTACAATAAAATGACAATACTTAAAGGAGGCGATCTGGAGAATGTCCTCTCACTGAGAATCCTTGAGAAAGACTTCTTGGGAGGCAGGCTGTCCTGGAAATAGCCCAGTCCTATGCCAAACATGGCTTTAAAGATGATCCAGTATCTGGAAACCTATTGGAAGCCAATGCAGCCCATGGAGTTGCTGTGTCACATTGTCAGATCCAAGAAACCAAGGGTCACAGGAGTCACTTCAGAATAGTTTCTTTATTCTGCCTGTAGGCAGAAATCTTGCCAGACTAATGCACTTATCTGCATAACTATATGATATACCATGTGAACTGCTAGGTCAGGTTCCCCTTTGCCTTTTTCCTGCATACCAAATATTTCAAGCTATATTGCCTCTTTGGCCCCCTGGGAAATAGTCCCTCCCTCTTGCAACTCTGGATTAAATTACACTAGACACATTGATGTAATTTGTCACAGCCATAATAATTATCTTCACCACTGCATTCAGGATCAACTGAGGGTTCCAGATGCTCTTCAAGAGTAGCACCATGTAAAATGTGTTGCAATAATCCATTTGGGAAGTGGTTAAGTCATGATTGACCATGAGCAAGGAGAGCTAGGATTCATACACTATCTCCCCTTCTGAACCTGCCAAAGTTTATCTACAAGTAAAACCAAAGCTGTCTTGGTGCTAAAATCCAGTCTTAATCCTGACTACAAAACCTAAAGAATCTCCTTACCCCTGGGCTTTCTGAAACTGGAATCTGACGAGTGGTGGGATTCAATTTTTTTTACTACTGGTTCTGTGGGTGTTGCTTTGTGGGCATGACAGGGGAAGGTTCCTGCAAAATCCCCATTCCCTCCCAACCCACTAATCTGCTTTCCAGCTCCGTTCTTCTGTACAGGGCAACAAAAGAAGATTGGGTGGGAGGCTGGGAGGCTGGGAGGCAGCGGGAGCGGGGTCAGCCCATTTGTTGGTTCTCCGAACTACTGCTTCAGGTTTTCTAGAACCTGAATACCACCTCTGAATCTGACAACTTTCTCAGTAACATCTCTAGAAAAAGAAGGTTGGGAACCTTATAAAAAATTGTCCAAATTGTCCTCAAAGAGACATTTACCATCATATGAATCCAAAACATACCCCTTTCTAGAAGCTTTAACCAACAGGAAGGGCATGGATCTCAAATGCGAGGACAGGATAAGATCCCAAGGTCGGTTGGGAGACCGTGGCTGCTGGTTACGCCCGGTCGCTTGTACCAACCCCTGCAGCCTAGGTGGACAGGTGCTACAGAGCCAGGGCCTGCGGCTGATGCTTTGCAACGCAAGGTCTGTCATCAACAAGGCCCCCCTCATTAATGAGTTGATCTCAGAGGGGGAGCTAGACCTTGCAGGGATAACGGAGACCTGGTTGGGCCACGAAGGTGGTTTACCCCTCGTGGAAATGTGCCCACCGGGTTTTCGAGCATTCCATCAGCCTCGGGCCCTGGGTAAGGGTGGTGGGGTGGCGGTGGTTATGCGGGAATGTTTAGAGCCGAGGGAGTTCACTGTTCCTCAGATACCCGGGTGTGAGTCCCTTGGTGTGAGTTGGGGCCCAGGGAGGCAGTGGGGCTTGCTGATTGTATACTTGGCTCCTCGCTATGCATCAGCAGCCCTGCCCGAGCTCCTCGAGCTAATCTCAGCGACGGCAGTTGAGACTCCCAGACTTCTGGTCATGGGGGACTTCAACTTGCCGTCAATGGGAGCGGCTTCCGAGGTGGCTCGGGAGTTCATGGCTTCCATGACGGCCATGGACCTGACCCAATTAGTGCAGGGCCCCACTCACGAAGGGGGCCACACACTGGACCTCATTTTTGTATCTGAACAGTGGACGAGTGATCTGGGAATAGGGGATTTAGTTATCACGCCCCTGTCATGGTCAGACCACTCATCCCTCCGGCTGGACTTCCCTGGCGCTATCCCCCACCGCGAGGAGGCGGAACCAGACTCTATAAACTGGTACCGCCCCAGGCACCTGATGGAATCTGATAGATTCCTGACGGAGCTTGGGCCAATACCTGTAGCCTTGTCCCGCTCCCGTTCCGAGGACCTAGTGACTGCCTGGAATAGGGCGACGACTGGGGCCTTGGACCGGGTTGCGCCGTTGCGACCTCTCCTGCGGCATCGACCCACCCGGGCTCCTTGGTTCACTGAGGAGCTCAGGGTGATGAAGCGCCACAGGAGACGTCTAGAGAGCAGGTGGAGATCCTCGCGCTCCGAATCTGACCGAACACAGGTAAGAGCCTATTTGCGGACTTACCTTGTGGCAATAAGAGCGGCCAAACGTAGACATTGTGCTGCTCTTATTGCGTCCGCGGATAACCGCCCTGCCGCCCTGTTTAGGGTGACTTGCTCCCTCTTATCGCAGGGGGCGCGGGAGACACCCTTACAGGGTAGAGCAGAGGAGTTTGGGGAATATCTTCAGGACAAAATCGATCAGATCCGGAGCGGGTGGACCTCCGTCAGTGGACCAGACGAGCCGCCAACAGCGAGTCTTGAGGGACCATTCTGGGAGGAGTTTGACTCTGTTGCCCCCGAGGATTTGGACAGGCTGCGTGGACGGCTGCGACCCACCACTTGTTTAACGGACCCGTGCCCCTCCTGGCTGGTACTGGCAGCCTGGGAGGTGACACGAGGCTGGCTCCTGGGCCTGGTGAGCGCCTCACTGAGTGAGGGATACTTACCAACCGCCTTGAAAGAGGCGGTGGTGAGACCCTTGCTCAAGAGGCCTGCGCTCGACCCAATGGAGCTAGCTAACTATCGTCCAGTCTCCAACCTCCCCTTTCTGGCGAAGGTTGTCGAGAATGTGGTGGCGCAGCAGCTCCCGCGACACCTAGACGAATCCGACTATCTAGACCCACGCCAGTCCGGCTTCCGACCCGGGCACAGCACTGAGACAGCCTTGGTCGCGTTGGTCGATGATCTCTGGAGGGCCAGAGATAGGGGTTGCTCCTCTATCCTGGTCCTATTAGACCTCTCGGCGGCTTTTGATACCATCGACCATGGTATCCTATTGCGCCGGTTGGAGGGGATGGGAGTCGGAGGCACCGTTTTGCGGTGGTTCGGCTCCTACCTCTCCGACCGGAAGCAATGTGTGTTGACAGGGGGGCAGAGATCGTCCCTGAGGCCACTCACTTGTGGGGTGCCACAGGGGTCGGTCCTCTCGCCTCTCCTGTTCAACGCATATGTGAAGCCGCTGGGTGAGATCATCCGCGGTTTTGGGGTTGAGTACCATCTTTACGCTGATGATACTCAGCTGTATATTTCAACCCCAAACCACCCCAACGAGGCTGTCGAAGTGATGTCCCGGTGTTTGGAAGCCGTCGGGGTCTGGATGGGGGACAACAGACTTAAACTCAACCCCTCCAAGACCGAGTGGCTGTGGTTACCGGCGCCTCGGTTCAGCCAGCTGACTCCATCGCTGGCCATAGGGGGCGAACAATTGTCCCCTGTGGAGCGGGCGCGCAATTTGGGCGTCCTCCTTGATGCCCGGCTGTCAATGGAGGACCATGTGGCAGCCGTGGCAAGGGCGGCGTTCCACCAGGTTCGCCTGGTGCGCCAATTGCGCCCCCTACTGGACCGGAGTGCCCTGCGCACGGTCACTCATGCGCTGGTGACGTCTCGCCTGGACTACTGCAATGCTCTCTACATGGGGCTTCCCTTGGGACGCGTCCGGAGACTGCAGCTAGTTCAGAACGCAGCCGCGCGGGTTATTATGGGAAGTACACGTTACTCCCACGTAACACCTCTCCTGCGCGAGCTGCACTGGCTACCTGTGGCCTTTCGGGTGCGTTTCAAGGTATTGATCACCATCTTTAAAGCGCTCCATGGCAGTGGACCTAGTTACCTGCAGGATCGCATCCTACCACACACGTCCCTGCGACCTATCCGCTCACACAGAGAGGGGCTCCTCCTGGTGCCGTCTGCTAGTCAATGCCAGCGGGCGACACCTAGGAGTAGATCCTTCTCTGTGATGGGCCCAACCCTCTGGAATGACCTCCCCCCTGACATTCGAACTACCACCGACCTCCGTTCCTTCCGGCAAAAGTTAAAGACTCACCTATTTCAATCAGCTGGCCTGGCACTTTCTTAGTTCTACCTCCCGGGGATTTATTCATTTTAATTGGGTTTGGGGTTTTAAAAAGTTTTTAATACACTATATACTATATTTAATATTTATTATTCTATGTACAGTCTTGCAACCTCCTCCACCTACATATTTAATTATTTAACTGTTTTGTATGTATTTTATAACGTATTTTAGTGACTGTACACCGCCCCGAGTCCCTTTCGGGAGAGGGGGCGGTCTATAAATATGAATAATAAATAAATAAAATAAATAAAATACACATAGCCTGCCCACTTTTGCAGGAATAGCTGGTTCAAATTTATCCTGGTTAATGAATTTAGTAACTTTCATCTTGATGACTTGAGCAGATTCGTCAGCTCAAGCAGCAGATTCATCAGTAGATTCTGTTGGCATCTCACTCCAAAGTTTTGTATGATTTCTTCCAAAATGTTTCATATATAGCATAGAGAGTATGTTGGAATAGGACATCATTAATCAATAGTTAAGATGTCAAGCATTAATCATCCAACACTATCTTCAATTTCCACTATTCCTTAACAAGAGAGATGTCATACAATATAGTGGAGTTTATGTATAGGCAGAATGGATACAACACATTTCAGTGCCTATACGACCAAGAAATAGACCTTCAGATGAGCAGCTAATCTAATACTAGATTTTCTCCACATGTTCCCCAAATGCTACTTTAGTACTCTTAAGCTTCTTTGTAAATGAAGAAGCTAATTTGTCCCTCGGAGATGGAAGAAGTCACTTAGGAGCAATAGTGTCAATTATCCAAACCGTCACTGTAATCTACAGATCAATAATTTCACTGAAAAACACATTCAAGAAATTATCCAGAATCCAGCAGATATCTGGTCTACTGAGACCATTTCAACCAGATCTCCAACCATAGAGAATAAAGGACCAAAGATATAAGGGGATAAGGTCAATCAAGCTCAAAAAGGCTCGCAAGACTCTGCTATTATAGCCTATTTCAATAAAGTTTGTTCTAATCTCCCTGCAGAGTTTATTTTCTACCTAGTGACAGCATCCTTAAAGAGAATTATATTGACTGCCAATCCAACGCTGGCCTGGAAGTGATCTTTCCATGTCAGACTCCCCCACCTTCAGTCATCAGCTGCACACAATCAGAATGTCGAATTCAGAATGTGTCTTCCTGTTAAAAATCACTGAGCCAAGCCTAGAGTTTATGGGAGTCATGAAATCATGAATTACCTCCATGATGCTGAGCTAAGAAAGAGACCATTAGACAGGATTTTAGTCAATAAGATATATGGATGCCTCATGAGAGATAATGGCTTGTTTCTAGTTGCTCTTTGCAAATATGCATGGATGAGAAAGGTGAGCCTGTCTTCGAAAACAAATAGAATTATTTTTTTTATACTAATGACTTTGTTAAAAGTTAGACAGGCTGAACTCCTGCTTTTACATTAAAACCTGGGTAGAAATGGATGTTGCTGTCAATGACACTCATCATCATGAATTTTGGTGATGCATTTCAGGTGTCCAAGGTGTTTTAGATGTATTCTTTTTTTTAGGTCAAGGTGGAAAGAGCTACAGTCATTAAATGATTCCCCCCCCCCTCTATTTTTGACATCAGAATGGTCAAGCACATTCAAGTTGTTTTATTAGATCTTTGGTCACCGTTACATTATATCCTACAACATATCTCAGGACAAAAACAGCAAGGGCTTTATTCCTCACCTTTTCCATTTATGCATCTCAGCAGGATGGGACAGGTGGAGATAGACAATTTAATGGAAATCTTGTGACACAGATCAATTTCGAGACTTGTCACAGTCATTCTTAAGGGTGAAAGCAAAGATTAATTCAACCAAAGTGCTATATGAAATACATTGTTTTAACGGAATGCTCTTTCTATGCAGATAATTGCTTTCTTTAAAAAAAAGAGAGAATATTTTTTTATAAAAAGTCTAACTCCCCTCCCCTTTCAATGTGCTGTTTCCCTCAGTTTCTACATTAGTTTCTTCAAGTGAATAGAGGCCTGGGGAGGTATTACTGAACCCTGATCTCTTGCACTCTCTGGTGAATGCATGATGTAACTGGCATGACATGTTGTCAAGAGAATAATTTTGTGGCTTGAGCCGCCATAATGGATCAGAGTTATGAGCTCAAACTGTGCTTCTGCATACATCTGTGCCTATACACACGCATCCATGCACAAATGTTGTTGAAAGTTTTGTCCTAGTTCAGAATAAATAGGATTATTTTCTCATTGATGAGAAAATAAACTGAAAGTTCACAGATTTTTAAAACAAAGCATTTAAATTTATCCAAATACATTAAGTAGAGATATTCCTTGAGTTTGTTAAATTTTAAAAAAAATATGATGCTAACTTCTTTTTAAGAAGACAAATTACTATTGATTGCTATAACAATCATCTATCATGGTAGTTTTCTATAAAAAATAAAAATAATACATGAGTTTACCTAATAAACCTGAACATGATAAATGAAGTATTTTATATGTTTGGGACCACAGAAAGAGTAAAGGATCAAAAAGAATAGTAAGCAGGAATGTAAAACTTTCACAAGAGAGTTTAGCAGAAGAAGGAAGAAGCTGACTTGTGTAAGATTGAACAGTGAGCAAAAGAGATGACTTGCAGGAATGTGCTATGTTTCTTTTCTTCTCGGCTAGGAATGCAAGCTTCTCTTCTTGCTAGAATGGAAAGCGAAAACAATGGAGGACAGCCTTTCTTCTTTAAAGTTCACCAAGGATAATGAAGAGCATGCAGGTGATGCACAAAATGCATCGAAGCTAAGAGGACAGGATACAGGAAGTTGCCCGGAAACAAGGATGAGGGCCCTAAAAGGGAAGAAGGGCTTCCAATCATAGTTATTTGTATTTAGTGTGGTAGAAAATGTGAAAAAAATGCCACTGGGGTTGATATTCCAGATGTATATAGAAGTTATAAACGATTCACTTCAGATGAGTTCATCCTTCCCAACTCTCTGGAACAAAGAAATTTTCAACTCTGCAGATATCAAGGAGAGCAAACATGATTGCTGGGTAGAAAAACAAAGTGTGGTGATTGTGGTAGACTCCCTATAGTGAGAGGCATGCATTATTGTGAGAAGTGTGTCAATACACATAATTTACGTCATGATGCAATGGTAACCAAGGGCCATTAAACTCAACTGATAGCTATCCATCCTCGCTTATTTCAGAGGGGACAAAGAACACTGCTAGACAAAGACAAAAGATTACAAGTGTTGAAAGCCCTGGGTAAGAAAGTAAAGAAGCTAGAAGTGCTAATAGTATTTTTACCATCTGCCCCATTGAGAGTCAAGGGATAAGAAGAAAAAGGAGGATCCTGGAAACTAGCAGAGAAGATTATGTTGCCAAGGAAAGTTTTATGTAGGAGAAGAGTAGGCAAAGCCAGGGGACAGACTTAAATGTGTCATCAGCTTAGAGTTGTTATGTTGCCATAAACAATCCGTGTACTGTATAACCCCTATTGAATTCCAGTGACCCTTATTTGGCATCAGTTTAGTGCTGAATTTTAGTTGACCAGATTCTTGTGTATAGGCATGAACAAATCTGCTGCAAACTAGTCCTGATTCTTGGGCCTGACATTTTGATTCCTATACCATGGCCAAGTCCATGAGCATAAAGGACTGTTGGGCAGGCACCTTACAAAAGTTGGGAAGGGGAATGATGCATTTGGCAAAAGCTATGTGTGTGTATGTGTACGGGGGTTAAACTAAATCAGAATCAGAAACAAGCCCAAATTCTAGAACAGAAGCATGGCAAATTTAAGGACACAGCTGAACACAATAATGGAAAAGACAGAAAAGGATATTCAGAAATCCTCAGCACTAAGCAGTAGGAAGATCAGCTAACTGTGACATCCCACATTTCCAATGTCTGCTTATACCAGTTCTACTTAGAGTGAATAACAAATAGAACCAGAAATCATTACAGAAGAAAATAAGCACAACCTAATAGTTACCATGATATTGAGATGAGAATCATAATTGGAATAGCAGATGTTAAATGAAGAAAGGAAAAGACCCAATCAATGGAAAGGGAGATTGAGTGGCTTTCTGAATGAAGAAGTTGGAAATGATGCTACTGTGGGAGATTACTATAGGTTACCTACCCAAGTAAAAAAAAATGCTTACGTGGCTTACATTGAGTTCTCAGACAACCATCTATAGTAGTAATGGAAAACATTAATTAATGATTCTTGCTAGAAAATCAACTATGCTAGATATGGGAGCTCCCAAGTCTTACCTTTCTTGCTGACAATTTCAAGTTTCAGAAAGCAGAGAAAGAAATAAAGTTAGCTATCTTGGACTAAAAAGGAAGAAAAGGTTCATGGACATAAAATAGACCACTAGGAGAGGAAAAAACAGGTTTTAATGAAGATGATGAGGATGGTTTGAAGATCTAAATGATAAACACCCTGGGAAACCCAAGAAATTAGGTGCTGAAAATAAAAGCACAAATCAACCTTGTGAGAAATTAATATATATATATATTTAAAAAGAGATTTGCAAGGGTCAGTAGAATGCTGTCTAACCACCCAAAAAGCAAAATGAAGATGTAAATAGAAACATGTAACTATGGAAAAATACCAACTGGTAGCTAGATTCTGTAGGTAAAGATTCAGAAAAGCCAAAGTATAAGTATAATCTTTATTGTCATTGTACTTAAATACAATGAAATTGGTTGTAAGCTCAGTAAGAGTTGAAAATAGAGAAAAATAAAAGATATATATGTAGTAAGAGAGGATTTGGGGCTATGTTCAAAATAAAAGACATGTCAAAGAGGCTGTTGATTTATTGCATAGTGAAATGTGGGCATCATAGCAATCAGGAATTGGATGAAGACAGAATTGTCAATATTGTCTATTTTTCTTACACAAAGACAATTGAGAAAAGTATAATGTGCAGCATAGCCTTAATAATGATATAGTAAACACCTACTTTGCTCCTTTAATTCATTCAAGTCCCCAGAGCCAAATGAATTATACCCCAAAGTGTTGAAAAACACAGCAGAGGTTACCTCAGAACCAATGAATTATTTGAAAATCATTCTGCATTTATTGCTGCTATAATTTTGTAAAGCTGCCCAGAGTCATCTGGAATGGCCTACAAATTCAATAAATAAATAAACAACCTCTCGGAGAACTGTTGAAGTGCCAGAAGACAATAACTGCAATCATTGCTCTGATATATTCCAAAAAAAAGAGTAGAATGAACATTCAGAAAATTATAGTCATCTAGAATCTGAACTAGAAAAGGTACTAGAATGTCAAGCTGAATATTTGGAAACACTTGAAAAATAATGCTACAATTAGTAGGATCTAGCAGGGATTGTCAAAAACAATCTTAAACTACACTTAACTATTTTAGGACCTAGTGAGAAGCTTGATAGATTTAGGGAATGCTTTGGAACTGATATATCTCTCAGGAAAGTATTTGACAAAATAATCCTGATAACCTTTTGGACAAGGTGAGTAAACATAGCTAGACAGTACTATGGAGGATCATTGTGATGGTTCACAAATGATTCTGCTTCAGCCAGGAGGGAAGTATCAGGAGAGGTCTCTGAAGAGACTGTCCTTTGGCCAGTTCTTTGGACCAAATCCAAAGAATGCTGTTCAACTGCGGCATGTCTAAAGTCCATACCTGGACTGGGAAGTCCAGGATTGGGAAGACCTATTGAGAAAGAGTACCTAGTGGAACACCAGCTGATTACAAGCACATGCTATGCTGCAGCAATTTAAAAAGCCAATAAAATTTTGGGCTGCATGAATTGAAATACCATGTCCACATTACGGGAGGTAACAATTCCAATTATTGGACTGTTCCACTATTGGAACATGTTCACAGGAGAGCTACCAGGATGGTAAGGTGTTTGGCGGGCAAGTCCTACATGGAACAGTTGAAGTTGCATAGCTGTTTGAGCTTGTGTGAAATAACAGAAAACTGAGAACAGGTTAAAGGACCAATGGGATGAATAAAAAAAAAATAGGAGTTTGGGAATTAATATTAGGAGGACTAAAAGCTATGGAGCAGCGGAGCAGTCTGCTCAGCAAAGAAACCCAAGTGGGATGAGGGGTGGGGGCCTAGATGGCCTCTACCAGAGAGATTTTAGATTCCTGCATCAAGCAGGGAGATGGATTAGATGAACTAATAGGATCCCCTTCTATAGTTCTGTGAAAAAGGAGAATGATAAAATTCAGTTTCATCAAGGTAAAACCACGTTCCATGACATTTACTAAATAAGCAGTTTTACAGCTTATAGCCTATGATTTGTTTTGTTCATGATGTTTAAATTGTGCTGTGCTGTCCCTAATTAGCACTTTGATTGTTGAAGTGGGCTATCTTGACATAAACGTACATAGCAAACATAAAATAGGATGAAACAGACATCCCCCAAACACGGTTTGACAGAAGAGCCTATGTCTACAGGCAGCAAGAAAAAAAGCCCAAATCCTGATATTTTTTATTAAAAAAAATGTATGCAGTTTAGCTCTGTGATTCTCACACCAGATGTAACAGTTACTGTATTAGGTTTAATGGATTTCCAGCAGAAATCTTTGCTTTGAAATGAATCCCTGATTGGAAATATGAATAAAGCTAGCGAATTTTGGCACATTATATGAACAGCAATGATAGTAACTCCATCCAAAGAGTTTGGCAAGATTGTTCCGATACTTACGCTTTACCTAAAATATATGATTGGCATTACTGATAGAAGTCCATTTATAGGTTCTGTTTAAGAATGCATCATTGACTAACAGCTTGCAAGGGTTAATAAGTGTCACTGAAGAAGTATTATGGAAGCAGTACTGTCATATCATCTAGCGTAAACTTAAATACGGTCCTTTTTAAATGGATGAATTCAGCTTACGGCCATCAAGCTATAGCAGGCTCCAGGCCCAAGATGTGCAGTTATATAGTGAGCCTTATATTGGCTCAGTTCACATCTCACATTAAGACACAATTTCTTCCGCTCATAATTATTGGATGGATAATCAATATCAGATATATTGAAATCTGTATTGCACCAAGCCATAGTGTGTTTTCTTTGTTTCTGAGAAGCGCTTGAACCAGAGGTGCTATTCTACTGGTTTGGATCAGTTTGTCCAAAATCATGGGTGGCCCTGCTCACTCGCCCCGGCTCTATGGCATCCCATTTAGGCCTTTTTTTAGCCAAAGGCACATGTGTGGAAGGCTGAGTGCATGAGTAGGGGTGGCATGTGTGAGCGAAGTGCGCACATGCTCACATTTGTGATCCGGTAGGGAAGATAAGTGAATACCACTCCTGGCTTGTATAACTAATCATTAAGGTTTTGTGGTGGAATCACAAAACAGCTAGATTGGAGGAAGAGTCAAGAGAGGACTAGGTTTAGAATCATTGCACTGCAATAAGCAGTATAGGCAAAACTTCCTCCAGAATCTTTGAAGCCTTATTTTGCCATTCCCAAGGGAATGCAACCAGTCTGGCAAGATTCTTGTAACATGCGGGACCAGCAATAAAACTACTGCTGAGACTCTTCATGAGTGGTTCTGGTTGCTTTCACCTGGCAGGTTTGTGGGCTTGTGTCAAGCAACACAGGTTCACTTTGATGAAGCTGTTTGGCCATTTTGATTTGATACTGTGTTTTCCCAAAAATACGACAGAGTTTTATTTTCTTTTTACCTACAAAATATGGCTTGGGCTTTATTAGGGGGGAGGATTTATTGTTTTGGGGTTGCCGGGCAGCTGCTCTCTTGTGAGCAGGCTCCCAAAGAGCCGGGCACAGCCTCATGGGCGAATGGCTGTGTTGTGCTGTTGCAGCAGCGCAACACAACAGCCATTCGCCCATGAGGCTGTGCCCGGCTCTTTGGGAGCCCGCTCGCAAGAGAACAGCTGCCCAGCAACCCCCCTCTTCATCTGGGCACAGAGTTGCTCATCAACCTAGCGGTATCCTCAAAGTGCCAAGCAATGCGATCACCTTTGCCTTCCCCCAGGTTCCCGCGGCTCGGCACCTTTGGGATACTGCTAGGTTGGTGAGTGGCGCTCTGCCTGGCCGGAGGTGAGGGGTTGTCCAGGGGGCTTATATGCTGGGGGGGCTCATATTTTTGCCCACCGGAGAAATGTGGCATGGCTGCATTATGAGGACATGTCGTATTTTCGGGGAAACACGGTATGATTTGCCAACCTGAACTGATTCACCTCAGCAAAACAACTCAAGGCAATGCTGCAAGAGAAGACTTCTCTTAGCTTCTTCCTTTAAGGATTCTCTGCTCCTAAAACTCCAATCCTGCAGTGTTTCAGCACAGAAAGCTTTCGATAAGGAGGCAAACTATTTTCCAAAGCAACAGAAGGCAACACACGAAGCAATGGATGAAATCTAATCAAGGAGAGAAGCAACTTAGAACTAGGGAGACATTTCCTAAGTTGTAGGTGCTCCTTTATGGAGACTGCTATTTCTCTGAAATGGTATAGACTCTCTTGCTTGAGCAGGGGGTTTGACTAGATGACCTCTAAGATCCTTTTCAATTTTATTACTTTATGTTCTACAAGGCAGAGACCTTTCCACAGCACCTGTGGCTATACAGCACATTATCCACCTTGCTTTCTTCCTTTACAACAAACTCCACATCTTTTCCAATGGTGAGTTTCATGAGGATGCAATGCTTACATCTTCCAAAGCTTCTGCTGAGCAATCCTGAGGAAGAAAAATGGTAGGTCTGTATGCAAGGAAGGCTTGGCAGGTGCTGTGGGCCCATCTAGAGGATCGGTAAAAGCTGCCCAAACATGCTGGTGGCTGAAGCAGTTTGGCCTCTGCTGCAGAAAAATTCTCCTCTCTGCCTTTTCCTTTGGCATCCAATGCAGAGGGAAGAGAAGTCATGTGGCCACATAATTACACTCTTAGTAGTGATGGGACCATATGGCTTCACAAAGTAGTTTTGATGCAATGTTTGATCCATTTTTGCTGAAGCAAAATGCCCCTTCAAAGCTGGGCACAGATTTACTGGTTTGTCAATCAGGATTTATGGTTTACTATAAAGCGGGAATCAAACTCCCATTACTTGTTCAATCAACAGTATCCAAAAGCTTAGTAAACAGTGTGAAACAAACCTAATTCCTGGATCACATGGGAAAAAAATGGCCTGTAAAGTATGGCTTACAAATTACAAGGATGAGTTCACAAAACATTCTGTCTCAAAAGTACAAATCACGTTGTTTAAAGAAAGATGTAAAAAGATGTAAATGGATACCAGAGGCACATGAATCTTGCTTCCTGTGGTATATAACTATGGACAAAGTAGGGATAAAATAAATCATTGAACACAGCATTGTAGCAAATAGGTGTTCTTGTGATGTTCAAGTAAACCCTCAACATTGGAGAGGTTCTTACAAAAACAAACAAACCCTGCCTTGCAATGAATCAGTTGAACCCTTTTCTTTATCTCTCAGATTTCTCTCTCAGAATATGCTATTGAGTTAGACATTTTCATCTTTAAAATCTAATAAGATTTCTGTTAATAGTCTAGACTAGACTTTTCCAACCTGATCAGTCTCTTTCACATCTAAAATTCTCAGCTTGCTGAAATCACAATGAGTAGGTTACATACAATTTAGACCGAGAAAATCTGGATTTTTTACATTCATTTCAATGTTAAAATTACCAGCAAATAACTTGGTAAGTTTTGCCAGTGATACAATAACATGATGCCATTGCCTTAACTATTACGTAACACAGGAATAGAGTTTCTGATTGTCTTTCTTCTTTAATTTATACTGAAAACTGTAGAAAAGATGGGAAACTGTTAGTAATATTAATTTTTCTAGTGAGCAGTACTAGAGCAATACAGATTACTTAAATAATCTTAGAGCAAAAATTTCACAAAACGATATACAAGTGTTTCCAGAAATTGCTTTAACACAAATTGTCATACATTCATCATTTTGAGGTACTGTAGGAAATGTACAAAAACTATACCCAAATGCCTGAAACAAGATCTATAAAGCTTTAAGAAATAAAAATCCCTTCTTCACATATACAAAAGGCAACCAACATTTGTTGTTGTTTTTGTTAGTTGCAAACCCATTGCTACCACATGGACAACGTTTCTCCAGGCCTTCCTGTCCTCTACTATCCTCTGGAGTCCATTTAAGCTCACGCCTACTGCTTCAGTGACTCCATCCAGCCACCTCATTCTCTGTTGTCCTCTTCTTCTTTTGCCCTCAATCTTTCCCAGCATTAGGCTCTTCTCCAGTGAGTCCTTCCTTCTCATTAGGTGGCCAAAGTATTTGAGTTTCATCTTCAAGATTGGCCTTCTAAAGATCAGTCAGGGTTGATCTCCTGTAGGACTGACTGGTTTGATTGCCTTACAGTCCCAGGGATTCACAGGAATCTTCTCCAGCACCATAGTTCAAAGGCCTCAATTCTTTGGCACTCAGCCTTTCTTGTGGTCCAATCTTCACAGTCATCCATTGCAACTGCAAAACCATAGCCTTGACTATATGCACCATAACCTTGACAACATATATATATGTTGTATTTGGGCATACCAGGGGTTGTAACACACACACACACACACACACACACACACACACACACACACACACACACACACACACATATATATATATATATATATATATATATATATATATATATATGATTGATAGATAGTTAGATAGATAGATAGATAGATAGATAGATAGATAGATAGATAGATGATAGATAGATGAAGAACTAAAGTAAAATTTTAATATGGAGAACTAAAATAAAAGTTATCTGAATGACAAACATGTGCTTGCTAGACACTATACATATTTTCTTTGCAATCACTCATAACCAGTTGACATTGATTAATTATTCTTTCATCATGCTGCCCTATCTTGGGAATTCGATCTGTTCAAAGTGGATCATGGACTGTTGTGGCAATCTGAGCTGGGTAGTCCCTTTCAGCATCTAGATGCAGGCAGGATAGCCTCTCTGATCTGATGCTTCAAAGGAGAACTCTGCTTTCCTTTTAGTGCTTCACTTTGAAGGTGTGCTTTGAGTAAAAGAAGCTTCATCAAATCAAAATGCCTCTTCGAAGCTCTATTCAGATCTTCTGGGGATATTCCTGCTCTGAAAAACAATCCATTCCCCTTAAATAATGAAATAACTTGGCATTTGACTACCCAAATAGCACTACGAGATATGAAGAGGAAATCTCATAGGCTTTCAATGTAATTTTGAAGAACAGGATATATTTTGTATGCAGAATATTTGAGACGGAACCTCTGGCATCGCCAATTTTTTTTAAAAAAAACTAAGTTGCAGATGAGACTCAAGATTTAGGCCTCAGATCCCAGCCTCAGATCCCAGAGATCTGCTTCTAGCCACACTAGGAAATGCAGAATAAGGAAAGGCAATATTCTGGAACAAGGCAATTTCCTTCCTTTCTCATCACATCTTCCATAATGCCTTAAGCAACTCGCAATTGGGCCTTGGATGTTATACAATGAAATGCATTCATTACTACATGTTGGGACAACAACAGCATATCTAATGCCAGGGTAGCCATTATGTTTTGTTTTTTCCCAAGCTCTCCAAATGTTGTCAGCTAATTGCTAGCTAGCTAGCTATGTAGATAAAGCTCATTAGCTAAATCTATTTCTACCAAAAGCTTTTTTCATATATATCTTGGGAAGTTGGGAAGTTCCTCTTAACTGAAATTAGCTGATGGAAAGTTAGTGTGGACTTTTTTCTATATTGCAAATTGATTGACTAATTTTATAAGCTATATCATTACAGCTTTGGGTTAGGGGTTTTTTTTTTTTTGGGTCATTTATAAGAGCCCTAGGCCTGTCTTAAATAATAAAATTAATTCCATGTATGGGGGCAGAACTGATCCCTAAAATGTTTCTGCCGACATTTTAGTTCTGATAAAGAAATAAATGAAAAGAACAAAATGAACATGACAGAGAGGGCTCACAGCAAATGGAGACCTCCTTCCATTTGCTAATGAATGTTTGTAGCTGTCCTTGTACAGCAAAGGTGACCAACAAGCAAATACTGAAGCACATAACACCAGGCATGTCACCGGAAGGAAAAAAAATCACAAAACGGTGTCTCATTTACTTCGGCCATGTCATGCGGGGGAATTTGCTGGAGAAAGCAATTATGTTGGGAAGAGTTAGCAGTAAAAGGAAATCAGGCTGCCAAAGAGTATGATGGCTGAACACCATCAAAGCTGATAACAGCCAGAACACACAGAACAAGTCAAATAGTGCAAGTTTGAAAGACGTGAAGAGACCTGGCCGACAGAATCGCCAAGAGTTGGATTCGATGGTATGAATATCATCATCATCATCATCATCATCATCATCATCATCATCATCATCATCATCGGCAAGAGGTACTTTTTGGAGATTGGTGACCATATAAATTCTTTAAATAAATAAACAGAAATCTAGGAAGAGCTCACAAAATAGCTTCTGATTGGTGGGAAGAAGTGGAAGCAACTGTTAGCCCAAACAAGATAGACCAGACTAAGAAATATTTACTTGCAACAGATATAATAACAGGATCTTGCAAGCCTTAAGCTGTTTCGCCGCTTCCTTACATTCCATTTCTGTGAATTAAGGAGGGTCTTGTCTAAGACTTTAAAAAAATAGTTTCTTGGTGGGGCCTCAAAGCTCACTTATCTGATCATTGATAACAGCTTTCCTCCTTTCCTTCAATCCCATTCCCTATGTCTTCTACACAGGTTTCATGGAAGTTATCTGCCCTTCAGCTCTCATATCCATACTCCAGCCTACTCTGGAAAGGTCTAGGACAACTTGGTACAGCTAACTCAGCATGGCCAGCTCATCGCCATCTGCTCACCACTGCCAAGTCACCTCTACCAGCTTAGTGCTGCCATGTCGCTTCAGGACAACTTCATATAGACAACTTGCCATGGGGACAACTCACCTCAGGAAGCTGGAGGGAGAGCCAAGTGGGCAGGAGAGTGAGGCCAGGTGGACAGGCAAACACAGAGCAGAGGTGGGTGACTGGAAGTGTTCCATTTTCACACCCACTACCACTGCTCTGCCATCATGCTGAGCTCCAAGCCATAGAGGGTGAGGATGGGGGCAGCAGTGGTAGTGGGCAAAGGTGTCCCATTTTCACATACTCTCTGATGCCACTGCTGCTGTCCCTTGCCTCTTTGGCCCAGAGCTCAGTGTGGCGGCAGCAGTGGCGGCTTATGAAAATGGGACACTCCCTATTTGCCACAACCTCTCTGCTGCCACCCTACCCACCACCGCCACTGCCACAATCCCTAGCTTCTCCGGCTCAGAGCTCAATGTCAGTGGCGGTTGTGGAGTGTGTGAAAATGGGAAGCCTCCAGATGCTGCCACTCCATGCTCTGTCCACCCACTCACCCACCTGGTTCTTCCTCTGGCAGGCCACAGAGAGTTGTCCTTGCAGTGAGTTGGCTGTGTAGAGTTGATCTTGGCAGCGGTGAGCATCTTGGAGCAGTGAGTAGGCACAGGTGACTTGGTGGTGTGAGCTGGCCATGCCAACTTTTCCCATTCTGCTCTAGAGGGCCCTGAGCTAAAATTACAGTAGTAAAGAAGCAAGAACCAGAAAAGAACGAATGCAGCTTTCTCCAAGTTTATCAGGGAGTATCCTGTAAAAAAATTGTAAACATTTAAGATTTAAACCAATAATACCGTCAACTTCTATTCTTGTGGCCTTCTGGTCTTAAATGCCCTGCAACCTAGGAGGCACAGAAATATACACTAGCCCACTGAGAGACATTTGCTTAAGTGTGGGGAGGCAGCTTTGATATCACTGTAGAATGCTTTTTTATGTGAGCTGATTTAGCTGTCCTTCTGGATCAAAAGGCAACACATAAATCAAATAAATGTAAGCATTAGACAAATAATGTTGTGACTACTCTTCTGCCCAAGAATACACTTATCTGTATGCAGATCATAATTTCATGGGTGTGAGCCAGCACACATGAGTTTAATTTTTTCCCAGCAGGTGATTTAGTTCTGCATTGTGTTCTGTCATCCCCTTGAAATAGACAATATTGAACATTGCAATCTTATTCATGTCTATTTAGAAAAAAGTATCCATGGCTTACTAAACAATTGTACACAGAAACATGGATTAGAGGTACAAATGTGTTTATTCAGAGTAAATCATATTGAGATAAGTGAATGAGTGTCATGAATGAATGAATGAATGAATGAATGAATGAATGAATGAATGAATGAATGAATGAATGACACATTAGTAACATTAAGGCAACACAGAGCCTTGGAAGAAATAAAATAAAAATATGGACAAAAAATACTCCTAAAGATAGAGTCATATAATAACTACAAAGAAGTGGTTCCCATAATCTGCTAAGCAAAGAAAATGTAATTTGTATTTCAAAAGTATTACTTAGTGGGGTGTTGTGAAACAGCCATATTTATAGTAGCTGCAAACTCATGACATCAGTTAAATAACTTGTTGATTATACTCATGTTGAACTCTGGTTCATTGCAACTGTCATAAATATGAGCCAGTTGCCAAGTGTCTCAATTTTATTAACATAACCAGGGGGATTAACAATGGTTGTAAGTGTGAAAAATAGTCATGAGGCACTTTTTCAGTACCTTGTAACTTCAGTTACTAAATGAATGTTTGTAAGTTGAGGAGTATCTGTATTGAGCTCCCAGAAGTACGGTAATTATATAATTACTATAAAGCACAAACATTTTTAGGGTTAAAGATATCTTTGGATGCTGAGGAACCAGTCACCTTTGAAAACACCTTTGAATATGTCTCCTTTCTACTTCTAGAAATTCTGATTACTTGAATACTATCTTCCAAGCACTTCTGATTTCATGGCTTTAGGGAGAACTTCCATTAAAAATTTATATAAATCATGCTTCCAGTTTCCTCCTGACTGTGATTAAGTTCCAAAGGATTGCAGTAGTAATGCTTCCTAATTTGTTGGAAAATTTCTTTGCATAGTTCCTGACAGATATATATTATTAAAAAAAACCACTATAAAAAATTGATGCAGTTACAAAGGATCCATATATGCACAATGAGCAAGCACAGTGTATGTGTGTGTGTGTGTGTGTGGTGTCAAAGCTAGAGTAGGCATATTCAGACATTATTTTTAAAATATTTTAAAATTTCATTGAATGTCTCATTCAAGCACCCCCAGCACTCCCCTCCTAGAAGAATGAAATATTTTCAGGACTATTAAAAAAAGGCAAAACAAAAGACTTTCAGCTTCAGAATGATGGGATTAAGAAGAACAGGACAGGATCCTTCAGGACATAATAGAATTAGCCCACTACCATCTAGCAGAAGACACAGAGCTCACTGCACTGCACAATCTCCTAAGGGCTTTTCAAACATTGCACAACTCCCCTAAAAGCATCTCTGAAACTTATAAAAATCCATGTACTCATCAAACCAATTGGTCAGCTGCCCAGAACCACAAACCCATATCATTCTGCTTCATCATTAAGCCATCTTTCCAATCAGCTTCCATGTTTCCAGCATCTTTCTCCCAGCTTGGAACTGAACCAGATAGATATTATTTCCAACAATTGGACACTCCAGGTCATAGGTTAGTGATGGCTAACCTTTTTGTTGTTGCGTGCCAAAAGCTCACACCCATGATGCAATGTGCCCATGACCCCCCACCCTGCATGCCCTGCCCCCTGCTCCCCCTGCCTCCCTGTGCATGCACGCATGAGCTCCCTGCACCCTGTTTTGGGCCTTGCAGGCTTCCCTGAAGCCTCCTGGGACCAAAAATAGGGCACACTGCACCCCCTACACTCCCCCTGTCTCCTGCGGATGTATGCATGGATCCCTTGCACATGAACATGTGGGTCTCGCAAATGCATGCATGTCTCCTTCATGCGCCCCACCCTCCCATGCATGCGCGACAGAGACCCAAAAGTCAGCTGGCTGTGGGAGGCACGTGCACATGTGGAGCTGGGCTGGAGCAACAACTCACCATGCCTGCAGAGAGGACTCCACATGCTATAGGTTCGCCATAGCGGTCATAGGTCTTATTCAGGCTCTATATCTTGTCTACTAAATCTGGTTCCAAGCTAGCTGTGTCGGGAGCTGTCTTGAAAGGAAATCGTCCCCAAGCTTTCCTTGGTCTTTACTTTGTTTCTCAAGAAAGAAAGCCAAGTGTCAATGACGCTTCCTTCCAGGTTCATTAGTATCTCTCAGATGTTTAGATTTGTTATTGCAGAACATTAAACTCATTACCAACGGGTGCATTTATACTTCCCTGTAGAGCAGCTTTGATCTGTTCCTGTTCTCTGCCCAACCCATCTCACTTGCCTTCAGCTAAATGGAGACTTGTGCTTTTGTGAGTAGTAAGCGATGAATACGAAGGACGCTATAGCAGTGGTGTCAAATTTGCAGCGTCACATTGTTGTCATGTGACATATTGTGACTACCCCCTTTGCTAAAATGGGGATGCGCGTGACAAGCATGTGATGGCCTCCGGACTGCATGTTTGACATCCCTGCGCTACAGCAAGTGCTGAGGATAGAAGGTTCACTCAGGAAGAGGAGGCATCTCAAGATGTTGGGGGTCTTTTGAAAAGGCAGTTGCAGATGACCCATTCTCCCTTCCGCTTTCCCATTATTAAAGAAATAACATTAGGCAAGAAGAATCCCCTTTTTGCAAAGAAAGAACACTGTGCCATGATTTGGTGTTCAGATTCATGTGTATTGATAATTGCATTGCGAAAATGTCTTTACTTTTCCTTGTTTCTTTTTCCCTTTATCTACTTGTTTTCTTTCTTCCCACCCAGTGCCTGTTATAAGAGACTTGCTGATTTGAAGACTAAGGTTACTCAGATATAAAGAGGGGATTTTTTCTCTCTGCTTATCCCCTTTTATCATTTTTTGGCACCTTCCAAACTTGCAACTCTGCAAAACAGTGAAGAAGAAAAAAGAAAAGGAAATTAAAAAATGGTGCCTATGTATTTTCTAATGAGGGAAAGTCTTCCCAGAGCTCTCCATATTTCTAATTCATTGCTTGTTGCCAAAGCCTCAAATGTCAACTTCAGCTATTTGCATTATGCAGAGTATCCATAAGAAGAATTTGCCTTCATGAAGATTTCATGCCATTTGAGTACATGGCAGACAGCCCATCTTCCAGAAGCTTCTGTTCCAAGCTTCTGCACCTGTATTTTGCTCTGGCCACTTCCTTCCCCCTAAAGTGTCCAGGATAAACCTGCTATAAATTATAAACGTCCATTATAAACGTGCAGACTGCCTCCAGCTTATTAAAGGTTCAACTGTGTTATCACAACACCTTTTCCAGGAGATGTCATTCTTGTTGCCATCTTCCTCAAGAATATTTGACCTCCCTTCTGGTCAGGATATCTCCAATGTCTTCAGCAAGCCAAACTCCAGAACAACAGCAATTGAAACATTTGGATTGCTCCTGGCTTTGCAGACATTATGCATGTTAATTAGGCTATGCACCTGGCAGTCAGTGTTAGGAGTTATTTTCTCACCTCTCACACACACAGACGTGCGTGGGCACATACGCACATTCCATTAGTTCATCCCGCAATATCTTTTCTGTCTCACTGTTATGAAGGAGGCGCTGTAGATTATTTGCATGCATTTTTTTTTAACCTGGCCTACATCAGTGGACCTCTAGAGAGAATCCTCTCAGTAAAGCAAATCATAAGCCTAGTAAGCAACTGCAACTCATGAGCCATCACAATGAATGAGTATGGGGAATTAACATCATACAGTACACCCCTAAATTAAATGGACAAAGCCCAAAGATTTGAGTGAAGAGCCAGCTCTTGAATTTGGATTTTTGCGCCTCCTACATAATATAAACCTAGATAATTATATTAAAAATGGCAGCATCCGTCTACCTGCTGCTAATAGCTGTTATAAGAGAACACGCTTTTTGTTGCTACACCAAAATCATAGACAATTATTGTACTTTATTGAGTGTATGAAATAAATTAAACTTTGAGATAGATTTCTCAGTCAATTGAAGTAGAATAGGTTGGCTCTTCTTTCTCTCGCTTCATTCAAACTTGTTGGATATTGAGCCAGAATTGGAACACAATAAACCAATTATTTATCCAGTATTTAGTATGTAATTGAATAACTATCTGTCAGATTTCTAACTTACCTTTCCACTCAGTTGTGATTAAAGCATAGAAACAAGTACAGAGAATATTAATAAAACAAGATACAAAGAAACCACCGACTCTCACCAAAAGAAGCAGCAGCAGTCCTATGTGTTAGCAACAGAAGAGAATATTTGTAGGGTTGAACTGTAGAGTCCTAGGTGCTCTCTGTGCTTGCTTGTTTTCTTGCAGATTTTCATTACGCAACTCGGTAGCATCATCAGAGCTAGCACTGATGATGTTATCTAGCTGGGTAATGAAACATCTGCAAGAAAACCATCAAGCTCAGAAAGCACCAAGAACCCCACAATTCCATGTGTCTGTTGAGCTATAAAAGGTTGTATTAACCAATGTCAGTCAGTTGAATAGAGACAGCTGGTGGAATAGATTTCCCTTCCTTTCAATATCCAGCCTGGCACTGAACCTGGGATATATTTGAAGCAATTTGCAGGGAGGGCAAGGAAAAGGCAGTCAGAGAAAATCCTTCTCAGATGCATATGTATGAAGAGATTTGCTGCTTAGAGTAGGAACATTTATTCTGTTATCTTTTCTATTCTTTTGTTTTTCGTATTTATGGCTCTTCAGAAACCTGTGAACCCTCTTTGATTTCAGCTTTAACAACTGACAAAAGAGATGACTGAGACGCTAAAGGAAACCAGAGAGGTATCAATCACCTTATCTTGACTTGTCTCTGCTGCCTAAGATAAATTGCCCAAACATCTTATTCAGGGTGCGCTTACTTTTTTTTTCTTTCAGCAGTGATTTAAATTTCTTCATATTCAATTCATTCTACTGACCTCTGCTGAGAGTCATTCTGACATTTTGGTAGTATTTTGAAGAATCCATTAACTGGGGGTGTCTCTTCTCTTGGGGCATTGAGATTGTGACTAGGCAACCTAGCTATTCAGATAATTCATCAATCATTCATAATTGTAAGAAATACAGGGAGATCCAGAGAAAGACTTGGTCATTATGGAAGGGGGAAACAAATTATATAGATATTAACAGTGTAATCTCTTAAGTGCCTTTGATGGTACTGTAAAATATTGATGGGACTATAGATTTAGTGTGTGTACATTGGAGAACACTTACAGGAACAGACCAATTTAAAAGCCACACATACTTTTATTTTGTCTAAACTAGGTTATCGGAAAGTGAAAGGTCTGGCTTTTAAAATATATCGGCAGGAAATGCAGTTCAGAAGATACTGGCCTTTCAACTCAAATGCTTTAGTCTTAACACTGACCGGATTCCATAGGCCATACCCTTTAAGCAGATCTCTGAGTAAATTGTCTTTCCATAAAGCCTTGCCTGGAATGGCTTTGTGACTTGTGCTGAATACATTTCTATGACCACATCTCTAACGGCATGGTGCATTTTGTTGCTCTTTTACAAAACGAAACAAAAGAAAGACAAGTATGAGATTGAACAACTTTCTGTTGCATTGCATTGCAGTGCTGGTGCTGTAGAGAAATCTTGCTAGCAGTAGCACCTGCATTTAGGGAAAAGGAGGGGATGGACTCATATTCTTAATTCTTTGATGAATTTTTCATATTTGGAAAAGGGGTGTGTGTGTGGAGAAATATTTGCACGGCGGCTATTCTTAGTAGAGGTGCTTTAGCAAAGCTTCAATGTTAGATAGCTTTTGTTATGCTGACCATTCGCTGTCAGAAGACTAAAAGTTTGTTTATTTTTACTTAATGTCTACTTTTGTACTTCTGTTTCCCTTAGGACACAGAGGAGTATGCATACAGTGGTCTCTCCCCTACACTTTATCACCAGAACCATCAGGTACAATAGTTGGGGTTGAGTTGAAAAAGAGTGCCTGGTCCAGTGGTGAAATGCTACCAGTTCGGACTGGTTCATCCAAACTGGTAGTAAAAAAATGTTACCAGTTCGGGTGAACTGGTATTTCTGATGATCAGCTGTGACACATGATTTATATTAGTTTAGAATCGTCGGATTTCCTGATTTCTAGCTAATCTAAATCTTGTGGCATAGCAGATTCCCCCCCCCCCCCACTGTTGTATTTACTTTTGCAGATTTGGAAGGCTTCAAAATGTTCCTTTTTTAGCGCTGCGTGGGCGTGTCTCAGGCACACAAAGCACGCGCTTGGTAGCAGACTCGCCAAACTGGTAGAAGACTTCAGGCGATTTCACCGCTGGTCTGGTCCATAGCTACATGGTTGAGTAACCATGATGAGTAGAGAATGAAACCTGGGCCTCTCAGTTCCAGTCCAAACTTTAACTTGACATATCACTTTGGAACTCAAATTCCTTATCCACACTCTCATGTACGTATCTCCTATTTGTGTAAAATAGTTTGAAAGCTAGGTGTAGCCTTTCTCTTGGTGCCACCACTCTTCATCTCATCTACCATTGTGATCCTTTCATTTCTCAAAGTTCCAGTTGTATACGAGGATACCTTTTCCCCTCTTCTCTTGAGAAGAAGATGGAGCTCTTGAGAAAACCTTTGTTGCTAAGAGAAATAAAGCTTGACTTGAGTTCAATTTAAATTGGAAACAGGTCTATGCGCTGACCATCTCAAATGGTGTGGCTCCTGGTATCATAAACCAAAAGGACAGGACTTGCCTAATAGGGATTCTGGTGAGGAATTATTGAGGAAAACTAATGGGAAATCAGAATTTTTTATTCCACATCTCTTTCCTCCCTCCTTCCCTTCTCCATGCACTGTACACTGTGTACAGCAAAAATGCTGTGGCCTAGTGAGAGCCTAAAAAGGGAAAGAGGTAGCTTGATTCAAATCTCTGTACCAGTCATGCCACATAAGTATTAAGTCTATTTTTTCATCATAAGTGATGTATAAATTCAGATTTTGAGGATCTGATTTGTATAAACAAAATGGCTTTTTTATCATATCTAGCGAACCTAATAGAAACGAAATGGAACATTGCAGGAAAACTACAGTAAAAAAAAACTACCAATCCTGTTTGTGGAGGAATTTCAATCTTTAGTCTTCTGAACAGAGATCTAAATAAGAATCTATACGAAAACGAGGAATGCAAAAGAAAAAAAAAGAGAAAAGAACCCCAAGTACCAGAGAATATCTGTTGGGAGTCATCATTAGACTGAGGTGAAGAAATGCCTTTTTTCATATTGTTTTGATAGGCCATCTATATTTTTTACACAGAATCCAGTGTGAGGGGAAAATAGGTGAGTCTAAAAATAGGGTGTAGCAAGGCATTGAGGGACTTTACTTCCTTGGATTAATACCTTCTGACCCACAGTAGAATGCCTTATTGTCAGAGCTAGAATTTCCCACAAATGTACCCACATCTTTTATCCAGCTGTGAGATTAGATTTTTTGAGTGTGCATTTGTAGTCTATCAGAAAGTAGGGCTTAAATGAAATGCCCCACAGTCCATAAGGACAAGAGGGGATCCTGGGGTATTTAGTTAGCTGAGAGGACAGGAAATTTTGGAAAACTTTCCTTTGGATTTTTAAATGAGAAAGAGCCTAGGGCTCAATGACTGTAATGTATAATTTTTACTACAACTGTAGATTGTATATTTAATGTAAAAATCTGAATAATGAAGATTTAACAGATTTAATTTATATCCAAAAGATAATCAGCATTTCTAATGTATTGTTTAATGTTAGATTGGGTAATGGATAGGCACACACAGGCTTAACGGTAATAACAGTGCTTTATTAAGTACAACAAGTGAGAACAATCCAGCGAAGGTTGAGTCTGACAGCAGCCCTTTTAGAGGGAACTGTCAGATGCTTCGACCAATAGGATTAAACCTCTGTTCCCGCCAGAACAGAGTACCTTGGTGGAAACCACTGTAGTTAGAACAAGTATTTAACACCCCTCCCCTCTTGGATGGAACAATCCTACTAGCTATGTAGTCATGCAGGTAGGTGGGCTTTTGGGTCGCTCTGCCTGACCTGCGCAGTTCAGTAGGAGGGGTTTCCTTGGACAGGTCAGATGGACCTGTTTGCTCCGCAGCTCTGCTTGATGAAAGCTCTGGAACCTTTCACAGGCCGCAGCTGGAGCTTCTAGAGTTGGTTTGCTCAGAGCTCGCTGCAGGCCTGCAAAAAAAACAGATAAGTTTCCCGGTACCCTCAGGCTTGAGCTGCCCATTTGCTCCATTTGGGTAGGGCTTTGCATTTGCTCCATTTGGGTAGGGCTTTGGCTAACTCATGCAGGAGTTACCTCTGGTTGTCTAAGAGTAGAGTTGGAGAGGCAGCCACAGAGTTGGTCAATATGCCTTCTCCAATTCCTACCTTCCTTGAGCTCTAGGAGGTAAGAGCGAGGACCGGTGATGCTTATCACTGTGGAAGGAATCCACAGAGTTCCCCTGGTGTAGTTGTGGGCATATACCGAATCCCCTATGCTAAAAATCTGAATCTTGCTTGTGGAGTCTGAGGGCGATGGGGCAGAATAATTGGGGTGTAGCCGGTCTAAGTGGGACCTTAACAGGTGACCCATGAGAAACTCAGAGGGGCTTCTCCCTGTAGTGGCACTGGGTGTGATGTGCTGAATTAGCAAATAGTGGTCAACCCGTGTTTGCCAATCTCCCAGGCCCATCCTAGAGAGGGCCTCTTTTGCAGATCTCACCATTCTCTCCACCTGGACATTGGAGGCCGGATGGAATGGCGTCACCAGGGCATGCCTGATTCCATGAGCTGCTAGGAAGGTCTCAAATTGCATGGCCATGAATTGGGGCCCATTGTCAGAGACCAAGACTGGCAGGCATAGTGGAGGTCATCAGGACTAACTCTAACCATTTCCAGTAGATGTCCACAACTACGAGAAATGTCTGGCCATGAACTGGGCCAGCAAAGTCAATGTGCACCCTAGACCATGGTGCTTAAGGTCGCTCCCACTCCTTAGGGGGCACCTCTGGGGGACTAGTCTGGACTTCTGGCACAGTGTGCAGGTAGCCACCCATTCTTTGATCTCCCTGTCCATGTTAGGCCACCACACATAACTCCTAGCCAAAGACTTCATCCTGACAATTCCAGGATGCCCTACATGTAAAGCCTCTAATACTGCAATGCGCAATTTGGGTGGAACAACAACCCATTCCTCCCACAGTAAACAGCCATTTACAACCGATAACTCATTGCATTTGGCAAAATACATTTTGAAATCAGCCCCAACAGGCCCCTTGAGCCACCCCCTCCACCCCCAGTTCAAAATTTGCTTGATGGTGGAGTTCTTTGCAGAGCGACGGGCAACATCACTAGACAAGACATACCTAGTCTCAGGGCAGTCAATGAGGAGGACTGGTGTCTCAGGGGTAGGGTCAGCGAGAAGTTCAGGCAGCGGGCAGGGATGAGAGCATCAGCGTGACCTAAATTGGAGCTTGGTCAGTGGATGAGACGGTAGGAGTTGGCAGCTAGGAAAATGGTCCTCTGGTCATGCGGGGTGATAATGACACTGGGGTAGGTTGGTCCCCAGCCAGTAAGCCCAAGAACGGCTTGTGGTCCGTAACCCGTTTGAATTCCTGGCCATAAAGATACTCATGGAACCTCTTTACTCTGGTCACTACAGCCAAAGTCTCATGGTCCAGCTGGCTGTAGTTTCGCTCTGTGGCAGACAAGGTCCTGGAGTAAAATACAATAGGGGCTTCCATTCCGTTGGACATGTGGTGGCTGAGGACGGCGCTGACGCTGAATGGGGAAGCCTCACCATTCAGCACCAATGGCAGGGTCTGACTGTACTGTACCAGGAAGGAATCCACCGACAGGAGTCTTTTTACTGCGGCAAATGCAGCAGCCTCGGCTTTGCCCTAGGACCACTTCACGTTTTTAGCCAGGAGATGGTGTAAGGGCTCAGCAACAGTGGCTTTCTGTTTAAGAAAGATGCTGTTGAAATTAAGGAGCCCGAGGAACGCCTGCAGATCGGTTTGATTGTGAGGTGTGGGGGCATCCTGAATTGCTTTGATTTTTTGTGTGGTTGGGTGAATCCCAGAGCCATCAATTAGGTACCCTAGGAATTCAACCCTTGGCACGTTAATTTGGCATTTCTCTTTTTTGAGACAGAGGCCTTTGTCTCTAATTCGAGCCAAAACTGTTCGTACATGTTTTAAAAGTTGTGCCTCATTTGCAGCCGATACCAAGTTGTCATTGAAATAGGGGATGACTCCTGGAATTCCCTGCAGAAGCCGTTCCATGACACTTTGGAACAGTCCAGGGGCTATACTAATGCTGAATTGCAGGCGGTGACATTTGAATGCACCTCTGTGCATCACAATATTTTGGGCCTCCGTTGTAGCACCATCTACAGGCAACTGTTGGTATGCCTGCACCATGTCCAATTTAGCAAAAAATGTTCCAGGGCCTAATGAATGAAGGAGGCGTTGTACAATGGGTACAGAGTAGGCGCTCTGTTGTAGCGCTTTATTTATTGTGCACTTGTAGTCTGCGCAGATGTGGACAGACCCATTAGATTTGACAGGTGTCACTATAGGGGTCTCCCAGCGTGCGTGATCAACTGGCTCTAGGATTCCCTGGCCTATGAGCTTGTCAATTTCCCTGTCAATTTTGACAAAAGGTACTCTCCTGGGCTTTAGCCTTATTGGGGCTATGTTGGGGTCCAAACTAAAGGAAATTGGAGTCCCCACATACTTACACAGACCGGAGCTGAAGACATCCTCGAACTCCTTAAAGATGGCTTCAACACCATCATCTTTCAAGGCGTTGATACCTGTCACCTCTAGGCCCAGGGCTTGGAACCAAACTAGCCCTAGGAGGCTCTGCAGGTTGCTGCTGACCACTGTCAATAGGAGTTTACCGCTGAACTGCTTGAACTTCACCTGGAAGGTGACTTGGCCCACGATGGGGACCTGGTTTCCCTGGTAATCGCATAGGCGGTTGTCAGGGGTATGAAGATGCTGCTTCTTTAAGCTAGGGCTAGCCTGCTTCAGGGTAGACCAAGGTATGATGGTCAGTGATGATGCGGTGTCGATCTCCATCTCACATGGAGAGTCCTCGATGAGGACTGTGACCTTCAGCTTTTTTGGCCACTTGGTGTGGACTTGGCTGCTTGATGTGTGGTAGGTGACTCTATTGTCGCCCTCTGAGTGCCGTGGTGCCTTCTGCCAGGCCTCTTGGTTGGGCCTCTGTTGGCAGTTTGGTGCGTTTGTAGGCTGCCAGGCAGTAGCAGGGAATTCTCTCTGGCACACCTTGGCGATGTGCCCCTTTTTCTCACAATGCTGGCAGGTTGCATCGCAGAAACGGCAAGCTGATCTGGCATGGTCTCCTCTGCAGCTAGCACAAGGCAGGAGACGTGATTTGAATTTGTGCGCTGGCTGGGCATGGCTACTGTGCATGCAGCAGCTGCCATCTTCTTCACCTTCTGAGCTCTCAGGCTCTGCAGCCTCATGATGTACGCGTGTACTCTTCCAAGCGACTTGTGGAGCGCTTTGGTGCTGCAGAGTCTCAGTAGATTTAATGGCTGATTCGGACACCCTGGCTTCATCCAAGGTGATCTGTTGAGTGAGGTTAGATTTAGCGAGTAACCTCCTCTGTAGGTTAATGTCCCATACTCTGCAAATTATGCGGCCCAGAATCAGCTCGTCCAGGTCTCGGAATTCGCAGTACGCTGCAGCCTTGTGGAGCGCTGCAATGTACTCATTAATCAAATCGCCCTCTTTCTGCTTCCTGATGTTAAACTCATGCCGGCGAACATGCTTGGGTGCATAGTGAGTCCTCAGCATCTCCTGAAGCACATACTAGGCGACTGATTGTAGCGGTGTCAGCTCAGAGAGGTCTTTTGCCGTCTCGAACACTTCCCGGTTACAGTACCCGAGGAACATGTTCTTCTTGCAGCCTTCAGAAAAGCCTATGAGTTCGTTTGGCTCGAGGAAACAGTCAAATCGTAGCATGTATGAGTCCCAGTGCTCGGTGACTAGATCATACAGAGTTGGTGGGGCGTGCATGGCCATTTTGTGTTCAGAGGGCGTTTTGAATTTGCCGCTCAAAAATGGCTGCTCGAGGCTGCATGGATGTACTTGCTGGGTTGCTATGCTCTTTTCAGCTCACCTAGTTGCCTTCCAATCCCACCTTCGTCACCAGTGTTAGATTGGGTAATGGATAGGCACACACAGGCTTAACGGTAACAACAGCTCTTTATTAAGTACAACAAGTGAGAACAATCCAGTGAAGGTTGAGTCTGACAGCTGCTCTTTTATAGGGAGCTGTCAGACCCTTCGACCAATAGGATTAAACCTCTGTTCCGCCAGAACAGAGGACCTTGGTGGAAACCACTGTAGTTAGAACAAGTATCTAACATTTAATTTTTAGCTATCCTGTTCATAATAAGCCTATTTTGTTCCATTCATTGAAAAAAAAGCCCAGCATTTGATAGCTAAAAGGAATGAGTGGTTAGGAACAATGTTGGTCTATTTCCTTCTTCCTTAATAAATGACTTTCTCTCCCTCCCTCCCTTCCCTCACCCATGATATTTTCTCCTCATAAGCCTGTATAAAGCTTTCCTAGTAATTTCTACCCATTCTAGGAAATGAAGAGGTGGAAATGTTATCTCTGTTGAATAAAAGACTTGGCAGCGATCTTCCATGAAAAAAAAACACCTTAGTATTACACTTCTTTCAATATCATTGACCCGAGTTCTATGCATTAAATTCAGGAAAGCTGCAGGGTGTCTGGAAAAGGTCCAATGCCTGATGTAGCAGAAAGTAAGGCAATCACTTTTTCTCTGCTCAGAAAGCTGCTCCATTCCATAAGGAGGTGCCTTGATTTTTTTAAAAAAACCCACAATCTTTTAAAAGTTGTCATAGTTAGCAAAGATTGTGATCACCAGATCAAGGGAGTTAAACAGACCAAAATAAGAGAGGAGAATGTTCAGGCTGTGGATGAACCTCACAGCACATGGCCTGCACCTAGAAAGGTCTAAGGTCAACTTCTGGTAGGAATAGAAGCCCACCTTACCTCCTGAAACCTCTGATGCTTTCAGTTGTGTCAACGAAATGGGGCTCAATCTTAAAATAAGGCAGCACTTTTATTATTGAAATTTCTCAGTAAGCATACAGCAATCAAATATTTTGCATCAGATTTAGCGATTCTCAACCCAGGATGGGGATAATTTAGAACAAATTAGCCTTCCTTTTCAGCAAAGCAGATGAGTCTGAGCTTATTCTATTGTGATTCTGAGCCTCTATAAAACTACGTTCCTGATCTGTTTCTCCACTGGAATGCTACAAAGGAGATAGCATCTGTAACACAGATGAATAGTACTAGATTAGCAGCCTAATAAAAAGTATTTTCTTGCAGAATCTTCGTGAAACTCTCTGAAATTTGGCAGAGGGATTCCCTGCCAGAGGGACCACCACCAATTAAACTTCTAGGATTATATCCAGGACTGAACTTGCCCTAACACCCAAAATATGTAACCATTCAATTCTGCTTGGACCTCCCTCAGCCACCTATTCCTGTCCAATTTATTGGGTTACTTAATTTCAGGAATACCTTTCTTTGAAGCTCTAAAGGTTGTAAAATCGTAAAAATTAAAGAAGTGGCTAGGAGATCAGCCATATTATACTTAGTAAAGGTAAAGATTTTCTTTGGTCAGTCATGCACATAGGGGGCAGTGTTCATCACAATTTCCTAACCGAGGGAGTCAGTGTTGTTTGAAGATACTTCCATGGTCATGTGGCCAACATGATTATATGCTGATGCACATTGAACATTGTTACCTTCCTACTGAAGTGGCATCTATTGATCTACTTGCATTTGCATGGCAGGAACTGGGGCAGGAACAGAAGCTCACCCCGTCACGTGATACTTGAGTCTCGAACTGCTGACCTTCTGGTCAATATGCCCAGCATCTTACTGCTTGCCTGTAGGAAGCTTTGCAGTAGTATGAAGTAGTATATAGCTTCTGCAAGACTATAAGATCTAGAATGTAATAATTATATGAAGGGAAATATTCATTAGTTTGTTCCAGTTTTTAGATACCACTGTAATTTCTCAAGTGTTATCTGAGACTGAAGCTTCTTCAGTAGTCTTTCTTTCTTTCCCAGGATTTTGCCCTATATAACAGAATTACAATAGAATAACAGAAAAACAGAATAACAGAGTTGGAAGGGACCAGCGGTGGGCTGCTGTTGGTTTTACTACCGGTTCGCAACCAGTGTACCACACATGTGTGCTATTCAATGTAAATTGTTCTGCGTGCAGGTACAGAACAATTTACATTGAACTGTGCACGCAGTCACTAAAATCCAAAATGGCTCCAGCCCAGCAGCGGTTTGGGGGCGTGGCAGGCCTGGGTCACTGCCAGTTCTGCAACCCAGGCCCGACTTCCACTACTGGCTCAGCTGAACCGGGCTGAACCAGCAGCAACGTACCTCTGGAGGTCTTCTAGTCCAACCTCCTGCTGAAGCAGGAAACCCTATACTGTTTCATACAAATGGTTGTCCAATATTTTTGTTTCATATTTAACTCTTATTCCCAGCAATCATTGTAAAGGAAATATCTTGATATTATAAAGCAGAATATATATGGGCTTGTCTTCTGTATGCATACTCCAAATAAGGAAATATTAGCACTACCCAAGTTCAGAATGATATATTTTGAATAGCTACCAGCATACTGAGCACTGCCCCTAGAGTCAGGAACGACTAGCACATATGTGCAAGGGGAGCCTTTACCTTTACCTTTTAAGCCCAAATATGAATATTTTCTGCTAATACTCACTGGGAGATGGGTGGCAAACAAAACTAATAAACCAATAAATTTAAAACCACTACTGCCTAAGTCATACATGGACAACTACTATCCCCTTTACAATCTGTGGACTTCATGATGGCTCAGGAATCCTGGGAGTTGAAGTCCACTCATCATAAAAGGCCATAGTTGCCCACATCTGCTCTAAGGAGAACCTGAGAAAAAAATTGGTTTAGTCCTTAAAAGCACAAGACCAGAAAGTGGTAGACTACAACTTCTAGCCCTGGCTTGAGCAAAAAACAACAACAACAACAACAAAAAAACAGCTGTGGTTCTATTAAAAAAAAATCAGAGGAGTTGGGTTTCACTTTTTCTTCCTAACAAATGTTAATAAATTTTATTATTGCTTTTTAACTTGCAGCTTTTGTGAGCTGCAACTCACCATCAGATGCATTGAGTGACCAAATTAATGTAGGACTTAAATTGGGGTGAAATGGGGAAAAGGGTGGGAAATAGGAGGGTTTTGTAAATGCAAGTTGCACATGGGACACAGTACAAGTATTTTACCACAACTGTCGTACGGTAAAAACCTGTTGTGTTCATTGAGGGTTTCTGAGATTGTCTGAAACCTGTTTGAGGTTTTTCACTTGATAGCCCTGTTAAAGTCATTTTTGTTTCAAAACAATCACATTGAGGTCTGCCACAGAATATCCTGGGAAGCTGAAATACATTACTTTGTCACCATTTTTTTAAAAAAAGAATTTTATTGGTTTTTAAACATTTATGGGGAAAGGTAAAAGACTACATAGAAAATTTTGGCAGCTCCCATGCTAGTGGTAGAAATCCCTCCAAATCTCACAAATTTTACAATGTTAAAGACAATGTATAAAAGATAAGCAAAAACAGAATCTTGTTCTACATTATATTAACCATGTGTTCAATCATCTCTTTTTTGTCACTTTCTAGTATATCAACAATTACAATAATATTTCAAATGCATTTATTTTTGTGACCTGAGCCTTTTCGATATTGCTCCCTCCTCCCTGTCCCCAGATGGAGCCACAGCCCCTCCCTCCTTCATATCTTGCACATTACTACCTTTTTCACTACCTCCCATATTTTCATCCTCTAGGAGAGAACTATGTTTTTTAATGAAGGCTTCTGCCTCCCCCACTGTAATAATTCTAATTCTGTTTCCCTCCCAAAAGATCAACATTCCCTCTGGCAATAACCACCTAAACCAAACTCCTTTGTTGTATAATTTCTTTGATAAGGAGGAATACTTCCTCCTTCTTTCTCTTATCTTTTTCGGAATTTGCTTAAGAATGGTGATTTCTTCATCTTTATATTTTAATGCCCCCCCCCCTTTGAGTCCCTAGCACCTCATCCCTCGTGGTCCTCCTAAGAAATTTAACATGTATCTCTCTTGGAACATTATGTGTTCTAGCATATGCTGAATTAATCCTGTAAACCAGATCCATATCCCACCACAACTGTTCTTTGTCTCTTTTAATATATTCTGCTAAAATTGTACTCATAATATCCTTAAGATCTTCACTTTCTGCCTCTGGTAGGTTCTGGAATCTGAGAAAAAAGGACATTCTTTCAAGTTCTATCTTTGCCATAAAATTTTCCAAATTTTCTAAATTCCCCTTCCAGACTGCCTTAACCTCCTCCCCCAGCCCAGCCGCCCCCTCCTCCAACACATTAGTTCTTTGTTTGTTTTCTGTTATATGGTGCTGTACACCTCTGAGTTGTTCTTTCAGATCTGTCAGCTCCTTTTTCAACACATTTTGACCCCTCATAATTTCCTGAAACATTTGGGTAATGGATAAGTCTTTTGAGCTCTCTCCAGTCCCTTCTTGTTGTAACAATGAAGTAATTTTCATCTGATGCATACTTGGGCTGGAGGTGGCAGATGTGGGAGCTGAGAATGACTTGCCTGTTGGTGTTTTTTTGGGCCACATTTATCTGAGTTCAGAAATGGTATAAATCTTTTACAAAAGAAATGGCGTCAGTGGAGTGCGAAGCTGTGCCGATCCAAGGAGGCAGGCAAATCCGAAAGTGAAAAGTTAGTTCTCCATCACAGTTCCAAGACACTGAGGCACACCAGAAAGGGGAAAATCAAATAATCAAAATCCAGGAAGACCATTTAACAGGAGAGGTCCAGGGGTCCTGCGGGGGGGGGGGGTTAATAATACAATGCCAGATATTTTTTCAAAGGTAGTTTCAAAAGGCAGACTTAATTTGTAAATACAAAAACGAAGATGGAGGGGAGCCATCTTGGCTCCTCCTTTCACAGGGAGAAGAACAAAGATTTCCATAACGTTTTTTTTCCTTTAAGAAAACAGCTCAGCAATCACCTCTTGCAGTTGTGATATGAATCTTTCTCACATAGTTAATACAAATGACAAGTCAGCCTTTATTCTCTCTCCATTCTGATATAGAGGGAGATAATTCAAATGCTGCTTTATCCGAGGGAGGTAAAGAGAAAGAGAAACCCCTCTCTAATCTTCCAGCTTCAAAGAGATTGAACAGGAATTTACAATAGTCTGCTGCTTATCCATTAACAATAATTAAGGAGATTAGGACGGATCTCTCGCCACCCACATTCCAGCCACTCCTCCTTAATTAACTCCTTCCTCCCGGAGCCCATTCAGCGAAAGGGCAGACAGCCAAATGCTGTTCCATGCCTCCCCCCTCTGTTCCCCGGCTCCTGGGGTGAGGCTGGAAACACCCCTGCCGACTGCTGCCAAATCCGGGGGGTTCCAGCAAGCTGCCCTGTGACAGGTGGCCCCTCCGAGACCCCCTGTGCTCCTAAAAGGAGCCCACCAGAGAGACCAACAGTGGACAACAACGTCCATCGCCTTCAGTGACCTGAAGTGATCTCACTTTGTCCTCATTTTGAGCCCCAATGTCAAACTTGTATCCATTAATTATTTTGGGTAAAGTTTATTCTGTTTGTCCTATGCAGAATCCAGAGAGGTATTTCTGGCAGATAATGGCATACATACAGGAAGGAGTATTGGAGCCTTTGATGTTTCTGTTGGTGCAAATTTAGAGGCAAGATAGACATGTGACTTTACTGTAGTGTCTGCTTCTCAGACACTGCTTGGCATCACTGTATAGCTGTTTCTTGCTGCTTGGGAGAATCTGTTTCAGATTGGGTAGTTTATCGATATGTGAATATGGGCCTGATACCCAGTAGCTGGGAAAGTTCAATGCTCTAAACTGTAGCTTATTAATATGTTTAAATGATTTGAGCTGTGAGCTGTAGGTGATAATCGGTGGTGTTCTCTTATACTGCTTCTGTGGTCGATCTTTTAATAGACTCCCTCTGGGAACTGAGCTGATTCTATTGATTTGCCTATTGATCTCATTGTATGGGTAGTTCAGGTTTCTGAATGCCTGGTTTAATTCCATCAGTTGAGCAGTTCTGTCATGTGGGCCACAACAAAAGTGGTTGTCGCATAGAGCCTGGCTGTAGACAATGGATTTTGGTAGTGTGTTCTGAATGGAAGCTGGGAGCCTTGCATGGTGACCTGTTGGCTGCTTGTGTAATATGGCATTTATTTGTCCAGTGTATAGTTTTATGGTGTCATTAAGAAAGTAGACTTCTTCTGTTGAGAAGTCTAAGCCAGGGGTGGGCAACTCTAAACACTCAAAGAGACAAAAAGGTCCTAACCGGAAGCCCACCATTCAATTCTGGAGCCAACCAGAAGTCCGGTTCCCCCACCTCCTAGTGCAGCATCCTTTTTCCTCTACCTGTCCTAACCGAAAGCCCTATCAATTGTGGAGCCAACCGGCGACAGGGAGCCACAGCAGAGGGATGAAAGAGCCACATGTGGCTCCAGAACCATAGGTTGCCGACCCCTGGTCTAGACTGAGATCAATAGTGGGGTTGCATTTATTGAAATCATGATGGAGACTCACTTCCATAAGTCCAGATGATGAAGATGTCATTAATGAATCTCAGCTAAGGAGAGACTTTAGGGAGAGTTTTTTTTTAAGTGTGGTTCTTAAGCCTTTTCACTTCCACATCTTGAATGCACCATGAGCACTTTTTTGAAACTCAGAAAAGATTCTTGATCTGATATATTCCATCTGATTCAGCTCTGTTAAAGTACATTGTATAACTTAGATATTTCTCAGCGAGTGACATCACCTATCTCACCTTGGCTGATCTCAAAAAAGCTAAGCAAGTTAGACTAAGTTTATACTGGGATGGGAGACCAAAAATAAATGGCTATGAATTAAACTTGGAAGTGGGGGAAAATATATCCTAGAAGAAGGCAATGACAGCTCTCTTCTGTATTATTGCCAAGTAAACTACATGCATAGCATGAACCATTCTATGAATCCATGAATTAGATATACATCTACCTTTGAAAAACCTGCAGGTACTTCAGTTGGTAGAAAATCTAGCTTCCAGGAATTTAATTGGTGCAGTCAGACAAAATTATCTTACGCTGCTTCTGAACAACTTGCTTTCACTGTCAATTTCTTTCTGAGCCCAAAGCAAAGTTTGTGGAATCAATCAATGAATATAAAATTAAACGTTTGATTCTCCACCACCAATTACATTATTTGTGGTCCAAAAGGCACTTCTAAAGATCATGTTATGATTTTGGAAATATATGACCTTGAAAGCCCCATGGAAGTTTGAATTAGGGATATATTTCAAAGCCTGGGGCAGTCTTGCCCTCATGAACATTTTTAAATTGGTATCATTTTTCCTTAGCATCTGTGTTTCATTAGTTTCCTAAATAAAGAGTATTCAGAGTCCTGACAGTATGATAAAATAAATTTGAAGAAAGTCTTTGTGTGATCAGTTTTACAGGTATGAATTATGTGGCACTTTTTCCCTGTGGATACTATGCAAAAAAAAAAATATCCTTCCAGCTAGTGCAAGGCCATGGTATATTTGCAGCAACACTCGAATAAAATGGACTTGCCTTTAATAAACATTAATATCCATCAAAACAGTTCCTTAGTTTATCAAGTTCATTATGAGTCATTGAATATAAGCAAAGTATTGTTATATCCAATTACAATCAGACGTTCCTTCCCTAGATAAAGTAGGATAAATAGAGCCACCTTTGCAGCCTAAAAATAAGACAGGGTCTTATTTTCTTTTGATCCTCAAAATAAGTGCTTGGCCTTATTTTCGGGGAGGTCTTATTATTTTTGAGGTGCAGGAGGCTGCAAGCGTGGTCACCTCATGGCTGCTGCTGTGTTGCAATATTTTCAGGGAGGGCTTATTTTTGGAGGAGGGCTTATTTTAGCACATGCGCTCAAAACCCTGATTCGGCTTATTATCCAGGGAGGTCTTCTTTTCGGGGAAACAGGGTAAGTAAGCATTGTTATAGCTAATTACAATCAGGAGTTCCTTCCCTAGATAAAATAGGATAAATAGAGTCACCTGGCAGGGAAAATGGGTGGCATAAAAAATAAGTAAATAATTAAGTACGGTAAGTAAGTAAGTAAGTGCTGGGTTTTACAAGCATGAAATCTAGAAGTAGACTAATACAGTCACCCCATTTAAAGCTCTGTGGCAAAGCCAGGTTAGCCCAGTTCAGCTTCAAGTTGTAACTTGGCCACCAAAAATGTTGCTGTTAGAAATATCGGCTGGAGAGGCACAGGAGATGCAGAGGACAGAGGATAAATGTTGATTTCTTGCTGGTGCCCTTTCAACTCAGAACAGCCAGCACAGACAACTGAATCGCACTAAGCCAAGGAGAAAAATAGAATTCCTTGGGTTAGGATTTGGCTCGGTTTACCGGTAGATGATTCTCATCATAACAACTTCCTTTTGTTTGAGACTGGCTGTTTGGGTTTGCTGAATTCATAGTTTTTTTTCCGCTTAGCACTGCATTTATGCTATACTTAAGCACACAATGTATTGGATATGATTTATGCCGTTTCCTGCATGATTCTAAGCCACCTTTCGCCTTTTGTATATTACATAACAAAATGTGTTTCTAATTACACCCATGAAATCGTAGCCACAGTCTGATTCTTGTGCTCAAGCACCACCCACTATTTCTCCTATCCCCGCCATTTGTCAGGCACAGCTCTTCCCTTTACACACTCCTCCTTTCAATCTCTCCGTCTGGAATCCAACTCAGCAGTTTCCCACAGAAGGTCTGCTCTCTCGGCAAATTTCATCAAATTCTGCCTTCAAATTGCTTTTCCCCCAAGGAGCATAGCTCAAAAAGTCCTGCATCAATTTTGATGAAATTGATGAGACTTGATGTCTCCGGCATTCTTGAAATGAGAAGGGCGGGGGGGGGGGGATCTTCTATTATAAGGAACCTTATCTGAGTTGGGTTTACACGAGATAGATTAATTCTCCATTGGGCCTACAAGCCTCCTCTTATTAACTGAAAACACTTCTGTTCTATTATGGAGTTCTTTTCAAATGTATGCCAATGCACGACACAGTTGAGGATGCCTAAAATCTCTAGAGTTGGGTGGTCAATTCAGAAGGTAGTCCTGTGTGGACCACCCATACACTCTCAGTCATTATTAATCCCATGCCTCATTTTTTAGAAGATACTTGGGAATTCTGTGCAGATATTCCTCACTTAACAACCATTTGTTCAAAGCTGAATATATATTTTTTAAAAAGAGAATTACAACTGGACCTTGAAGTTGTGACTGTCACTGCGCACATACCCACTATTAAAAAGTAAAGCAGCTGATCACAATTTGGGCATTTGGCAACCAGCATGCATTTATGATACATGCTGCATCCTGTCGTCATAGGATCTTCATTTTCAACCTTCACAGTTGGCTTCCCACAAGCAAGATCAGTGGGGAAGCCAGCAGGAAGTCGGAAGTTGCAGTCATGTCATATTGCGCTTAACGATTGCGGGTGATTCACTTAATGGCCGCAACCAGAAGTCATATTGTAAATCAGCACAATCACATCATGCTGGAAGGAAAATCCATCTGGTTAGGTTCCAAGCTGGGAGAAAAATGCTGGAAACAACATGGAGGCTGATTGGAAAGTTAGTTTATTGAACCGAATCAGAAAGACAGCGTGCAGTTCTGGGGCAGCTGAAAAAATGGTTGAATGAATGGATTTTATAGGTTGCTATGACTTTGAAGTTCTAAATGTTCTGGAGGTGGTGGAATGAAGGGGCTTGGGTTCTGAAAGGGTGTTGGGCAATTCCTATTGTGGCTATTGGCTTTTGTCCTGTGTTGGATCTTGGGTGAGGGGCTGCTTTCTAATCCTACCATGCTTCCAAGGAGTTTCGAAATATCCTGTCTTGAATGGATTTCTGCCTGCAGTATTTGCTTTGGTTATGAATAGAGCTATCTAGATACACGTCGTCTTTCAATAAGCTCTTTTTCTCTTAAGTGCTGGCATTTGCTGTGGGCTATTAAGAAAGACTTGGGGGGCTGCTTCCTGTCTTTAAGAGCACGTTTCTCCATTTCTCCTTTCGGGAAATATAATATTGTGCCCTTTTAATATTTCCCAAAATATTTCTTCTAGGAGAGGGGGGCTTTCAACATTCATGTTTCATTTCACATCTCCTAGCAACTGAGTTACCAGTCCCAATTGTGGTCTAAGTGAGGTCTGTCCATATACAGGTAGTCCTCAACGTACAACCATTCGCTTAGTGTCTGTTCAAAGTTACAATGGCACTGAAAAAGGTGACTGATGACCATTTTTCACCCTTACAATGCTGGAGCATCCCCATGGTCACATGATCAAAATTCAGATGCTTGACAACTGGCTCAAATTTATGGTGCTTGTAGTATCCCAGAGTCATGTGATCTCCTTTTGCAACCGTCTCACAAGCAACTCAATAGGAAAGCCAGGTTCACTTAACAACCGTGTTGCTAACCCAACAACTGTAGTGATTCACTTAACAAATCTGGCAAGTCGTAAAATAGGCCCAAACTCACTTAACAAATATCTCACTTAGTTTTGGGCTCAATTGTGGTCGTAAGTCGAGGGCTACCTGTATCTAATTGCTTTAGCCCAAGAATTGAACTAGGTAATATTTTGCAGAGACTCTATCCTCTCCCTTCATTGGCAGTCTGCAATCAAACCAATACTTACCCAAACAGATTTTAACTTTTAGAGTAGCATTTCTCATCTTTTTTGACAATGACACCTTCTTTTGGACATGACTGCAGTGCCAAAGTGCTGCTTTTTTTTCTTCCTGCTGACTCAGACAGGCTTCATGTGACTCTTCCATTCAGTTTGTGCAGTGCTAACTATTTCTGGCATCTTTGATTTTCTTTTCGTTTTTTTAACAAAAGGGGCAAGGGAACTTTTTTTTAAAAAAATAAATCATTGTCCCAGTTGACAATGAAGGTATGTTATATTTTTAGTAACATTCGACCCCTTCCCACCGTCAAAGCCCCTGCAAATAGCTAATTTTGCTAGTGCTCCATCTTGATTGAATAGTCAAATCAGCATCCGGATCCCTACTTTAGATCAGTCTATTCCATCCTCATCCGTTTTAGAGTGTCAATGTGCACTTGGTAAACAATCACTTGGGTTTTGGCAGCCCCACTGATTTTATTTCTGTTTGTTTTTGTCCTGCCCGTTTGGCTCCTTCTTCACAAATTCTTTTCCCCCATTTGTTTGGTTTCTGTCACGATTGCAGCCTGTCTTCTGATGACTGTAATGTTTCCCATCCAAATGGCATATACGTTTCAGGTGCGGAAACTCTTCCACTCAGGCATCAGATCTGCCAGATTAAATAGAAGATCCCAGTTTTAAAAGCAAGCGACAGACATCCTGTACAATTTGTTTGACTTTATTCGTCTTATTGCACTGTGTTCATGTCAGTGACTTTCAAATCATTGCCTACAGAAACTTCCCTGGATACATCACCTCCTATTACCTTGCTAAGCAACACAGTGTAATAATTCTAGTCAGTTCTTAGAAATTCAGGGTGTTGCGCTTGGTTTCCTAGCAGTGGTGGGTTTCAAAATTTTTTAGAACCTCTTCTGTAGGTGTGGCCTGTTTTGTGGGAGTGGCTTGGCAGTCATGTGACCGGGTGGTAGTGGCTTGGTGGTCATGTAACCGGGTGGGCATGGCCAACTTGGAAAATGTGGTGAAACTCACTTAACAGCGCTCTTGCTTAGCAACCAAAATTTTGGGTTCAATTGTGGTCATAAGTTCTCTTTTCTTTCTTTCTTTCTTTCTTTCTTTCTTTCTTTCTTTCTTTCTTTCTTTCTTTCTTTTTTTCTTTCATCTGTCTCTCCCACTTTCTCTTTCTTTCTTTCTCTTTTTCTTTCTGTCTTTCTCTGTCTCTGTCTCTGTGTCTCTCTCTCTTTGTGGCTCTTTGTCTCTCCCTCCCCTCCCTCCCTCTCTGTCTCTCTCTGTCATTCTCTCTGTGTGTCTGTGTGTCTGTGTGTCTGTGTGTCTGTGTGTCTGTCTGTCTGTCTGTCTGTCTGTCTGTCTGTCTGTCTGTCTGTCTGTCTCTGTCTCTCTCTCTCTCTCTCTCTCTCTCTCTGTATCGCTCTGTCTCTCTCTCCTCCTTCCTCCCCATCTCTGTCACTCTGTGTGTGTGTTTGTCTGTCTGTCTCCTATTTACTCTCTCTGTGTCTCTCTGTCTGTCTCTGTCTCTCTGTCCCCTTCCTTCCTCTCTCTCTCTCTGTCACTCTGTGTGTGTGTCTCTGTCTGTCTCTCACTCATTCACTTAATCACTCACTCTGTGTCTCCATCTGTGTTTCTCTGTCTCTCCCTCCCTCCCCTTCTCTGTCTCTCTATCTCTCTCTGTGTGTCTGTCAGTCTCTCTATGATTCCCTCCTTCCCTCTCTCTGTTTCTCTCTGTGTGCCTCTCTCTGTCTGTCTCTCTGTCTTACTCTCTCTCTCTCTCTCTCTCTCTCTCTCTCTCTCTCTCTCTCTCTCTCACACACACACACACACACACACACACACATACTGTGGTCATCTTGTTGAGTGTTCCAATCACATTTGAAACACTCAACAACTGGCCTGCATTTATGGTTTTTTGCAGCATTCTGCAGTCATAGGACCAAAATATATGGTTAAAAGTACCTGGCGGCGTATTTCCCTGGGGGGCTCCACAGAACATCCCAAGACTTCGGAGGAAAGCTTACAACCCGGAGCAGGACCAAAGCCCCTCTCCCATTTTTCATTTCATTTCATTTCATTGGATTTGTCAACCGCTCCCTCTCCCCAAGGGGACTCGGGGTGGTGTACAGACAGAATAAAATACATTATATACAACGATTACAAAACCCCATAAAAACAAATTAAACACAAGTCTGTACAATAGTGCAAAATTAATCAGATTAAAACCAAATTAAAATACCCCAAAATTTAAAATGCCCGGCCAGGAGAGTTGAGGGATTAGATCATAATTGTGATTGGGCCAGGCCAGCTAATTGGAACAGGTGGGTCTTGAGTTTCTTACGGAAGGAGCGGAGATCAGAAATGGTTCTAATGTCATTCCAGAGGGTCGGGCCCATCACAGAGAAGGCCCTACTCCTGGGCGTCGCCCGCTGGCATTGTTTGGCGGACGGCACCCGGAGGAGTCCCTCTCCGTGAGAGCGAATTGGTTGCAGGGATGTATGGGGTAGGATGCGATCCCGCAAATAACTAGGTCCTGAGCCATGGAGCGCTTTAAAGGTGAGAATCAACACCTTGAAACGCACCCAAAAAGCTACAGGCAGCCAGTGCAGCTCGCGCAGGAAAGGTGTTACATGGGAGTACCTAGTACTCCCCATAATTGCCCGCGCGGCCGCATTCCCAACTGACCCTTCCTCCCTCGGAAGGCTTCGGAGAGAAGCTTCTGCAGAAGCCCGGGCGAGTAAGAACAAGTTCCTGCCATTATGAAGTCTCCAAGACTGTAATTTTACGAGCTGGGCGCGCATGCCTATGTTTTCCATTGCGTGGAGCAGCAGCAAGGCTCTGTGCAGCCAGCGATGATTTCAGAGGCCATCTGGGAAAATGAGCAATGCAAGGGGGACCTTGCCCCCCGCCTGAGACAGCCAATCAGTGAGTGGCAGGCGGGGCAAGCGTGGTGCAGATGGGCGGGGGGACGGAGCTGGAACCAATTCTAAATGGCATAGTAGGTTTGTGGAACCTCTTCTATTTGTTTGGTTAGTAACACAGTTGTTAAATGAATCTGGCCTTCCCAATGACTCTCTTTGTCGGAAGATAACAAAGGGTGATCACATGACCCCGGGACTCTGCTACCATCATAAATACATGCCAGTTGCCAACTGTCTGAATTTTGATCACATGACCACGGGGATGCTGCAGCAGTTGCAATGGGAAAAATGGTCATCGGTCACTTTTCTCAGTGCCGTTGTAACTTTGAATGGTCACTAAACGAATGGTTGTAAATCGAGGACTGCCTGTATTGTACATGCCTCTTTGAGCTCAGAGCAACAGGAAGGATGTAGATGAAACCAATAAATCAATAAAACAGCCCTTTCAGCAGTCAAAATCAGATGAAAAAGGAACATAAAGGTCTCCCATGCGCCTAGGATCACACATTGTTTATTCCTACGTTATTGGCCACAAGCATATCTGAAAAGAAACTCATTTATCCCAATGTTCCATCTGAATTTTGGAGAAAAGCTTCTGTAGCTTGTGCATTGCTTCTTGGTGATGACATGGAAACTTAACTTCTGATATGGCAGGGGTTTTATGCACTTGGGATCTATATTCCAAGTGCATAAAACTCTTGCCATAACAGAAGTTTAGTTTCAATATATATTGGTCTTCCCTAACGTCTTGACCATTTGAATGCATTGCTTTCTTTTCATATCCTTCTTTGAGATTTATGTAATTGAGAAATGACATATAATTTTAAAATAATAATAAATACATCTTTCCTCAAAGAAATGAGTTGGTGAAATGAAATGAATGGGCACTCAATCATCGCTATACTTTAATTTAATGCTCATATAAAGCAGAGCAGAAATGAAAGGGCCTTTCCTTTTTTTTTCATGTCAAGGAATGGTTTGCAGACTTACCAAAGAACAGTTATGAATCCTCAGTCTACTAGTCAGCATCTTCCTCTGAGTTTTCCTTCTGAGATATTTGAGAACAAGGTAGCTTACCTGTTCATCTGTGTCCCTCTAGCCTGTATTTTTTAAATTTTAAATGTTTAGGGTTAAATTTTATAAGTTGTTTTAATTTTTAACTATAATGTACAGTGTTAGATTCGGGCAACGAGAGAACAGACTGCGGACACGTAGTGACTTATCAGCTCTTTATTAGTAGTAGTAGTGATCCAGCTTGTTCTGTGGCCGGAGGGTTCCCCTTTTATAGGGATCGGGTACGCCTCTCGACCAATCAGAACGATACCTGTTTCCCGCCGTAGCGGCGGACCAGAGAGGAGACTTGCTGTGATATATGCTAATATCTAACACCCCTCCCCTCTTAGACGGAGCATTCCGGTTAGTTACATAGTCCTTAAGATACGTGGGTGTTTGCCTTACACGGGTGGAACGTCGCAGTTCTGGTTGATCTGGAGTGGTTTCAGGATCGGTTGCTTTTTCTGCTTCTCGTTCGGGGGTCTGCAGGCTTTCGTTGCTTTGGCGTTGTTCGGTTTCTCTTTCGACCTCTTGTTCTACCCTAGGCTCGTAGGTGTCATGGTTCTCCGTGTTGGGGCTCTCGAGTGGCTGACTTTGTGCTGGCAGATAGTTTTCATCGTCAGCCCGCAGGTCTGAGTGTGCCAGGCGACCTCGTAGTTGATCGATGTGCCTTTTCCAATTTCGTCCATCTTCAAGCTCTAGCAGATATGATCGTGGACCCGTGATGCCAATGACCCTTGCCGGCATCCACAATGTTCCCCCTGCATAGTTGTGGGCGTATACTGAATCCCCTATGCTAAAACTCCGAATTTTGCTTGTAGAGTCTGGGGGCGCTGTGGCAGAGTAATTTGGGTGAAGACGGTCCAGGTGAGACCGTAGACGGCGGCCCATGAGTAGTTCAGCGGGGCTCCTACCCGTCGTTGCGCTGGGGGTAATATGCTGAATTAGGAGGTAATGGTCAATGTGTGTTTGCCAATCACCTGGACCCATCCTAGCGAGGGCCTCTTTTGCGGATCGCACCATTCTCTCCGCCTGTCCGTTTGATGCCGGATGGAATGGCGCGACGAGGGCATGCCGAATTCCCTGACCTGCTAAGTACGTTTCAAATTGCATGGCCGTGAACTGGGGCCCATTATCGGAGAGCAGGAGGTCGGGCAGGCCATGAGTGGCGAAAAGTCACCGTAGAACCCTAATGACTGCCTCTGCCGTGGTTGAAGTCATTAGGATTACTTCTAGCCATTTGGAGTATGCATCCACAACTATAAGGAAAGTCTGACCTTGGACTGGCCCTGCGAAATCGATGTGTATTCACGACCAGGGTGCTTTAGGCTTCTCCCATTCTGTGGCGGGCGCTTCCGGGGGTGCTGGTCTCGATTCCTGGCATGGATCGCAAGTGGCCACCCATTCCTCTATTTCTTTGTCCATGTTGGGCCACCAAACATAACTTCTTGCTAACGCCTTCATTCTAACAATCCCCGGATGCCCCACATGTAACGCTTCTAATACATTTCTACGTAACGCATAAGGAATAACAACTCGATCCCCCCACAATAAACAACCTTGCAACACTGAAAGCTCATCTCGTTTTCCCCAAAATAGCTTGAATTCCGGGCCCACGTTTCCTTTCGGCCACCCCCTCCAAACCCATGTTTGAACTTGCTTTATTATGTTGTCCCTAGCAGAGAATCTGGCAACGTCGTAGGAAGAAACCGGACCTGAGTCCAAACAGTCAATTAACAACACCGGTACCTCGGGAGTGGGGTCTGGCAAGAGATCCGGAAGTGGGCAACAGCTGAGTGCGTCTGCATGTCCTAGAGTGGAGCCCGGTCAATGGATTAACTTGTATGAGTACGCGGCCAGGAAAACAGTCCATCTGGTCATGCGAGGAGAAAGGGAGACTGGTGTGGGGTGGTTTCCCGCCAAAAGTCCCAACAGCGGCTTATGATCTGTAATCAATTCAAAATCACGGCCGTAGAGGTATTCGTGGAAACGTTTTACTCCCGCTACAGCAGCTAACGCTTCCCTGTCCATCTGGCTGTAATTCCTCTCGGCCGATGAAAGAGTCCTGGAGTAGAAAGCGATGGGTGCTTCGTTCCCATTTGGCATCCTGTGGCTAAGGACTGCGCCGACTCCGAATGGGGATGCGTCGCAGGTCAATACCAGCGGTAGCGTCTGGCTGTATTGCACTAGCAGCGAGTCAGTGGTGAGCAGGCGCTTTACTGCTGCAAAAGCTGCTGCTTCGGATCGTCCCCATCTCCATGTTGCGTTCCTCTGGAGTAGTCGATGTAATGGCTCAGCAACGGTCGCCTTCTGTCTCAGAAAAACACTGTAGAAGTTAAGTAGTCCGAGGAAGGCCTGCAACTCGGTCTGATTTCGTGGTGTGGGGGCGTCCTGGATCGCCTTAATTTTCTTTGAAGTGGGGTGTATTCCCTGACCATCGATTCTATATCCCAGGAATTCTACGCTAGGCACGTTAATTTGGCATTTCTCCTTTTTGAGGCGGAGGCCCTTTTCTCTGATTCTGGCCAAAACAGTTCTGACTCTTTTTAATAGTTGCTCCTCGTTTGCAGCGGACACCAAGATGTCGTCGAAATAGGGGACGACTCCCGGTATCCCTTGCAAAAGCCGTTCCATGACGCTCTGGAACAGACCTGGAGCAATACTCACACCGAATTGTAGCCGGTTGCATTTGAATGCTCCTCTATGCGTCACTATAGTTTGGGCCTCCGCTGTGGCGCTATCCACGGGCAACTGCTGGTAAGCTTGTGCCATGTCTAATTTAGCAAATATCTTTCTTGGCCCCAACGAGTGCAATAAGTGTTGTACTACTGGCACAGGATATGCGCTTTGTTGTAGCGCGACATTAATTGTGCATTTATAGTCCGCGCAGATGCGGACTGACCCGTCTGGTTTAACTGGGGTCACAATGGGAGTTTCCCAGCGTGCGTGATCCACCGGCTCAAGGATTCCTTGCTCTACTAACTTATCGATCTCTTTATCTATTTTTGGGCGGAGTGCAAAAGGCACTCGTCTCGGTTTAAGTCGGATTGGCGCCACTTTGGGGTCTAAATTGAATGAGATTGGTTTACCCACATACTTACCAAGACCGGGGCTGAACACATCCTCGAACTCCTTAAAAATCTGTTCAGCGCTGCTGTTCTCCACGGCGTTGATCCCGGTGACTTCTAAACCCAAGGCTTCAAACCAATCTAGTCCTAGAAGGTTCTGTAACGGAGCGCTGGCGATGGTCACGGGCAGCTGGGCTACGATGTCCTTGAAGCGACTTTGGAACGTGCCTTGGCTCACGATGGGGACTCAGTTCCCCTGGTAGTCTCGTAGCAGGATGTCTGGTGCGCGTAGTTGGCTCTTTTTGAGGCTAGGGATAGCCTTTTTCATGGAGGCCCATGAAATGATCATCAAGGACGATCCTGTGTCAACTTCCAGCTCGCAAGGAGAGCCCTCCAAGAGGACTGTGACTTTCAGCTTTTTAGGCCGTTTGGTGCGGACCTGACTTATTGTGGTGAGATACGTTCGCAATTCCTCTCTCTGGGTCAACTCTATCTCAGCATCTGTATCCTGAAAATACTCTCGTTGAGCGTCTTGGTAGAACGCTCTTTCAGCTCTTTGTGTATAATCTCTCTGGGAATACGCCCTTTCAGCTCTTTGGGAATTGTCTCTCTGGGTAAACACTTGTGGATTTCTCTCTGGGCACCCTTTTTGATTCCGCCAGGCCCCTGGGTTGGGCTTCTGTTGGCGGTACGTAGGCGGCTGCCGTGAGGCAGGGACTTCGCTCTGGCACACTCGTGCAATGTGCCCAAGTTTGTTGCAGTGTGAACAAACAACGTTCCTGAACCGACAGGTAGACCGGGGGTGATTCCCTCCGCAGCTTGCGCAGGGCGGCAAACGGAATCCGGGTCTCCCCCCAGGCCTTATGTGACTGCTCCGCATCAGGTGACTGTCCTCGAATTCGGGATCCTCGTAGTCGGGGTTGGTGTCCTCGTAGTGGACTCTGGTGTGTCTGGGTGCTGGCTGGCTTACGTTGAATCCGCGTTGTATGGTTTCCGATGATTTTTCCGCTGACTCGGATGCCCTTGCTTCGTTTAGCGTTATTTGTAGGGTTAAATTTGGGTTTGCCAACAGCCTTTTTTGTAGCGAAATGTCCCTTATCCCACAAACAAATCTTGCCAGGATATGCTCATCCAGATCCCTGAACTCGCAGTGAGTTGCTGCTTTACGTAGGGCTGCAACATATTGGTTGATTGATTCTCCCGCCTTCTGGTTCCGCGTGTTGAATTCCTGGTGGCAAACGTGGTGGGAAGGTTTTGGTGCGTAATGAGTCTGTAGAGTTTCTTGCAACGCCGTCCATGATACCGCTTGTATCGGCATAGGCGCAGAGAGGTCTCTGGCCGTGTTGAAAACTTCTCGCCCACAGTAGCCAAGGAAGATGTTTTTCTTTCGGGCATCGGTTATCCCCGTGTATTCGTTCGCTTCGAGAAAGCACTCGAAACGAATCATGAAAGCCTCCCATTCGTCGTTCGTCGGGTCGAATGGAGCGGGGGGAGTGTGCATCGCCATCTTCTCTTCGTTTGAATTTGCTGCGCTGCGGTGTCCTGAGATGGCTGCCGGAATTTCTGCCGAATTCCTGGGCTGAATCGAATCCTGAGATTCCGAAGTAGCTTTCTTCGTCCTATCTGTCTCTCGATCCCACCTTCGTCGCCAATGTTAGATTCGGGCAACGAGAGAACAGACTGCGGACACGTAGTGACTTATCAGCTCTTTATTAGTAGTAGTAGTGATCCAGCTTGTTCTGTGGCCGGAGGGTTCCCCTTTTATAGGGATCGGGTACGCCTCTCGACCAATCAGAACGATACCTGTTTCCCGCCATAGCGGCGGACCAGAGAGGAGACTTGCTGTGATATATGCTAATATCTAACATACAGCCTACCATATAATTTGTTTTAATGGGTATTTATAATTATCTAAGTTTGTATATTGTTTTATTGTGGTCTGTACACCGCCCCGAGTCCCTTTGGGGAGAGGGGGCAGTCTATAAATTAAATAAATTAAATTGAATTAAATTAAATTCATCTGTTTTGCTTTACAGATAATAGGTTTGAATTTGAAATACTACTATATGTTAGTCCTCCATTTCAGGGCTGAACCAAGAGACAGAGAAGAAGAAGAAGAAGAAGCCTTGAATGTCAGTGGATGTTTTTGATCATCCAGGTCCTAGTAGTCTCAAAGTAGTCTTCAAAAGGAATCAATTGCATCACGATTCAAGTGACCCTGAGGGCACAGATAAACCCTCAAGTGGCCTCAACAGCTCTCAGGGAGAGTGTCAACAATCAGATGACTGCAAAGAAATTCAATCCTCCCATCTCCCCACCAACCAGTCTCAACTGTCAGTACCTATCTTTCCATCCCTTCACAGTCAGAATTGATGAAGCTTCTTGGGTGAGAAGCAAAATGTTGTTGTTGTTTTCTTTTTCCTCAAAAAGAAAAAAAAAATTAGTCCAGTTGCATTTGAAGAGAAAAGCACCTTTAAAATAAGCCTTGAAGGTGCCTATCACCCCTTAGCACAGGGGTGTCAAACTCAATTTCACTGAGGGCCACATCAGGGTTATGTTTGACCTTGGGGTGGACATGGCCTGGATGGGTGTGGCCAGATCAACGGCACTCCTGTCGGGGATGCCTGTGGTGGCCAGACTGCTCTGCCAGCAAAAACGGGCTCCCGAGCTCAGTTTTGGCTGCGATGGCCTCCTGCAACCCTCTGCCAGATGTAGCCGTCCCAAGCTCTGTTTTCACTGGCAATGTTGCCCTGTTTTAAAACCTTTCTTGTGACAATTATTAAGTGAATCACTGCAGTTGTTAAGTTAGGGACACCGTTGTTAAGTGAATCTGCCCACCCCATTGTCTTTACATGTCAGAAAGTCACAAATCAGATGATCCCAGGACACTCTATCCATCATAAATTACATGTCGGTTGCCAAATGTCCGAATTTTGATTACATGGCCACGGGGATGCTGCAACAGATATAAGTGTGAAAAATGGTCATGTGTCATTGTTTTCAGAGCCTTTGTAACTTCAAGCAGTCACTGAACGAATAGTTGTTAAGTCAAGGACTACCTGTACATGCCTTTAAAAATGATTTGGAAAAAAAGGACTTCAAACCTTTCCGTCAGTTGTTAAAATGGACTAACATTTTTCTGCTTTCCCCACAAGCCTGAAAAAGAAATGCTGTAAGACAGGGGTGTCCAAACTTGGGAACTTTAAGACTTGTGGACTTCAACTCCCAGAATTCCCCAGCCAGCCGGCTGGGGAATTCTGGGAGTTGAAGTCCACAAGTCTTAAAGTTCCCAAGTTTGGACACCCCTGCTGTAAGAAATCCCTATCACCCTTAAAGCTACGGCACCTTTTATTCAGGTTCACAAATATGCCAGTAAAATGTTGGACAATTCATATGAACAGGAAGAGTAGAGTTCACCCAAATTGAGTTCTGGAGCACTGAAAACAACGGTCGAAGATTTTTCTTCATGTTGTCATTTCATGTCGTGATTGGAAAAAGAGGAGCTACCAGAATAGGAATTGAAAAGATTCAGCGCAAGAGCTTCCTATTATCCATTACTGCCCTTTTCTCCATCAGCATTTCCTGTGCATAGTTATATGTGCGCATAGCAGAAATCTCCACAAGGCCAAGAACACTTCAGTTTCCTCATTCAATCTTTTCTACCCCTTTTCTGTTATCTCCTTTCTTTCCAATCATGGAAAAAGGAAAAAAAAAGGTCTGTTTTTACATTGTCTTCAGTGCTTGAGATCTCGATTCTAAAGAGTCCTGATTTCATTCATACGACTGAAAATTAAATTCCTCTTCAGGAATTCTTCTTACTATTCAACAGAACGCTATTAGTCTGCCCCAACCCTTACTCTCTGTATATTGCCTCTTCAAGCGATCTCCTTAACCCCATGACAACAGTGTTGTTCCTATTATTAATATTATTGATGTGATGCATGCTTCATAATAATAAGTATCTTTCTACCATTGTATTATGTGAGAACGAAGGCTTTATTCTATGCTAGATTTGTTAGACATGGTTGAAATGACAATGAAGGCTTCCTCTGCCATGTTTTATCTTCAAAACAAATCTGTAAGGAAGATTAAGGACAATTTCTTAGGAGACAGTGCTTTCACACTGTACTTTCCAACCGGAGAACGAAAGGCACTTTTTAAGACCAGAATGCTTCACTCTCTTATTTTAGAACAAATTCCATTTAACTTGGTGGTATTCTGTTGTTCACATAATTTATGATTTGCAATATAATTTAAGGGGCTCAAGTCTATTCACCATGCAATGTTATGTAGCAAATCCACATTTATGCAAATATGTACATTCTGCAATGGTCGTAAGTGTGAAAAATGGTCATTAGTCACTTTTTTTCAGAGCCATTGTAACTTTGAATGGCCACTAACTAAACTGTTGTAAGTCAAGGATTTCCTTAACTTACAACAAAAAGCTGCCCTAAATACCAATCATTAGATTAGAAATACCTGCCACCCAGAGTTACAAATCAGGCAGGGTGCCAGAGCACCTTGAGGGATTAAAATAATTTAAATGCAATTATTTCTTCTAACAACCAGTCCGAACTGCTTAGAAAGTTAACAACTGGTTTTAGCGCAATAGGCGCAAACATTTTGAACTCCGTCACTGCGGTTCACTCCACCATGATAATGGATAATGGCTTCTTTTAAAATGTTTAGGAAAAGTCAAGATTGCTAGGAAAACTCTTTCCATCCCTATTTTTGATTTACTGAGCCCTACATTCTTCTCTCTCACTTTTAGACTCAAAGATTGTTCGGTGTCATTTTCACTCTTAAAAAAATAACACAAAAAGAGTTAATATTCACTTTGTGCACGTGACCTTTTAAACAATAACATGTGATTTCTTTCCTCCTTAACGAGTAATTCTTTTCTTCTTTTTCTTGTTTTTAAGCAGGCAATGGGCAGAACCGTATCCACCAGACAGGTCAAGCCAAATGAATCTAGATTGCTTTTATCTGCTTTTGTATCATAGATGTATTGATCCTTTTCACTAATGTGTTCATATAAATCTTCAGTTTCCAGGCACTCATTCCTTAGAGCAAAGCTGCTTGAACTGTTACCTAGCATGAATGCTAGGCCCAGTGGAATAACTGTAAAAGGCATATTAGTCTACTCAGAACTGCTTATTATCACATTAATAAAAAGCTCAAGAACAACTAAATTCTTTTCTGGATTTTAGCATTCTTCGAGGGGCTGTTAGATCATTAGAATATTTGCCAATCAGTTTTTCAGTAATTGCTACAGAACATGGAAGAAGTTCAAGAACTGCAAATTTTTGAAAATTATACTTAGATGAATCTAAAAGCCACTCCGTGATATTTCATGATATGCTAAGACAATCTTCACGGTGCTTGGGTGTTAAGTCGTAATAGCAATTCTGTATCATATGTTGTCTGCAACAATTCAGGTTATTTCTGAATTCCATTACATTTCTTTCATGGAAGAAAACGTCTTAATGCTTATTTTCTTTCCCTTGCTACTTGGCAATTAGTGTTAAGTACTGAACATACCATCCAGCCAAATTTAAGGACTTTGAAATCTCATTTAGTTGCCATGAGAAAGAATTAAAGACACGGTTAACTCCACTGTTTAATTCAATAGGTGTTTTAAGGCAATTATGACTAAGGTTTTGTCCCCCACAGTCTTTTCTTGGCTAAAAGTCTTCCAGACCTTGGCCCTTAGGCTATGGAATTAGCTACCTAGCTCTGTTTCTTTGGTTTTCTGCTTTAGTAGCAGAGGTGGTTTAAGAGTTCAAATTGTACTCAGAATTGTCTTAATTTTCCCGGAATAAAGTAAAAATAGTCTTCATTGAAGATTGGGCTCATTACAGGGGTGAAATCTACTTACCTTCGCTACTGGTTCGCAAATGTGAGCTTTGCTCACACACGCCCCCTCCACGCATGCACAGGACCTTCCGTGCATGCTCAGAGCATCAAAAATGGGACCGCAACCGAATATAACCAGCTGAATTGCACCACTGCCTCATTAGCCATTTCTTCTCTGCCCTTCAAGGTAGGCAAGGTCAAGAAATAGAAGCAGCCAAGAATTTCAGGAATTCTTTATTGTTGTAGGGCTGAAGGACAGAATCTTGAAATCACTTGACTGCCTCTCTACTCTTTTTTTATTGTTATGTTATTGATTTATTAAATTTGTTTGTTGCCTATCCGACTGTGAGGCAACTCTTAAGAGTCGTAAGACTTCGTCTTAGACACACACATATAACACACACACCCCCCAAAAAAAAATCAGGGCAGGTTTATTATGAATTTGTTTCTAACTCCTTCTACTTTTTAGAGCTGATAAATCCAGGATTTCTACTGCAAGCACCATTAACATTTTGTAGTAGAAAACATCCAGGATTTCTATTACAAGCAAAATTAAGAATGGCACCAAGAAAGGGCAATGTATTAAATGTATCAGATTTACTGAGTCTGAGGGAAGATGACCGAAAGAGGTTGCATAGACTTCAGTGTTTTGTACAGAGGCCAAAATAGCTCGCAGATCAGAAATATTTTCTATGATTTTCTCAGCTTCCTTTTCTCCATTAGACTACAGGATATGCTATCACCATATGTGAAATTGTTCAGAATATGCTGCTAGTTTAGTGGGTAGCCTAATTTAAAATGTTTATTTAATAGCAGTATGAGCTGTATCCCCTATGCTTTACTGTCAGTTAAATATAGATATTTGCTTTGAGTACTTTGAAAACATTGCAGAATACCTTTAATGGACTGAATTATTTTAGCAGTTCCATAAAAACATGTAAATAATTCTATTACTCCTAGGTTTACCAGTCTATGATGCCTCTAAATCTGGTGTACAATTTTAGCCATTTTAGCAGCAGCTGTTCACTAATGGAACCAACAGACTTTGTTTTTTATCTATTTGTATTCATCCCAAGGCATCTTGTACATATGTTTGGGAACTATCAAAAGCAACTTTTAGATTACACTATGGTATACTCTGCATAGAAAGAAAGTGCAAAGTTGGCTTTTGGTAGAGTTTTCAAGTTGGCTTTAGACAATTAATAAACACCAAAATTAATTAAAGGATTAATGCCAGCAGCATAAAACAGAAGAATTTAAAAGGAAAAGATAAAGAACAGGGCACCTTAAACCTCTGCTCCATGAGCTGCATTGGTTGCCAGTTTGCTTCTGGGTTCAATTCAAGGCAGTGGCTTTAACCTTTAAAGCCCTTCATGATATGGGACCAATGTGTCCGAAGGACAGCCTCTGCCTGGTTATTTCAGCCCCTCCCCTTGCAGAGAAGGCATGTTGTCAGAGCCATCAACTAGGTATCTACATCTGATGGGTTCCTGGAGACGTACCTTCTCTGCAGTAGCACCTGCCTTATGGAATATTCTTCTCCCAAAAATCAGATTATCTCCATCCCTTTTGACATTCTAGAAGGTCCACAAGACCTCTCCATGTCATCAGATGTGGGGATCCCAGAGAACATTTGAGAAATGCTCAAATGGCTCCATTGTTGCGGCCAATTTTATCCTTAGCCTAGGGGTTTAGTACATTTGTATTTATGCTACTTGTTTCTTAATGTAAGTTTTAAAATTTTGTATATATACTATTTCTATATTGATGATTTTTATCCAATTGTTGTCAGCCATCCAGGGTTGCTATTGATAAGACAGCTATTTAAGTTTGATAAAGAAATAAATAAAGCTACTGAATAGGCAAACTCAACTGACATTAACACTTAAAGCGTGCCATCAGCCTGCCCAAGCGAACATCTTGTAGAACATAACCTGGCTAATTTCAGAAAACAAGGAGAACTGGGGTGGATGAGAAGTCAGTTCTAGCTGAATGTTTGTCTGTGCTGACCCAGTTTGTAACGCCCAAATGCAAAGGTACATGAGATGACAAGCTGTAATTGTCTAAAATGCATTATATTTTACACCTCGGAGTTACAAGCCAAGGGTACACGTAATATGATTAAAAGGTGCAGAGAAAAATATTTATATTAGGCCATGTTCCAATGTAGCCATATTAGAGAGATAAACTTGTAAAATAGATTGTAAAGGAGGAAAATGAAGGGGAAGGTATAAACGCATAGCTTCACACACTATAATCTAAAAGTCAGACTGCTGAATGCCAGTTGATGGCTGCATTTTTGTCCTCTCCTCTCCTCTTACAGAACATAGTGACTGGGGACAATTCTGGCTTTTATTATAAGGTGACCAACCGTCCTCCTTTAGGGAGGACAGTCCTTCTTTTGTAAGTTTTGTCCTCCCTCGAAAAGTGTCCTCCTACATGTCCTCCTTTTCGATATTTGAAGACTAATCTGTTACGCGTTATGTGATGTATTTGTATTTGACATGACAATTTGTCAAGGCTCGGTATAGTGCAGTATAAGATGCGATTATGAGATGCATGCACTCCGTATGGGAGACCTTGAGAGAGAGCGTCGCGTGCAAGTGGCTTTGTTTACTTCTTACCGAAACACGACACGGCACATACACACGCAGTCGACTGAGATTGAGATTGAATGTTGATACTGCAGCACTTGCCGTAAAATTCAATATGAAGGATATTTCTTGTTCAGATATTTCCAATATATTGTTAGAAGATGATACATTGACAAAAAATATTAATTCAATGGAAAAGTACTCATTCAAATAATAATTAACAGGCATGTAAGCATAATTACAATAAAATGTTACAAATGTTTTTATTATGCATATATCATATTTTAGTGTATTATTGTTGCAATGAATAAAATATTTCTTTTATTTACGATATTTTTTCCCAATTTATTTGTCTTCCTTTTCATTGTAAAAATGTTGGTCACCTTATTTATTACCTTTTAAAAAATGAATTTGAGGAAGTTCACAAGAAGAGCTCTTCCTGACTTGTTAATTTCCAGAAAAGTCAGTGTGACAAAAAGCACCTTGAATGTCTGTTGTGTATCAACAGTTGAGGACTGACACTTCCGGAGTTAAGAGATGGGGATTTCACAATAGGTATAAATAATTTCCATAATATATATTATAAAGTTTGGCAAGACCTGTGATAAAGGAAGGTGTTGTTAAAGCTTCATTTTCTAAATCGATAGATTGACCTTTCCACTTTAAATATCACTGGATTTTTATATGTCTGGCTGGATTATTTAGCAACCAGCAGCAGAGACAAAATATTAAAACCTCCCTGGTGCTTTCAGAAGGGGAAAAAAGCCAGCATTTTCAGACCAATCAGCCAACTTCAAGTTAGTACCACCCCTCCCAATTAAAACTGTTGTGAAATCCAAAATGGCTTTGATCATATTTTTCTTGCTTCTTGTTTAATCCATTTATAAACCTCAATCACTGTAGCACCTGCAGGTGACCCACAACGCATAATAGGTACATTTAAAAAACAAAAGCTGAAAAGAAAATGTTCAATAAGTTATCATCAAGAAAACTACCAGTAAAATCAGTCCATCTCCAAAACAGGGTCACAAATTACTTACAGTGCCTGGTAAAAAGAGACAGTTTTCAATATTTTAGATAAAATAAGATAACTTTATTGTCATTTTTTTTTACTGCGAGCACATCGAACCACCTTAAAAATGAAATTCTGTTGCCTGCTTTCAAGAAAAAGAGGTACGATGATGGTAACATGTATAAATATCTGAGTTAAAATACTTGCGTTAATATGAATTATGTTTGTTGACTGTGGAAGAGATGCACGTAAGCCTTTTTGTAACCAACTGATACACTTTCTACGGTATGTAAAGAAGGATGTGTTGTGTTTGTTTTGAAAATTAAAAATAAATAAAAAAAACTTTTATTAAAAAAAGAAGAAAAGGTGTATTTTATTTATTTATTTATTTCAATTTTTTAATCTTGCTTTTATCATTTTTGTAAGTAACTCAGATGGTGAACATTTCTTACTTTCCTTTCTCCTCCTGTTTTGCCCACAACTGTGACATGAGTTGGGCTGAGAAAGGGTGATTGACCCAAAGTCACTCAGCCGACTTTCATATCTAGAGTGGGACGAGGACTCACCATCTCCTGCTTTCTATCTACTGCCTTAACCACTAGACCAGACTGGCTCAGTAAAGTGAAGGCCATGTGGACTTAAATGAAAATGCTTTTCCAGAGAAGAGGGCTGGCTACAGGGAAGCCACTGGTATTGTTTGTCCAACCCTGCCCATTGGTGGCTCCTTCTTACTACTAATGCAATCAATTCTTTTTAGTTATCACAGTAAGTTCAACTAACAAACTATGATGGTATTACTGGTAGCTTAAGAACAGTCATATGATTACATGGATGGTGTCCATCTAGCAAATTAGAACTTCCATATTGAGTGGAAGGGGTTTTTTTTAATTAAAAAAAGCCAATGAACAGGCACAAACCATAAAGGAGAGCAGTTGCATAAATATTTGATGGTGATCTTCCCAAAAGCTGTCAGATGACAGCTTTAGTAACAAGGTGCCAGACTGAAATATATTGTTTGATTTGATCTAGCAGGACACTTTTGGTATGACATCTGACATTAACCCTGAAAAAACAAAACCTTGGGGCTTTGTGATGTGTAAAGCAATAATTTCCTTCTGTTCCATTGTTTTCATTTTTATATATATCTGAACTGAATATGGGATTATAACATTAAATATTATGTAAATGGGCAATAGCTCATTTTCAGCTGCTATTGTACCCAAATATAGAACAGAACTTAAAATAGTAGTGATACTATGGTTTTACTCTCATATTAACAAGGTCATATACATACTTTACAGTATAAGCCTAGATATAGCTATTTCAGAGTAATTTTAAGGAACATACACTAGGTCTGGGCTGCATAAATCCAGGTAGAAAGGAATTTTCTCTACTTCTTGGCTGCTTTCTATTTCTTTTTTGGATTTTGGTTTCCAACATCTTATAGTCTGTCTACTTGCAGGGAATTATTTGTAGAAATGTATGCTTCATCATGCAGTGTTCAGGCTACACATTTTATTAAGACATAATTTGCTTAACCATTGCTTAATAAGCAATTGGCTATTTTACACTGTATTGCAATCCAAAAATCAGGGCTGATGCAGTGGTTAGAATGCAGCATTGCAGGCTACCTCTGCCTTCAGTCTTGAGTTCGATCCAAAAAACAAGTCCTGATAGGGTTTGAGGTTGACTTGGCTTTCCATCCTTCTGAGGTCAGTAAAATGAAAACCCAGGTTGTTGGAGGAAATATGCAAATAATGCTGACATTGTAAACTGTCCAGAAAGTGTTGTAAAACACTATAGGGTTCAATGTAAGCTTAAATGCTATTGCTATTATCTAACTGGACTTTTATCCCTTCAGGAAATAACAGATGCTGTTAAATCTATGAAAATAGGAAATGTCCCAATCCTGATCTGCATCTTATCAAATGCTGTAAGACATACTGATTCTTTACACTCTTGTATTATTAGAAATATAAAATGAGGGCTTGGCTTTTTATTTCATTTTAATCAAAGTTTCCAACATTCTTTATATAGCTCATTTTGAAACCTGGTAAAGATTCTGCTGTTTCAGGTTTTTGCCCAATTTCCTTGTTAAATGTTAATGCCCAATTTTGACAGCAATCCCATCACATAGACAACTAATGATATTATCTTCAATTATCCATCCTGCACAGTTTAGTTTTATGAAAATGTGACAAGCTTGGATAATTCTACCTAAATATTTTAGAGAGAATTAAGAAAAGGTGGAATCTGTAATGGTGATAGTATTGCATGAATAAAATACTTTTTTATGGTATATGGTACTTGCCTTATATTTAACTCAATGGTAGAATTTTCACCTCTATTGTAAAGCAACTGAGCACTGTTTTAGGCAAACCAGCCACTAATGTTGAACATAAATTATTATATGCTGGTGACATATTATGTTTTATGATAATTATGAATGCTTTGCTATAGTACAGAAATTTCATTGATTGTCAGGTTACTCAATTTATTGAGGTAAGTCTGATATTCTTCTTAGAGGCTGTAATGTTATCCATAAATGTCTAAAAATGAATGTTTATTAAATTTATGAATATATATATATTTGTGTTACAACCCCTGGTATGCCCAAATATGGGAGGAAGGTCACTACTCCCTCTTTCTGTCCTTCGGCTCATCACAGAAGGCCATGCAGGCAGAAAACCATATTTTTATTTTTAATGTTGCCTTTTTATATTTGTGCTGTATTTGTACTAATAAATAAATAAAGGGAGACTAGATCTATTTCAAGCTAATTAGCTCTCATCAGCTAGCCATACCCTTACTGGGATTTGAACCTGGGTTGTATTATATCTTAGACAGGAGTCTTAGCCACTAAGCCACAGGCTCGCCTCCTTATCAGTTGAGCCAGGGAAATAGGTATGTATTTGTGTTACAACCCCTGGTATGCCCAAATATGGGAGGAAGGTCACTACTCCCTCTTTCTGTCCTTCGGCTCATCACAGAAGACCATGCAGGCAGAAAACCATATTTTTATTTTTAATGTTGCCTTTTTATATTTGTGCTGTATTTGTACTGATAAATAAATAAAGGGAGACTAGTATAGATCTATTTCGAGCTAATTAACTCTCATCAGCTAGCCATACCCTTACTGGGATTTGAACCTGGGTTGTATTATATCTTAGACAGGAGTCTCAGCCACTAAGCCACAGGCTCGGCTCCTTATCAGTTGAGCCAGGGAAATAGATATGTATTTGTGTTACAACCCCTGGTATGCCCAAATATGGGAGGAAGGTCACTACTCCCTCTTTCTGTCCTTCGGCTCATCACAGAAGACCATGCAGGCAGAAAACCATATTTTTATTTTTAATGTTACCTTTTTATATTTGTGCTGTATTTGTACTGATAAATAAATAAAGGGAGACTAGTATAGATCTATTTCGAGCTAATTAGCTCTCATCAGCTAGCCATACCCTTACTGGGATTTGAACCTGGGTTGTATTATATCTTAGACAGGAGTCTCAGCCACTAAGCCACAGGCTCGCCTCCTTATCAGTTGAGCCAGGGAAATAGATATGTATTTGTGTTACAACCCCTGGTATGCCCAAATATGGGAGGAAGGTCACTACTCCCTCTTTCTGTCCTTCGGCTCATCACAGAAGACCATGCAGGCAGAAAACCATATTTTTATTTTTAATGTTACCTTTTTATATTTGTGCTGTATTTGTACTGATAAATAAATAAAGGGAGACTAGTATAGATCTATTTCGAGCTAATTAGCTCTCATCAGCTAGCCATACCCTTACTGGGATTTGAACCTGGGTTGTATTATATCTTAGACAGGAGTCTTAGCCACTAAGCCACAGGCTCGCCTCCTGTCTTAGCCACTAAGCCACAGGCTCGCCTAAGACTCCTGTCTAAGATATAATACAACCCAGGTTCAAATCCCAGTAAGGGTATGGCTAGCTGATGAGAGTTAATTAGCTCGAAATAGATCTATACTAGTCTCCCTTTATTTATTTATCAGTACAAATACAGCATATATATATATATATATATATATATATATATGTATGTATGTATGTATGTATGTATGTATGTATGTATGTATGTATGTATGTATATATATATATATATATATATATATATATATATATATATATATATATATATATATATATGATAGATAGATAGATAGATAGATAGATAGATAGAGATAGAGATAGAGATAGAGATAGAGATAGAGATAGAGAGAGAGAGAGAGAGAGAGAGAGAGAGAGAGAGATATGGATAGATAGATAGATAGATAGATAGATAGATAGATAGATAGATAGATAGATAGATAGAGATATACAAAAATCAGGCCCATCGATTGTCATTTTCAATTAAACACTTTCTTACTCAGTTGATGTATGATTTTTGAACATTTCTAAATATGCTAAAATCACACACAATCTCTCTCTCTCTCTCTCTCTCTCTCTCTCTCTCTCTCTCTCTCTCTCTCTCTCAAATAGATAGATAGATAGATGATAGATAGATGATGATAGATAGATAGATAGATAGATAGATAGATAGATAGATAGATAGATAGATAGATAGATTACAGATAGAAATAGAGATAGAGATAGACAGTGGGAAGCGGTGGCACAGTGGCTAAGATGCTGAGCGTGTCAATCAGAAAGGTCAGCAATTCGGCAGTTCGAATCACTAACGCCGCATAATGGAGTGAACTCCCATTACTTCTCCCAGCTTTTGCCAACCTAGGAGTTCGAAAGCATATAAAAATGCAAGTAGAAAAAATAGGGACAACATTGGTAATAGCGTTCTGTGTGCCTTCGGCATTTAATCAAGTTGGCCACATAATCACAGAGACATCTTCAGACAGAGCTGGCTCTTCAGCTTTGAAATGCAGATGAGCACCACCCCCTAGAATCGGGAACAACTAACACATATGTGCAAAGGGAACCTTTACCTTTACCTTTATAAATATATAGATATAGATATAGCTATAGCTATAGCTATAGCTATAGCTATAGCTATAGATATAGCTATAGATATAGATATAGATATAGATATAGATATAGATATAGATATAGATATAGATATAGATATATAGATAGTCCTATGGGCCACATGACTCTTGGTCCACCCTGTTTATGTGCATGTGTGTGTCTCTTTGTATAAACACCTTAGAATAATTAGTTATAGATTATTATAATGTTTTCATCTCAGATTAATATTGAAATAAATAGATGGGTAAAAATCCCTACAAGTTTATAGGGAAAAGTAAATGTGACAAAAGTGAACATTACTCCAAAATAGATATATGTAATGATGGAGAGAAGTGTGTACTTTCAGATTTACGCAATTCTATTAATGTAACCTTACAATAAAATAAAATTAGTTCATGATTAGCTCCTCCAGAAACATGTTACCTGATCATTCCTAACCCGGAAGTTGGCATCCTTTGAAATATTTTAGATCTGTTGATAAGGAAGCCTACTAAATTTGCTTCAAATGTTATTTTAGAGAAAATATCAGTGGCAGTTCTGGTGTTCCTGAATCATACTTTATTGGTAGTTTTTTTTAGCAAAGGAAAACTTCACCTGTGTACAGAATTTCTTCCAGTTCATTTAGTACACAAACTTTCTTTGCAGTCACTATATAGTAAAAATAAATCAATGATGGCACCTACATAGCTTTACAGACAATTGATCAAATAAAATTATAAAGTGTTAATACCACTTTATAATGCCTTGGTAAGGCCACACTTGGAATACTGCATTCAGTTCTGGTCGCCACGATGTAAAAAAGATGTGGAGACTCTAGAAAGAGTGCAGAGAAGAGCAACAAAGATGATTAGGGGACTGGAGACTAAAACATATGAAGAACGGTTGCAGGAACTAGGTATGTCTAGCTTAAGAGAAAGAAGGACTAGGGGAGACATGACAGCAGTGTTCCAATATCTTAGGGGTTGCCACAAAGAAGAGGGAGTCAAGCTATTCTCCACGGCACCTGAGGACAGAACAAGAAGCAATGGGTGGAAACTAATCAAGGAGAGAAGCAACTTAGAACTCAGGAGAAACTTCCTGACAGTTAGAACAATTAATCAGTGGAACAGCTTGCCTCCAGAAGTTGTGAATGCCCCAACACTGGAAGTCTTTAAGAAGATGTTGGATAGCCATTTGTCTGGAACGGTATAGGGTTTCCTGCCTAGGCAGGGGGTTGGACTAGAAGACCTCCAAGGTCCCTTCCAACTCTACTATTGTATTGTATTGTATAAAAGGGAACAAATTAGTAGTCTCTATAGCCTATGGAAAAAGTAATACCCAATTGGCAAAAGAAAGCTTAGGACCGTATAGGTTGAAAACATGTGGAAGAGGCCTTCATCCTGCACTGGGTAGACATTGGCTTAAATGATGACGACGATGGTGATTATAGCTAAACTATTCAAGGAACCCAAAATGGTTGGGAATCTATTGAACACCATATTTTCAAAGAATGGGTTGTGATTCACAAGATAGCTGGAAACATTTAGAGAATAGATCGATACAGTTTCTGTCATACAAGCTAGCATTTAAGTACTTAAATATGTCAAAGGAGAAATTTGATCTCTTGGAAGCAGAAGGCAGTGACTGGCCAATCAACTGAGGGCATTATTATTGGCTAAAATAGCAAGAAGATGTCTTAATTGCCAGCATGATTAAGTTAGAGATATTTCTTCAAGTCTATGAACTTAAATCTTTCATTCAAATAGAAAAAGCATTTCAGATAACTAAAGTGAACTTTTTCTGTCAGTAGTCAATGCCAATTCTATTAAAATGACCAAGCAAGAGTCATTCATTCAATTACCTGGTTCTAAGGGGTCAAGGGGGAAAATAGTCTACGAGTTACTTCTTTGGCATGGAGGCAGAAAATAACAAAAAAAAAAAAAGCTTTGGAAATAATAAGAGAAACTTGAAAAAAAGAAAAATACAGAGAGAATATTGCATACCCCTTTGTGCTTCCTTTACATCAACTGGACAATAGCTCTTAGGACAGCATAATATGTGAGTGCTGTAATAATAAGGGAGTTGTACCATTTGCCTTGCAAATAGAAGGTTGCTGTTTCAATGCTCTTTAGAAGCACGAGAGCCAATGTGATGTAGTAGTGAAGTTGTTGGTGTCAGGTTTTAGGACCACCTTCACCAGGTGACTTTAGGCATGCTCTTTCAATCCAATTTATCTCCCTGGGTGGTAGCTGTTGTTGGTGGGGGGAGATGGAATACCACATATGCCACCTTGAGCTCCTAAATGAAAAAGGTAAAGGTTTCCCCTGTCCAGACACGTCCCATTCTTGGGGGTGGTGCTCATCTCCATTTCCTAGCTAAGAAAGCGAGCAGACCCTTTCTGCGGTCATACAGCCAGCATGACTATATGCTGGGGCACATAGAGCACTGATACCTTCCCATTGAAGTAGTACCTCTTTATCTACTTGCATTTGCATGCTTTCAGACTGTTAGGTAGGTGGGGCAGGCAACAAGAGATCACCCTGTAACATGGTACTTAGGCCTCAAACAGCCAACCTTCTGTTCAACAAGCCCAACATCTTAACTGCTCGGCCACCACACCAGGGATGGGTTGCTGACGGTCTTACTACCAGTTTGCAACCCACGTGCACGTGCACTGTTCGGTGTAAATTGTTCTTTGTGGATGCGCAGAACAATTTACAGTGAACTGTGCAGTCACTAAAAACAAAACAAAATGGCAGTGCCCAGCAGCGGCAAGGGAACCTGTTCAGGGGTGTGGCAGGCCTGGGTCACTGCCGGTTCTACTACCCAGCCTGAATTCCACTACCAGTTCAGCCAAACTGGGCCAAACCCGCAGCAACCCACCTCTGCACCAGACTCCCTTCCTGATCTATAGATCTAATACCGGTATAATGAATTTTAAAAATCAAATATGCGGGATTATTCATAATATGGATTGTTGCAGGTGCTGCATACTTTGGAAGGCTTGAGATGTATACTTACATCTTCTCTGTATGCACTTATATTCACAGCCCCTTCGTTTGCCAGCCATCCCAGAAGAAGCGTGCAGGTGACCTAGCAAAATCCTGCCAGGAGCTGGAAGTCACCCTTCTCTGGAGGACACAGCTGTCTCATAAACATTCGGATTCACACTAGTGCATTTGCAGGGGATCAATATGAATGGAGTACGAGAATTGTCACCAGAGAGGAGAGCGAATATTTTTTGTAAAATGTAAATATTATTCCACTACCTTTCAGGGAGCCCTTCCGCCTTCCATTTCCAAAAGATGCATCAGGTTGTAAATTGTGAGATTTATAATTTTGCTTCCCCCCTCCCCGCCTTGTTAGCAAGGATGAAAGACATTTGTCAGACTCAGTTTGTGAATATGCCAGAAAAATTTGATTCAGTAACCTGGATTCTAACCCTCATTCAGTTACTATTTTTCCACCTGATCTATGTATATCACAGGTTATTATGCTATTTATTAAACAAATTTAAATAGCTGCCCCACTCACATATAGGTGACTTTAAAAGTAAAGTGAATTAAAGTGAATTTAAAAATCCAACTACACACTAAAACCCATTTTAAAAAAAACCCACCCACCCCTACACCCTTGGCAGCAACAACACAATCAAATCAACCACTTCATCTGTTCCATCTTCATTTGTTTCATTGACAAAGCCTTTCTTTTTTAGTGTCCTTCAGAAAAGCAATGTTGTGGAGCCAACTATACTCAGAGGAATAATGTTCCATGAAGAAGGCGTCACCATCAAGAAGGCCCTTTTGTGGTTGCCACCAATGACAATCCCTAATTGATGGGACTCATAACATGCCCGGCCTTCCCATCCCGGTGCGTGATTTACACTTCGCAGCAAACAAATATCATTATTAATAGATATTTAATCATGTGAAATTCAAAAGGGCACAAGACAAAGATGTCTCTTATCCCCTTTCTTGTTTATATTGGTGCTGGAACTTTTGAACAGAGATATAGGACAGGATTAGAAAATAACAGGCATAAAAATTAAAAAGGAAGACATTTATAAATTGGGAGCCTTTGCTGATGATTTAGTTATATTTCTTCAAGACCAAAAACTGGTATAGAATACTTGATGAAGAAGTTAAATAGCAACAGCACTTAGATTGACATACTACTTCATAGTGCTTTACAGCCCTCTCTAAGCAGTCTACAGAGCAGTGCTGGCAGTCAGGCAGTTCGCACCACTTCGGTTGTTAACTTTCTGAGCAGTTTGGTGAACTGATTGTTTGAAGAAATCATTAGGGCAGAGAACCGGTTGTTAAGTTATTTGAATCCCACCACTGCTACAGAGCCAGCACATTGCCCCTAACAATCTAGGTCCTCAGCTTACCGACCTTGGAAGGATAGAAGACTGAGTCAGCCATGAACCGATCAGGATCGAACTCCTGACTGTGAGCAAAACCAGCCTGCAATGCTGCATCCTAACCACTGTGCCACCACTGCTCCTTGTGGATGGTTTGGAGCTTTAGCAGGCTTCACAATGAATAAACTGAAAACAACAATTCTTGTTAAAAATATGACTTTTCTGGATTATGAAATACTGACAGAAAATCGGGTTTCAAGGTGGAGCAAAAAGTTCCTTATGTCCACTCCTCGCTCTTACAATTGATGCAGCATCTCCACAGCCGTGTGATCAAATTTTGGGTGCTTGGCAACTGACATGTATGTACAGTGGTTGCAGCATACCAGGGTCATGTGGTAGTCATTTGCATCCTTCCCAGATGGCATCCAACAAGCAAAGTCAATGGGAAAAAAACTGGATTTGCTTAGCAACTGCATGATTCATTTAACAACTGAAGTGATTTGCTTAACAACTGTGGAAAACAGGTCATAAAATCGGGCATGACTCAATTAACAAATGCCTTGCTTAACAATAGAAATTCTGGTCTCAATTGTGGTCATAAGTCGAGAACCGCTTAGAGAGGGCTGTAAAAGTGCTATAAAGCGGTATATAACTCTAAACGTTATTGCTATTGCTACTGTCTGTATGCCATGTAGGCCTGAAAAACTCACAGAGTTCCTCTGATGTAGTTTACTTAAGGACTACAAGTAAAAATAATTGACATGCACCCATTTGTAATAATTTTGTTGTCCCATCAATTCATATATTGTTCCTGCAATTGGGCATTTAGTTTCCCAATGTGGAGACTTAGAAAAGAATAATATGTGGAACAGAGTTTACACTGAATCTTCTATATATTACAAAAGTTGGCACTCTTACTTAAGGCTTTTACAAATGCTAAAAAAGGCAACATAAAACATTTCAAAGGTATTGATTAGATTGAATGCTTATTATTCATTTTGTAAAAGCAATTTTATTGTTAGGATGGTTCTCTCTCCTCTAGTTTCTCATGACATGTCTCTCTGTATGGACTAGTGTGATCTTAATTTATTTATGAAACCCAGTCAACCTCATGTTGCTCTGGAATAATTGGACATCTCTTGACATAGGGTTCCTGTTTAGCAGCATTGCTTTCACCTCTGGTCTCAACTCAATTCGAAGTGTAGATTTTTTAAATAATTGGATATGATGGCATGAATCTTTAGTAAAAACAAAATATATGTAGTCCTTGACTTACAAATACAATTAAGCCTAAAATTTTGGTTGCTAGGCAACGCAACTTGTTAACTGAGTTTTTTGCTGCAGTTGTTAAATGAATTACTGCAGTTGTTAAGTGAATCATGTGGTCATTAAGTGAATCATTGACTTTGCTTGTTGGAAACCATCTGGGAAGGTTGCAAATGGTGATTGCATGACCCCTGGACAGTGCAACTGTCATAAATGCATGCCAATTGCCAAGTATCTTAATTTTGATCACATCAACATAGGGATGTGGCCGCAATAACTATAAGTGCCAAGGACCAGTCATAGGTGTGAAAACTGTCAAAAGTTACTTTTTTTCACTGCTGATGTAATTTTTAATGGTCACTAAACCCTTGGTTGTAAATTAAGGGCTACCTGTATTTGTTTGAAAAGAACTTTTGCTTGAGAGTAGAATAGTTATAGTGGAATAAATCAATGTTTTGATGTAAATTAGGGCAGACAAGTGGTGTGCTGAGACACAAATCCAAGAATTTAATCTTTTCTAAAGCTAGTGGCAGGTGGTGAAGACTGACTAAGATGAGTTGAGGGTCAGGCTTGGTTAGTACTTGAACAGGAGATCACAGAGGAACATCGGAATTGTGGGACAGAAGGAAAATGAAAGCATCCTGAATATCCTGGCAGAAGACAATAGCAAATCACCCATGTAGCATTACCAGGACATCTACACAAATGTTTGTCTATGTAGTCAGTGAGTTTGCCTTACCTCTTGTAACAACCGCTGTACATGATTTTGTTGGGAAACAACGTATTTATGAAAATATAGATATATTTTTGAAGTGGTGTCCCGGTGCTTGGAAGCCGTACGGGTCTGGATGGATGACAACCGACTCAAGCTCAACCCCTCCAAGACGGAGTGGCTGTGGGTTCCGGCCCCCCGGTTCAACTAGTTACTTCCATCTCTGGCCATTGGGGGCGTACAACTGGCCCCCGTGGAGCGGGCGCACAATTTGGGCGTCCTCCTGGATGCCCGGCTGTCCATGGATGACCATGTGACAGCCGTGGCAAGGGGGGCGTTCCACCAGGTTCGCCTGGTGCGCCAATTGCGCCCCCTATTGGACCGGGATGCCTTACGCACAGTCACTCATGCGCTGGTGACGTCTCGCCTCGACTACTGCAATGCTCTCTACATGGGGCTTCCCTTGAAATGCACTCAGAGACTTCAGTTGGTCCAGAATGCGGCCGCGCGGGTGATTATGGGGAGTACGAGGTACTCCCATGTGACACCTCTCCTGCGTGAGCTGCACTGGCTTCCTGTGGTCTATCGGGTGCGTTTCAAGGTTCTGATAACGATCTTCAAAGCGCTCCATGGCTCAGGACCTAGTTACTTGCGGGATCGTATCCTGCCCCATACATCCCTGCGACCAATTCGCTCGCACAGAGAGGGACTTCTCCAGGTGCCGTCTACCAGACAGTGTCGGGGGGCGACGCCTAGGAGCAGAGCCTTCTCTGTGACGGGCCCAGCCCTGTGGAATGACCTCCTCCCTGATATCAGGACTACCTCTGACCTCCGCTCCTTCCGCGCAAAGCTCAAGACCCACCTCTTCCAAGTAGCTGGCCTGGCTCAACCATAGTTTTACCATATCGCTCCTGACGGGTTTTTAATTGTGTATTTTGTATTTTAATTGAGGGGATTTTAAATTGAAATTTTAATTCTATTTTATTCATCTGTTTACCTCCTCCATGCATATGTATATGTATATCTACTGTTTATATTTGTATATTTTATGTGTTTTTATTGTACGCCGCCCCGAGTCCTTCTGGAGAGGGTGCGGCTAACAAATAAAATTTATTATTATTATTATTATTATTATTATTATTATTATTATTATTATTATTATTATTATTATTATTATTATTATTATTATTATTATTATTATTATTATTATTATTATATTCCTTCCAGGGGTGAAACACTCTGTAGTCTGCTACCGGTTCGCTTCGCTACCAGTTTGTTCCGCGTATGCATGCGCACTTCATGCGCACTACCGCACAGCACTGAAAAAGGAGTATTAAGGAACCTTTTTTGAGTCTGCAAAGGTAAGTAGAACGGGGTGGGGGGCAACTGTGCCGCACGATTTAGATTAGCTAGAAAGCAAAATATAAATCGCACTGCACAGCTGATTGTAGGAACATGAAAAAAATGCTACCAGGTCGGGCGAACCGGTAGTTCTGACGATCAGCTGTGCGACAATCAGCTGTGCCGCACACTTTCTAATCACTTGGCACAGGTGATTGTCGCACAATCTGATCATCAGAGATACCGGTTCACCAGAACCAGTAGCCTTTTTTACTACCAGCCCGAACCAGTAGCATTTCACCCCTGATTCCTTTCCTTTGTGGAGTATGAGAATTTATCGAAGAGAGAGGCTGAAGTTTTGATGTACATGGAAATGAAATGAAATGACACAAGGTAGTATGGAAAAAAAGTGGGCTGCCTGTTTGTTCAAGCCAATCTATTCTCAAGAAGGAGATTTCAAACCCATCCAATCTTCATTCAGCCCTGGCTGCGTTCCTTCTGGTTGATTTTCATGAAAGCGAGGCACAAATCCAGAAAAAGTCTTGAAAGACCTGTCTGTGCTGCTGCATTCATATCATGGCTGGCCAATCATTACATTTACAACTACAAGCAGAATTCAATTTTCAGGACATTGGCAAACAATTGGCTCATGTAAAGGAAACAAGCTGGCATATTTTGGATATTGTCACAGCAGGGATCTGCAACTGAACAATTGAACAACTGGATTAAGGGCTACAATTAGAGATATTTCGATTTTCTAAACTTCTGCTTCTCCCCACTAGATTGTTCCCTTCATTTGCAATTTGATGAAGATTTATTTACACTAGTTAAATATAAAAAGAACCCTCCACTAATTTCTACGGGAGAGGACTTGTGGGATTTGCCAAATCTGGCTCCGCCATAGCACATACAGTATGGGAATAATAAGTAGAATCTTCTCAAATCCATTTTTTGTCCAGTCAAAAATGTACTCAAAGGTATATAAAGGGGGCAGCCATTTCAGGAAATGTGTTTTAAAAGCCCGCATGAGAGGAAAAAAATTACATAAACAATACCAGAGAATTTTGTGTTCTCAATTTTTTTTAAACTTTAATATATAAGAGAAGGAAGTAAAGGGAAGTAATTAAAAGAATGCAACAATAAACAGGGAGAAAAAGGAAAAACAAAAATACATACTGTAACAATGCATATAAAAAAGGACCCTCTCAATCTTATTTTTAGCACCGCATCCATAATATTGATCAGTCTTTTCAGAACATCAATAGATAGCCAGTCCATAAAGAGAGAGAAAAGATATATTGTCAATTCAAAATAATAAATCAAGGATTTTATTGACTTTCCAACACTGAACATTAATGTTTTTTTGCTGCACTCCATGCTCAATAAATACATGATACTTCATATACATATAAAACACCTAAATTTGGTATAGTGAAAAGATTATTGTGGCTTTAAAGTACAGGTAGTCCTTGATTTATGACAGGTTGCTTGGTAATCAAAGTTATGACAGGTAATCAAAGTTATGACAGCCCCTTCCCCAAAATGTACTTATACCCTGGTTCTGAAGTTCTGATGGCTGGTCCCCCTTGCTACAATCACTTAAATTTCTGGTATTTGGCAATTGGCCTTTTGCCATGTCCTACGATCAAGTGACCACGATTTATGACATTTTTGCCAAAACCTGTTATTTATTTCTGGTTTTCAACATAAATGCAATCAGTGAATAAGGAGTTCACTTAATGTTGTGTCCTATGGGCTGCCGGCCTCTCCAGCAGCTGAATCAGAGGAGGAGGAGGAGGGGGAGTTGTAGGAATCAGGGTCAGCATCTGGGCAACCTGGGAGCTCAGAGGGAGAACGGAGCTGGCAGAGAGAGAGAGAAACAGAGGCGGAGCCTGGGCCATCCATCAGCCCTCAGATGGAGAGTCAACAGCCCCCAGGTCTGGAGGTGGTTGATGAAGAAGAGGAGGAATGGTTGGGTCCAGTGCCTGACGTGCAGCTGTGCAGAAGGCAAATACGAGGAGAAGAGTGGAAAGCAGTGGGCCCATCCAATGGAAGGAAGAGCCACCGTTGCTAGCGAGGCCCCACCCCAGCTCTGGGGATAAAAGGCAGGGGGCAGAGTTGAATGGACACGGCAGACAACTATTCATCTTCTGGCTGGCCAGACTTGTTAACCTGTAAGCTAAACTTTTTGCCGGGGCTGTCGGCATTCCTAATAAAGGAATGTTTGAGTTCACGTCAGAGGGCTTGTTGTGTTTGGGGAGTTGGGTCAGAACACTTAATGACCTTCGCATTCCCTTAATCACTGCCACAAAAAAGATCATAAAATTGAGTCAGTCATGTGAGCGACCTGCTTTATGGCTGTCAACAACGTCTGACCCTAATGGGCAAGCTCCATTGCGATCATAAGTCAAGGACCACCTGTTATATTTTTTGAAATGCTTCGTAAACAAGGTAATGGACATTCAAACAAAGTGAGCCCTGCGGAGACATCGTTTGAGTGAACATTTTGTACCAGTTTTATAGTTTAAGCTTAATAAGGTTGAAATCTAGCCTTTTAAAACAAACCTTGCCAAATTTCAAACTTGGAGATGGGAACCACAGTCTTCTTTACACCTAGTTCTACATTCCTTCACTATTATAACAATCACAAAATATCCCTTTTAAATTACACTTTGCTTGATTTTTGCTTTGGACTTCTTAATTGGCCTCTGCTCCATTCCCCAGGATCATGCCAAATGTAATTTCAGTTCCAAAGGTTACCTGAGGCTACCTTGTAAACTGTCTTGTATTTTTAAAAAATTACATTTCTACTGATAGCGCAGGAGTATAATTTTAAACAGAAAAACAAAGAATGAAAAAAATTCAAAATCTGGTTTTAGAGGTACTTTTCAGCTTTCTAGCAAGAAAAAAATACATGTCTACAGGCAGAACATCTTTGATCAAAAACTTGGGCAGCTTTCCAGTCCCTTCCAGAATGGAGATCCTGGGATCTGATATTGTGAAATTATGCTTTACCAACAAGGAAGACAAAGGAAATATCCAACACACACACACGCACGCACACACACATACACAAATACATGTATATTTTATTTGCAATCCATCTCATTTCAAAGCAACTCTGGGCAACAATATGATCTACGTATAGCATTTTGGGTAAGTGTGCTATATATGAGAAGAAAATAGAGGAGAATTTGAAATAGGCTATTATAGTCCACAACATTGTCGCAGTTCTTGTAATACTGATTTTATTTTCCCCACATCAAGTAATAAAATGTAAGCCTATCACTAGGTAAATTGTTAAGGATCTCTTTAGGAGGAGGCATTATCAACCAATGCTTGGAGAGGCAGAGATATTGAATTAAGCAAACAATGTGCCCACTCTATCATAATGAGATTACATGTTCTAAAACAGGCCGCACTTTAACAACTAATGAGTGAGAACCACATTCAGTCTCCAGGTGGAGGGAAAGAGAGATTAGAGCCTTCAAGAGAAAAGCAATAAATGAAAATAAGTTACTCAACCATTAGGAGAAGCGCATTAACAATACAGAGCCGTTCCTAAGATTTTCCGTTTTTAGTCTATTGCTGTAAGTCAAAAAAATAAATAAAAAGTGGATATGCAGTGGCCAAAATGAGATATTTACTTCTCTGGGTTTTTTTTTAAAGAACATTTGTTTCTCAGAGCAGGATTTATATTTTCACTTCCTGTGGGATGTGAATTTGTCTTAAGAGATGTTTGTGTCCTCGGGATCCTATTACAGATCAGGAGAGCAAGCAGCCTAGCTGTGGCACAGATGCAACCTTAGATTACAAATATGCACAGTCTCCAAGGGGGACATCATTCTAAGCTTCTGTCTTCTGTTTGGTATGCTTGCCTAGAACATCAGGCTCACAGCAAGAGCTAGAGAGGATCAGAAAGTTAGATTAGAGCTCCTGTCTGCACAGCAGAGTGATATCAAAGTGCAGGTGCCAGACAGAGGGGGAAAATTGCTTGTACAGCTCAACTACTTGAATGGGTATTATGAACTTCAGAAAAGAAGGACAAACAAATCAACCAAGATAGTTGAAGTGCAAGTAGTGGAACAGTCACTCCCAGTAAGAAAACTAGGTCATTTTCTTTGGGCATTTTTACTTGAGGACATGTCATTACTTATTTGATCATCTCAGTGCCCATTACAAACAGCTCTAAGGTACGACGTATAATACTCAGATTAAGGCCATTTATTTATTTATTTATTTTTGATTTTTTTTATTATTTTATTTTATTGTTTTAATTAAACAAAAAACACACACAAAAACATTCATCATTACATCTTCCAGAAAGCATGTCGATTGGTTACAAATAAATTCCGTGCGTTCCTACAATCATTCTTTATATTTCATTCATATTGAATTGTACATTTTAAATCAAAAATCTTTATACCATCAATATACCATCATTCTCATTTAACTATATTTGTTTAAACATGCTTTTGTCTAGAATCATTTATATTTATATTATAATAAATCTAGACAAAAATTTATTACTAGAATTTATAAGTACCCATGAGAGATTACATCTTTATAACAAAATCTAAAAAAAAAAATATATTAATAAAATTAGTAAATCTTTTCCCCGGGTCCCATATTATAGTTTATATCCAAATTGTAGAGTTATTATTTCATTATTATTGTCATGATGGGTTATCTGTTAACGAATAAACATTTTAAAAACAAAAACATTCTATAAGCATCTACAACGTTCTACTTATTAATCACCAAAAATTAACTAAGTTTTTTTTTTCCCGTTCAATTGTGTTTTATTTGGGTTTCACCATTCTTAACTTTCTTATTTTACCCATAACTATTATTTTTGAGTTTTGTTACATTTCTTCATTGATTCTTGTTTCTTTCCTCCATCCACCTATACCATTTATCCCATATCTGGTAGAATTCTGATTCTTCTTTTCCCTGGATTTCTTTAGTTAGTTTGTCCATTTCAGCACAGTCCATAACCTTTCTTTTTATTAGGAATAATGTCTGCGAAATACAAAAAAGAAATCCAGTATTTAATACTACATATAACAATGGCGGCAAGGATTGCCTATGCCCAGAAATGGAAAAACAAACTAACTCCAAGTGAAGATGAGATTAAGGCCATTTAATGGATCTTTGTTTCAAGACTAACAAACATGGAAGGTGAGCTTGTCGATGTTGAAATAGATACTTTCCCTCCATCGTTCTGAGTGCAGTCTTTCAGAGATTTCATTCAGTAATGAGGTGAGGAAGAAGCCATGATTTTCCAAGAAGCACAGCAAAACCATCCATGCATAGTGAAGGAAAAACCATGTCGGTCTCATCACTATTGAATCTCAGTTTTTCCATTAGAGGTTATTAGTCTTCAAGATCAGGAGTGAAATACTACCGGTTTGGGATGGTTCGCCTGAACCGGTAGTAAAAAATGTTACCGGTTCTCCCAAATCGGTAGTAAAAAAAAGTTTAAAAAAAGTTCCGATGATCAGCTGTGCAACAATCATCTGTGCCGTGTGATTTACTATATTCGCTAGAAAGCAGGAAATCCTTCTTTCTAGCGAATCTAAATTGTGTGGCACAGCTGTTTCCCCCCACCCGCTGTTCTACTTACCTTTGCGGACTCAGAAAAGGCTTCTTAGTGCCTGCAGTGCGCATGCACGCAAAGCACACATTTGGTGCACATGCATGCGTGAAGTGAACCGGTAGCAGACTTCAGAGCATTTCACCCCTGTTCAAGATACCACAAAACCCTCATATCCTTTAATACGGTTCAGGTAAGGCAGCCACAATCTTGCCCCCATTTAGCAAATCTCAGTGAGTGTAGTCAAATTTCCTTCTTTATAAAGCTGCACGGCCTTAAACTGACATACAGATCCTTTGTAGCTTTCTGATCTCAAGTAGGTTGACTGATTGTTTTGACAGGTGATAACTGAAACAAACTTAAATGTTGTGACAGGTTTAATTGATCAGGTGAGAGTGGCTCTATTATTAAGCAGGCTAATTCTGCTGACTGCCGGGGTTTGATCCTAACCTGCTCAAGGTTGACAGCCTCCCATCCTTACAAGATTGGTAAAACAAGGACCCAGATTGTTGAGGGCAATATGCTGACTCTGTAAACCATTTAGAGAGGGCTGTAAAGCATGTGAAGTGGTATGTCTAGAGGCTATTGCTATTAATCTATGAACTCCTGGTAGTATATTCTCATCTGGTTATTTTAAGGGTAATGTTTTAGTTTTAATTGTTTTTAGGGCTTTTAGCCTCATATTTATTTATTCTTCTGTACAGGACTCTTAATTTTAACCTCCTCCACATACATACATACATATATTTATAGCCCTATTTATATTTGTATTTTATCTGTGATTTATTGTGGACTGTACACCGCCCCAAGTCCCTTTTTGGGAGAGGGGGCGGTTTAGAAATGTGAATAAATAAAATAATAAATAAATAAATAATATGTTATGGTTCAAAGGAGGAAATAATATTTCTTCTGTTAAGAATGATCAGGTTCCACTGATCCAGGAGATTCCCTTTTATTGATGAAATCTCCCAATGACCCAGAAAAACCAGTGCAATATGGATTTAAGGTGCTGGATTTGAACTGGAAGATCATGTTTAACTGATGAAAATAAGCTATGCACTGGTTATACATGATATCTTCCTGGAGCCCCTATGATTTTGTTCTATATGATGGAAACATGTAACATTTGGGGGTCAAATCCATACTTGGCTATGTAGTGCAATGGGTTAAACTAAAAAATAATGGCATGGAGGAAGGGCCAAAATGAAATTCTGTTGAATTAATGCTGTTAATAATTTCCTATTCCTGTCATAATAGACTTTATTTTCCAATGCCATCCAAACTTTGAGTGGTTCCATGCAATCCAGCGGCATAAAGTCTTTGATCCATAGCCTGGATTTATGTCCCTCATAAGTAGAAGGTCTAGTGTTCTCCCACAACTTTGTTAGTAGTTAATTTGAAAAATAGTGACTGATCCAACATCACTCACTAAGTCCTCGTCGCTAAAGATAGCATTGAACTTGGATCTTCCCAGTCCTAGCGCTACATCTTTGCCACAACCCCACCCTAACCTTCTAAATTATATGCTCTTATAAAGCTGCACAGATAAACTTCCCTTGCTGTTTTTTTTATTTGCTAAAATTATATATTTTAGTAATGCCATATACAATAGCGTGGCTTATTATTCAAAATTAGAGGATTGTACAATCTCCAAACACAACAACTAACATTTTCCTTATCTTGGGAAAGGAAAGAAAGAATGCTGTATCCCTTCACTAACCCAACATTGCAATCCTCTATATACATGTGTGGGAGTATATCTTTTGAAAATCAGCAGATTTGTTGACAGGCACGCTATACGATTGAACTGTATGCTGAATATTCCAAGTCACAGGAGTAAAGCCAGAGAACAGATAGAGTTGGCACTTTATTCTAACACTGAACAAAAATCAGAAATATTAGAAAACCTGCCTGCCTGTGCAATAATAAAGCTTGTCCTGATTGCAGGAATGGTTTGTGGACTGCACTTTTTTTTAAAGGACATATGACAAGCTAGGCCAGTGTAGGCTTTACTCACTAATCCAGACTGAATTTTAAAAAGTGTTACATAGTACAACATGTAAGTTTTAGATGTATTGTAATGACTAAGTAAGTTATGAGATGGTACCAGAATTAGGCAGCAAACAGATTGATCCCTTATCCAATTTCCCACCTTTTTTGATGACCAACTACAACACAATACAATACAATAGTAGAGTTGGAAGGGACCTTGGAGGTCTTCTAGTCCAACCCCCTGCCTAGGGGGTTGGACTAGAAACCCTACACCGTTTCAGACGGATGGCTATCCAACATCTTCTTAAAGACTTCCAGTGTTGGGGCATTCACAACTTCTGGAGGCAAGCACTGATTAATTGCTCTAACTGTCAGGAAGTTTCTCCTCAGTTCTAAGTTGCTTCTCTCCTTGATTAGTTTTCACCCATTGCTTCTTGTTCTACCCTCAGGTGCCTTGGAAAATAGAGAATAGTTTGATTCCCTCTTCTTTGTGGCAACCCCTGAGATATTGGAACAATGCTATCATGTCTCCTCTAGTCCTTCTTTCTCTTAAGCTAGACATACCCAGTTCCTGCAACCGTTCTTCATATGTTTTAGTCTCCAGTCCCCTAACTATCCCCCAACCAGTGACGTGCAGTCAGGGGAGGCAGGGGAGGCGGAGCCTCACCACTCTCATCATGAAAATAAAAAAGAATTACTCCAGGAAGCCATGAAAGTGGCTGGGAGAGGCGCGCGGCTTGGTTTAGCTTCCCTGGACATCTCAGCAGCAGCCCCAAGTGTGCCGATCTCGCCATTTTTTACATCGGGCGAGCCCAGGATCCTTGCAAGGGGAATGGGACGTGTGCAGGAGGCTCCTCAGCTCCAGCCTCAATCAGCGCAGCCGCGGTCCCCTTCATCTTGCCTCAGGAAGGAGGGGAATGGGACCACGTGTGCAGGGGAAGGGGATCGCGGCTCTGCTAATCTGAGGCTGTGCGCTGAGGAGCCTCCTGCACACGTGGTCCCATTCCCCTTGCAAGGATCCCGGGCTCGCCCAATGCAAAAAATGCCTGGGTACCTTGTTTCCCCGAAAATACAACCTGTCCCGTGCTCACTGACCTAGCGTTATCCCGAAAGCGCCAAGTTACAGGAGCCGGGGGTGGGGGGAGCGCTCACATTGCTTGCCGCCTTCGGTATACCGCTAGGTTGGCGAGTGGCGTTCTGTCCGGCCAGAGGGGAGAGTTGCTGGGCGGCTGCTCTCTTGTGAACTGGCTCCCGAAGAGCCGGGCACAGCCTCAGGGGCGAAGCAGCCATGAGGTAACTATGCTCATGAGCAGCTGCCCGGCAAATCCCCTCTCCAGCCAGGAAAAGCGCCATTCACTGACCTGAGCAGCCGCCCGGCAAATCCCCTCTCCAGCCGGGAAAAGCGCCATTCACCAAGCCCTTGCGCAGCTCTCCCAGGCCACCGCCGCTGGCTGCCGCCGCCCGCCACCGCCCGCCACCGCCCGCCACCGCCCGCCACCGCCCGCCACCGCCCGCCACCGCCCGCCACCGCCCGCCACCGCCCGCCACCGCCCGCCACCGCCCGCCACCGCCCGCCACCGCCCCGCTCCGCTCCGCACATAACTTCCAAACTCCAAAACTTCCAGCATCGCCCGCTCTAGGAGTGCTCTCTATGGTGGGCCGGCTGCTGGAAGACTCTCCGGAAAACTCTCTGTCCGGCAGCCGGCCCACCATAGAGAGCACTTTGTATTTTCTGGGAAACACGGTACCCAGGCATTTTTTGCATCGGGTGAGCCCGGGATCCTTGCAAGGGGAATGGGACCACGTGTGCAGGCGGCTCCTCAGCGCACAGCCTCAGATTAGCAGAGCCGCGATCCCCTTCCCCTGCACACGTGGTCCCATTCCCCTCCTTCCTGAGGCAAGATGAAGGGGACCGCGGCTGCGCTGATTGAGGCTGGAGCTGAAGAAACTTCTCCGTTTGGGCTGCGCCCCTGCGATTGGAGCAACCACGTGGTTTGATGACGTCACCAGCCACACCAGTCATAAACGTCACCGCACGTCACTGCCCCCAACTATTTACAAGATACAACAATAAAAAAATTTACTTTACTATCCAAATTCTGTTAAGAGTGATCTAGTAACTTCTGCCTAACTGCTTTGGAGAACATGGTTGGGATGGGTAGTTTTTCACTAGAACTGTGCTTCTAGTTCGCCACTGCTATCTCTGCTGATGAGGATATCCAGGAAGAGTAGTGAGTTTATTCTTCTTCTTCCTTTGTGAATTTAATTCCTTTGAAGATGTTGTTGATGGATTTAAATTTAATATTACACTGCCTTGGGCTAAGCAGTAAAAATCTGGATTTACTGCCATAGACTCCCCTTTGAGTGGCTAAGCCTGATGCTGACCCTGATCTCATCTGGCTGCCATTGTTCTGATTAATTGAGGTAGGGACATCACAATTCCTCCAATTGTGTTACTGTCTATGTCTGGTGTTGGCACAAAATCACAGGAATGTCATATGTACCAGTCCAAACACTGGAATGGTTTTATACCATTCCATTCCACTAAATTGGGATTAATCTAAGAGAGATTAAGCAGCTGAATTGATTATGATTGAAGACGATTGATGATGATGATATCCGTTCAATTGAGTCCAATTCTTGGCGATTCTGTTTCTCCACATCTTCTGATCTTGCACAATTCTTTGAGTTTTTCTAGGCTCTGGCCCTTGCCAGCTTTGATGGTGTCCAGTTCTGTGTTCTGTGATCGTTCTTTTACCCCTAACTCTTCCCAACACCATTGTTTTCTCCAATGAATTATCCCATGTGACATGACCAAAATAAGTGAGACACTACATGCTGAGCAAGTTTTTAACATCCACACCATGCAAAGCTAAATCATGGCTGCTTTATTTTCAAGTCTGTTCGTTCACATCTTGCTAGGTCACTCTCCTTATTATCTGTTGAAGCAATGGGGTGAGGGAGAGGTAATTTTACTCACATCCTAAGAGACTAAAGTAATGACATTCACCGAGGAATAATCAAGACTGTAATGTGTTGCCATGTTATGAAATGAGGTTGTCGGTTTACATTATTTTCAGGGAAATAGTAGTAATTCTTCTCTAATAAAGCAACTGTACTTTTTAAATTATTGATATGCAGATGCAGCATTCCCAACCCACAGCGGGTTTACGAATCATGCTAATTATAACTATAGTCAGATTGTTTATGGCTGTGGGTATCATGCGAGCATAGTCTTCACGATGTGGTAAGGGAGAAAAATACAAGTTCTGCCTGATAAATGGCTCTACAAAAATCATACAGTCCAGAGGGTGGGAAAGATTGCCAAGGAGAGAAAAATATTCATCAGAAGTCACAGCTTGCGCAGGAATATTTCTCCGCCGTATCAAACTGGATAAAAGGGTAGCGACTTATTTTCACAAGGATCAAAACAGGACCCATTAAATAGTTATATTTCTCCAAATCCTCAACTACTTCTTACTTTCACTACTTAATTATATGTAAATGCAGATCTGGGATAAAAAAAATACATCAAAATACATCTTGCAGATATGCAAAAAAAAAGAATTCTGCCTTAGAACTTGCTTGAAGAGGATTTGGGGCTTTTAATCCAAGTAGATCCCTATCAGGACAAATACCGATAGGAAACAAGGAAGGGGAAACTGTTGAAAGTGTTTGTGTCTGTGACACAAATGTGTCACAGGCTGATTTACATTAATGACAAAAAATGCCTTTTTCCTGAGCATCTCAGCCTGTGGGATTTTCTGCAGAGACTGCTGTTCTGCAGCTTTCGCTTCTCTTTTGCCCATTCCCTAGAATTTATTTATTTCTTTATTAAATTCACATGCTGCTCATGTCACCATCCCAAGTGACTCTGGGCAGCTAGCTTTAGAATAATGCTCCTTTTCTTTTTGCATTGAGTCTATGCAAGGTATCCTGCCTTCATGGGGCTGTGTTCTGGGAAGGCTACTTAAGGCTACTTAAGACATCCTTCGCACCTTCCCACAGATCCATTTTCTCGTCTCCTTTTTTCACTTACAGATAGTGATTCCTTTTCTTGAGATCAGAACTAAAGTCACTTTATTGTAGTGTGATAGCCTGTGTGGAGGTGGGATAACTGCCCAGGTCCTGTACTGACTAGCCACCATTGTAGGAAGAGAACTGTGTTACAGAATCAGAAGGAATCTGACATAAAAGCTTATGACTTTTGATAAAGCTTGTTAGTCAGATAGGTGCTACTAAGTACCTTCTGAAGCTTGGCTGGGAGTATCTGAGGATTAGATAGAGTCATATTGTATGCTTTTGAATGACCTCTCCCCAGCAGTTAATTCCTAAATTGCTATCAACCAGGAACATTGAAGAAATTCGGTAACTTTAAAATGGTGTGTTCAAGACTTATATACGTATAACTGAACCAAAGTTCAAAACCTTTTTCTTTGCCTGCGGAGCATAACAAGCTAAGGGTTTCTTACTTTGGCAAAGATCACAGACTGATCTTTGGGCATTGTGTTTGTAATTGGCCAGCCTCTTCTCTAGCTCTTTGCTTTTGCTTTGGCCTTCTTGATAGTCTTCATGTAGCCTTCATGCTCACTGTCCTATGTTAGAATATTCATGACTGGGAGAGACATGGTAACAAGGGCAGTCAATGAATAGGCATAGCAACTAAGTCAGCCAATGGTAGCTAAAACAGATTGAGTCTGTGCTGAGAATCAAAACTGAAACTACTGTCTGCTCTGAACTCTGAAACTAACTGTTCTTTCCTACTTGTGTTCCACTTGTAACTTCTACTATGTTGAAAGAATCTACTATTGGTCTTTTATATTTATTCATCTGTTATTCTGTATATAAAGAAGTTAATGAATCCAGCTGAATCAGTTTATCTGTGTGTGCTTTCTAGATTTGATTTTTCTGCAACAAACTCTGACATCCTATATTTGTGTGTAGATGAGTATCCTCACTCTTGGTTTCTATGCAGTGCTCTTGTGATGGAATCACAAGCTGAAGGAGGATTCTCTAAGAGGAGTAAAGAGACAATCCAGTTTAAGGTCTGTTTGGGGAAGGAAAGGGCTGAGGTCAAACCCTTATGTCTATATCTATCATTTCCAAAAAGAAGGCAAACAGTCTGCTGAGATTCTTGTAATATAGGGGATCAATAATAAAGTATCTACTTGGGACTATTGATGAGTGGTTCTGGTTGCTTGTGGGATGGGATGGCCTGGAAGGAAGGGCGATTCTGGTGAAGAAAAACACTTGTAGCTTCTTTAAACTTCTTCAGATCATTACTTCTTTTAATGCAGCATTAATGTTTAATCAGGCTCTTGAAATTCATTTCCTATTTAGCTGCAGCAAACTCAGGAGAAAGCGCTTTTAACTGATGAGAAATAATGCCCCCTCCTTTTAGTTTCCCTCTGAGGATCTCTATATATCCATGGCATTTCTTACCAGGAATTAAATATGTACCGACTTCTTTTGTTCTATGTCTGTTTGCCAAATATGTGTTTTCTTTGCTTTCACCTGTCTGACTCCAGAACATATAACAAGTAAACTATTTTCCATCATCTCATGACTATGTTTAACAACGAAATAAATATCTGTTTGATATTTGCCTGTCACTCTTCGGTTGAACTGGTCCAGAAAATAAAAGAGCTTAGAGCTATTGTTTAGCTGTGCTGCAAAAAAATTCAGACAACCACAGATTCTCAGCAAAAAATGTAGAGAAAAGTCTAACTCTTTGCTGCCACCTAGTAGTCGTTCGAGTTTCTGCAAACCATAAGTGGTGGTAAATGTAAAATATTTCAAATTCTTCAATAAAGAAGATTATTTGTAGCTCAAAGTTGAAATGAGAGATCCTTGGTGCAAACTTAGAAGTGTGTGCCCATTGATGACATTCACTAATGAATAAACTGAATAGATTAAAAAGTTATTTCTGATTGAAATCACTACAATTATTTCCAGATGTAGTTATTGTTATTGCATTGTTCACTGCATAGTACAGAACAGCCATATGTTATACAGAACAACAGGACAGAACAGCTATATTCAAGTTTTGGCATACATTTGACCAAGCACTCATAATATACCTCCTTAACTTGAAAAGATTGAATGGCCAAACTGAGGATCTGAATTTTAAGGTTGTTGGTTGGGAATATTTTTGCTGATTTTGGGATCTTGGCACCAAAGTTAACTTACCCTAGAGGTTTTCAATAATCTTGTGTGTATTTCTTTGGGAATCTGTCTAAACACAAAACAAACCATCTATGAATGTGCATTCATATTGAATGAATGACTGCACAAAAAGTTGGAGGGAAATAATTATTTCCATTGTGTTTTCCTGCCTAGCTTTCTCCAGAAAATTCAGATTTCTGCCTTTTCAGTAGCTTGTATTTTTTTCTATATTAGAACAGGTCCACACCCTAGAACTCATCCAATATGTCCAGAAAACCACCCTTATTTAATACATTTTTGGGCTTTGGATGATTAACAAACACCTACATAACAGTCATGGTGGTGCATTGCTTAGAATGCAGTAGTATTACTGCAGGCTAACTCGCTGCTCACTCCAGGAGTTCATTTCTGAATGGCTCAAGGTTGACACAGCCTTTCATCATTCTGAAGTTGGTAAAATGAGGACCCAGATTGTCGAGGGCAAGAGGCTGACTCTGTAAACCGCTTAGAGAAGGCTGCAAAACACTGTGAAGTGGTATATAACAGTAATAGAGAACCTTTCTGGCACTGCGCTTCTCTGGGCCGCAACCCGGAAGAAGAGCCGTGCAGGGGGCATGCGTGCACAGGAAAATGAACTTCCGGTTTTTGGCATGTGCATGCGTGCTGGCCAGCTAGTCTACTAGTTACGCGCAATGATCAGTTGGCTGGAGCGCATGCTCACGCCAGAAAAGTGAAGACTAGCTCTTCCAGTTTCCGGCACTGCTGCACGCACGGCCAGCTGATCATTGTGCGTGCATGCGCACCAGAAACTCAGAAGAGAATGGGCGATACCACATGTGCCAGGCAGCATGGCTCCGTGTGCTACTTCAGGCCCACGTGCCATAGGTTTGCAATCACAGGTATTTATGTCTAAGAGCTATTGCTATTGCTACATTTTCCCACCTTTCTTGCTTGTCTACCCATGACTCTGTTTTTTTTATCCTACTGAATCACTTAATTAATCTGTTCTACCAATTTCTTCTTTGCTACAGTCTACATTGTCAACTTCCATCTCCAGCATTCTACTGTCCTACTTATACACATTCAGAAAATGCATAAGATCAGTTTCAAAGTCCCAGGTGCTTTTTCAAAAGGCAACTAGACTTTGTTTTTCCTTGAAGACATTCCGCTTCTCGTCCAAGAAGCTTCTTCAGTTCTGATTCAGTTCATGACCTGGATGACTGAAAATCTCCATAGCCATCAGTTTCAAAGAAAGCTGAGAAATACCGATCTATTGTATGTCACAATTTTCACTTTCAGTGTTTTATGTCCATTATACATTTTTTATCCGTTACATTTTTTTCAGGATGCTTGCTTAATATCTGTATTTTCTCTATAAACATATACCACTGCAGAACATCTCAGCATTTCTCTACGCAGAAATGAAAGCTGACTTAAAGAAAATCAATAATGTTCTTTTAAATAGTTGTGAAATTATTATACACAGTGAAGTGCACAAGTACATTGATAGATAGGCTTGTCATCTCTTTTTGGCAGTATGTTAAAATGGTCCAAGATGAATTTAATGTATTTTTAAAAGTATAATATTTTGAAGAAACAATAACTTACAAATCCAAAAAATTATGCTTGGTGACAAACGAATGCCAATAGGCTTGATCCACCACAAATATGTCCCTTTCTATGAAGATGTTTTATGGATTTGAAAGAAGCAACATCATCTTAAGAGTTTGTTCGTGATGCTTTGAGATTTGCTGTCAACAAATGTTTATGTCTTTTGGGATGGTGGTTACTGAGAACTTTAGTAACATCTAGTCCGGCAAGTTAACTGAGCAAGCTGAAAGAATCATCAGCTCAGCTCAGCTTCGTATGCTCAGGAATCTCTTTATACAGTCTACTGAAATTTTCTTGCTACCTAGTTGCCTAGGAATTTGATTAGATATTCAAGCCATTCAGGTGGACTGTGTGTTTTTTCTTCTTCTAAGTCATCTGCATTTCCACTTCATTCATTCATTTGGGATTGTATGACTCCCAGAGGTGCCTCCTAATATAGCATGCCTTACATTGGCGATGAAAAAGACATATATTACAGCTCACTTTATAGCTTTAGTTTAATTTAGGGGCAAGAAATCTTTCTGTGCTTGGGGGCTGCATGCAGTGTAGATGATAAAATGCTGCCATGGGATGAATGGAGAAAACTGTGTTTAGAAACAGAGATTTTGAGTGACTCAGGCAGGTTGCATTAATGGGGCTGAAGGATCCATGGCTTGCCATTGCTGCTTTACATTTCCAGCTATCTCAATCTCTTATAAAATTTAACTTTTTTTCTTTTTTCAACCCTATTATTTCTTAATTCAGGGTAGAGTCGAGATAACTGAACAGAGCTCAGCATTTACTGGCTGGATGCCCTTCCTGATGGAGTTCACAAGAGATATTGTTTTCTTTGTGCCCTGAGAGAGAAACATCTGCCACTACCTAGGTTTGAACTCTCAGCCTTCCATGTGCGAGGCGAGTGTCTTCATCACTAGGCCATCATGCCAGTAAAAATGTACTAATATAGAAAGAAAATAAATGAATCACAATTCTACAAATTGTCTATAGATCTTTCTTCTCAGGATAGAGGGTTGGATGGTCTATATACAGTCCCAAATGGCAGCCAAAGTACAGCTTCATGTCTCTGTGTGCTACTTGAACATAAATAGTATTACAGCTACTCCTTAATTATTCAGTGATCAGGTTTAGGGAGAGACCTAATTTGCAAGGGGCAATAACTCATTTCACATAAATATAAAGGCAGAAAAAGAAAAAAAATCATACCAGTGCTATGAAATTAAAAGCCTCATTTTCAATGAATTATATTTATGTGAAAGTTGAACTACATCAGTAAGATTGATTTCATTTGAAGCCTTGCAGACAACCTGCAAAAGTATTTGGAGCAGAAGTATGAGGCGGGTGGGATATCACTTATTATTGCAATTTCATCAAATCAACCTTCAGAACTTTTGAGTTCCCCGCAGTATCTCTTAATATTGTTCAAATTTAAGCAGATAGAAATATAAAATTATAGGCAAGGGAAGTTCTTCTCATTTATTCATTAATGATTTTTTCTTTGTAAAAATTGTCAGTTGCCTGTTGACAGCTGAGATTGGCATACCTAATAAAGAAAAGCTGGCAATTCAAATCCAACATTATTTGGGAGCCACTTTCTTAGAAAATCAATAACATTTCTTGGAAAATGGCAGTAAATTATCTTTTCATAAATGCAGTGAGTCTGGGTGAAATCGCAATCTTTAAAAAAGCAGGCAGCCTGAATCTCTTACTTGGGCAATCCTTAAGAAATTTGTCCTTTTGCAACTGACATTGGTTAGTACTTTCTATTGTTTGTTTGTTTTTTGTCTTCTATTGCACTCTTTCACTCATATTTGTCTTTATCTTTCCACCACATAACTGTCTTATCAATCTTGTGATGACAGCTTTAAATCCTCCAAAATGTTTTCTCGGACTGATTTCATTGTGCAAGTCTTTCCTCTTGACCTACGTGGACTTCTTATAAAATTCAATTTTGTATCTGCAAGACTTTATTTTTCACAGAATGGATTACTGTGTATTACTTGAGTGTAACTGGACTTTTTTTCCCTAGAAGCTAAAGTTGATTTAGAACCTGGCATATATAGACTACAATTTTCCCTTCCATCTTTACCCTTGAAAGGAGAACACAATTCCCAGAATTTGAGCCTGTTGGTTGAAAATCCTAGAAGCTGGGGTCCCAAGAACTTAAACTGTAAACCAAATTATCTGAGGCTCATCTTTACAAATGAAAAATCCTAGTGCAAATTAATTGGATTGCATTTGCTTCAGTACCCATCCACTAGACCATGTTTCTCAACATTGGCAATTTTATGAGTTGACTTCAATTCCCAGAATTCCATGGAGTCTGAGAATTCTGGGAATTGAAGTCCACAGAAGTTGCCATGGTTGAGAAACACTACACTAAACAATAGCTGCATGAATACAAAAAAACATAACTGAAGTTCGGGATATATATATTCCCGAACACGTAGACAGCAAACAAAATAGTCTTTCAATGTTATATTACTTTGATTTCAACAAACATTATGTAGCTGTAGCTGTCCTTTTTCATAGCTCAGAAATGGGAGTGGGAGTCTTAAACACACACACACACGCACACACGCGTCTTGATCAAGATTATAAATCAGTATTTTTTAAAATTTGGGTCATGACGAAAGGATCCTTGAACTTCGTTAACTAATTTATTGCAGAACACTGCACTGTGACAAAAAAAGGGGAGGGATGGACAATCCATTATCAGTAATATTGTAGTTGGTGCCAACTGACCTCTAAAAATAGATACACAATTTTTGTAAGTCCAGTTTGACACCATATGTGTGTGTGTGTGTGTGTGTGTGTGTGTGTGTTGTATTTGTGCTGATAAAATAAAGGGAGACTAGTATAGATCCATTTCGAGCTATTTAGCTCTCATCAGCTAGCCATACCCTTACTGGGATTCGAACCTGGGCTGTATTATACACTAGGCAAGAATCTTAGCCACTATGCCACAGGCTTCTCCTCCTTTATCAGCTGAGCCAGGGAAATAAGTATGTGTTTGTTGCTTACTCCTCCCTCTTTCTGTCCTTTCGGCTCATCACAGAAAACCATCCAGGCAGAAACCCATATTTTTATTTTTAATGTTGCCTTTTTTTTATATTTGTGTTGTATTTGTGCTGATAAAACAAATATAAAAAGTAAGCTCCCTCCCATATTTGGTCATACCAGGGGTTGTAACACAAACACATACTTATTTCCCTGGCTCAGCTGACAAAGGAGGAGAAGCCTGTGGCATAGTGGCTAAGATTCTTGCCTAGTGTATAATACAGCCCAGGTTCGAATCCCAGTAAGGGTATGGCTAGCTAATGAGAGCTAAATAGCTCGAAATGGATCTATACTAGTCTCCCTTTATTTTATCAGCACAAATACAACACAAATATAAAAAAAGGCAACATTAAAAATAAAAATATGGGTTTCTGCCTGGATGGTTTTCTGTGATGAGCCGAAAGGACAGAAAGAGGGAGGAGTAAGCTCCCTCCCATATTTGGTCATACCAGGGGTTGTAACACACACACACACACACACACACACACACACACACACACACAGATATATATATATATATATATATATATATATATATATATATATATATATATATATATATATATATATATATATATATTTCTTAGCAATAATCTAGAAGTGGTTTCTGATTGCCTTCTATTTTCAAAATGATTTGTGACACAGGCCAAACTGAGACTGTTCCGTTTCAATGTTTAATTATTATTTTTTTATATTCCCAGTGTCCTATGTAAGCACACAATAATGCCCACGCTTTCAAAACTGGCCTACGATTGTGAGCATAAGATATTTTTTCGTGACGACAACAATATCATCTGGCCAGAGAAAGCTTTGCTGTATAAACAAGACCAGGCATTAAATGGAATAAAAGATTTATGTAGAAGACATAAAATTCTGAGTCTTTCCTCAATCTCAGCGGCTGTATTGAAATCTCCAGATTGCCCCAACTAGCTCAAGAAGTGAGAACCTCAGAGCTATGGAAGATGAATCAACAACGGACACTCTATTCTGTCCTGGTCTCCTACCTTTAGATACTTTAACAATTGGAAAACAGTTAGATGAGTTATTTCATCAGGGAAGTACATTCAAATAGATCAGTACAGTCGGTCCACTGGGACTTTCCTCATATTATGCAGAAAGTACAGCTAACAACTGTGCTTTCTTTTTTAACTGGGACACGGTGGCTCAGTGGCTAAGATACTGAGCTCGTTGATCAGAAAAGTTGGCAGTTCAGCAGTTTAAATCCCTAGCACTGTGTAATGGAGTGAGCTCCCACTACTTGTCTCAGCTTCTGACAACCTAGCAGTTCGAAAGCATGTAAAAATGCAGGTAGAAAAATAGGGACCATCTTTGGTGGGAAGGTAACAGAATTCCATGCACCTTTGGTGTTTAGTTATGCCGGCCACATGACTACAGAGACTCTTCGGACAGTGCTGGCTCTTTGGCTTTGAAACAGAGATGAGCACTGCCCCCTAGAGTTGGGAACGACTAGCACATATATGCGAGGGGAACCTTTACCTTTCTACAGCTGACAAAGGCAGAAAGTCATTTGTCACCCATCTAACGTAGGCAGATTTCTGCAACATGTATATTAAAATCCAGTTTCTCCTTCTTTGGCGACAGTGTTCTTATTCATTGAATGGGTATGGAGGAATTCCTCTTGTAAAATTGGCATAGTCTTCCAACTCACCATCTAGAGAGATGACATGTGAACCATTGATGAATAAAGCATCTGCCAAGTACACAACTTGGAGATAAGTAGTCACAATTTACTCTTCTGACAAATATTCTTTCTCAAGCCTGCCCCAGAGGTAAATATAAAGGTGGGCCATTGTTAAGGGAAACTGTTTATTTTGAAACATTAAAGAATTCTTAAGGCAGCAAAAGCTGAAAGAGACAACTGTGAAACCAATGTGGAACTGTCGAGATAGAAAGGGAGGGGGGGTTATGTTCCTCGCAGGAAAAGCAGGCAAGTTATCCCGCCTTACCTTTCATTGCTGTACGGAATGAGCAAGGTATTTGAACCTGTGTATATTGTGTACAGCATCTGATCTCTGCAGTCTTTCTCCTAACTTTGAACATTTGCTATCATCCCTGCTAAAAGATGCTGAGTTTCATTGAGAGGAGAGACTCTTTTGCATTCATTTTAGAAGCCTGGCTCTCCAACTGAATGGTTTTCGCAAATGAATGGTTTATAACAAGCTAGTGAATGGTTCACTTGTGGTCAATGTAAATCATTCTCTGCCTGTTTGCTTTCACATCCTCTTGAGGGTGGGTTCGCTTCCATGCTTAGCATCCTAAAACTCAATAATGACAGTACAGTTATGGTCAAAGTGGATTTCTGACATGGAGGTAATGAGAAATTCGACACTTAGTGCCACTTATCCACTAGCCTGAATGAAATGGGAAATAGATTTGCATGCAAGTTGGGAAATAGATTTGCATGCAAGTTGGGAAAGATTTGCTTTACAAATTGCATGCTGCAACAAGTCCAGGAGCACAAGACTGACAACCCCTCAATTATTAAACAGTGAATGTTATAGCCGTAGCTGAGAAGAGAGCGTACTGTGTATGATGAATTTCATACAATGAAACACACTGTCCATTTCCAGAGGAGGTCTAAATCCAATGAGCTCGTATTTTCAAAGAATGGGGGTTAAGTGCTCTTGGGAACACTATTTAGAAATGAATTCTATGGTATTTATAGAGGAACTGCATTTCCTAGTGACTTAGTGGGTGGAGTTGGGGGGGATTAGAAGTGATATCAAAGCCCTCCACAGACTGGAATCCCTAAAGCTAGAAGATGCATCTCATTGGGTTATCCATCAATGGAATCAGAATATCAGAGATGTAAGGGACCTTGGCAGTCTTCTAATCCAACCTCTGCTCAAGCAGGAGACCTTACACCATTTCAAACAAATAGTTTCCCAATCTCCAATGATGGAGCAACCACATCTTCTGGAGGCAAGCCTTTCCACTGGTTAATTGTTCTATCAGGAAATGCCGCCTTAGTTCTAGGCTGGTTCTCTCCTTCCATTCCTAGCTTCCATTCTATCCATTGCTTCTGGTCCTGAACTCAGGTACTTTGGAGAATAGGTTGACCCTGCTTCTTTGTCAAACTCAATTTCATTGAGGGCCACATCAGGATTGTGCTTGACCTTGGGGGGGCTGGAGTGGGCATGACTGGGGTGGGTATGATGGGGTGGGTGTGGCCAGCTCAATGTCACTTGTGTTGGAGGTGTCTGTGGTGGCCAGAGCACTCTGCCAGAGAAAAAGGGCCCCTGAGCTCCGTTTTTGGTTGCAATGGCCTCATGCAACCTTCCAGCAAAAACGGAGCTTGGGAGGGTTGCAGGTGGCCGTTGCAGCCAAAAATAGAGTTCAGGAGCCTGTTTTCACTAGCAGAGGCACCGTGGGCCGGTCCTTCGCTGTTTCCAGGGTGATCCCCGTGAGCTGGATCTGGCCCCGGGGCCTTGAGTTTGACACCCCTGCCTTAGATGATATAATATATAATAATATTAATATAATAAATCATAGCAGAACATCAGCTTCTCAGCAAAAACCAATCTAGCCCTCATTGATTTTATTTCACCCCTTCAAGGAAGATCTTACTTGGCATCTAAACTTTAGAGTCTCAGCTGCACCTTGTATTTTTAAATTTTTTTAATTGTTTTTATTGTGCATTTTATTGTTTCTTTTTATTGTTTCATTATCCATTGATTCTCTCCCACCATAAAATCTGGGGTGCCTTATACAGTATATTAGATCAAAATGCAAAGAGGCTAATATCTCTGTGTATAATATAGCGGTACAGTGTGAATATAATTGAATGGTGCAATGCCTTTATCTGGAATAATTTCTTCCTCACATTTCCACCCTTTCTATCTTGTCTGAATGAGCTTTGGGGGTTCACTTAAAAGTGTTTCTCATCTCTTATTCAGAAATTGTACAGCCTTCCCGCTGTTATAGAAAAATGTGTCATCCGCTTGCTAATATCATTTTAGTCCAAATTTCCAGCATAATCTTCAAGTACCAATCCAGTTTAGTAGCCAAAAAAGGATACTATAGGAGAAAACTTGCATATAAATGTGCATTGCAAATAAGTGCATACAATATGCTTTGTGGTCCAACTGTATCTACTGATAGCAAGGATGGACAGCTATGGCTTCTTTATGACCTGTGGACTTCAACTCCCAGAATTCCTGAGCTAGCCATGCTCAGTTGAAATCCACAGGTCATAAAGGGCCATAGTTGCTCACCTCTGACCTATAGGAACCAAGACATCTTCCAACCCGAAAAAGTTCCCTACCACTGTGATGATTATTAAATTAAGAGATAACATAGGATGATAGAAATCTTTAGGAAGAGAATGCACAGTGTGCATACAGTATTGCCAATTTTCCCTGGAGTTTAAAGAGATAGAAGTTTGTTACTTCTTTGTGTGCAGGATGGGGACGATAAAGGCTTGGGGCAATTCTATAAATTTAATGTCAACTAAACATCTTGGTCTATCTGTGAAAGAGAAGATCGTTGGCGAAATCTGGTAGGAATTCTGCATTTCCATTTTTTATTTTTATTTTTTTGCAGAGATGAGAGCATGAAGGGTGCCACACAAACCACTGAAATGTAACATATGGAACCTTATAGATTACTTTGCAAAATAATTTTGGGTCTATAAATGTTTTCTCTTATATTACGCTAAAGATGCAAAGAGTTGGTCTTTAAGTAGGGTTAAGTAGAAACACACAAACTGGTAAAGAGAGTAACTATGAATAACCCTTTTTCCTGAGTTGATATTTCACTTTGGGAAGCAGAATGCAATGTATGAAAAGAAGCCATTAGCATCAAATCTGCACTTCTTTCATCAGTCAAGATTAGGAAGATTCCCCACATATTATTTTATAATCTTCATCATTGAACTCCTAAATACAATATGGTAATTTTTAAAAACGTGCACATATGAATGGGGATATTTGTGCTATAAAGAAATCACAATTATTTATTTCATTACTTTTCAAAATTTAGTTTCAGATGATTCATAATGTCATCAGTAGGTGATTCATAATATCATGGTTACCTTTGATTTCACTGTGAACTAACAAAGGTACATCAAGTGGCAACTGGTTGCGTCCTTTTATGATATTCAAAGCATTTATATTTCCAAAATACTAAATGCTTCTGATAAAATCAAGTAGAACCTCCTTCAACTCAAGCTCCATTCTTGATAATGCCATGCAGCCTTCTTGAAAATTATATAGAAGCAACAAAATGTCTTCTGGAAGTTATTTTTTTCAATTATTATTTATTTCCCAGTCAACCTACAAGGCACCAGGCTAGAAATCAGGAGACTCTGAGTTTTAATCTTACCTTAGGTATGAAAGCTGAGTGGCCACTTTTGGATCGGTCACTTTTGGCCCAACTCACCTCCCATGGTTGTTGTTGGGGGAGCAACAACAACAACAGGAGGAGGAGTATGTTTGCTGCCTTGAGTTATTTATAAAAATAATATTATTATAAAAATGATTTAAAAATCTAAATAAATAAATAATCTAAATGAAATAAAAACTCCTTTGAGTTCTCATCCAAACAATGAGCAGGTCAGCCCTTAGTTAGCTTTTGAGCACACACAAAATTAGCCAGGTGGATTCAACACAAGCATGAATCAAAAAATACTGAGAATATCTTTTAAACAGCAGCAAATATTGTCCCTGCTTTCTCAGTGGTTCCTTGACTGAATCAGAAGTACCTTTCCTATTATCGGTACCTATTATCACAAGGTCTACATTTTCTCCCCTAGGATCTTCTTCCCTTCTAGCCAGATCAGAATTTATTTCTGACTTCCAAGCTTGGTTGCTACAGTATGTTTTGCCCTTAGAACTCTTCTAGAAAGGTTTTAATGGGGAAAGCACTGGGATTTTCAGAGATGTTACAGGTCATGATCATGTTGTATGCTGGCTATTCCAAGGTCAAATCAGAATGCTTTTTTTGAGCAGCTTTGCATGCCTAGGTCTCAAGGAACACTTTTCAACATAAGCCCATTATTCTAATATGGTCGGTTTGGAAGGCAATATTGCCATATACTTTCCAGTAAATTGGGACTTCTAGTGGTTAATCCCAAAAATAGAAATTGATGGCTTTATTATCTATGGATTTACCAATGTTCTTTTTTAAATTAAACATTATAGCGTAGTATAATTGCTTATAAACAATAGGAATGCAGCTTCGTATTTCTTTCTTCTGTTATCTGCGTTTTGCACGTCATTTATATTTTGGACCCATGCTTTTTCTACTGGAAACTGCAGTGTTTGCCATTTATTTGGGGGGTGGGGGAGGCACACTTTTTTTTTCAGAATTAAGCTTTTAAGCATAACACACATCCTTCAGATGTTTCTACTTAGGAAGGAGCATGCATGCCAGTGGTGGGATTCAAATTTTTTTACTACCAGTTCTGTGGTTGTGGCATGGTGTGCATGGCATGGCTTGGTGTGCATGGTAGGAGAAGGATACTGTAAAGTCTCTATTCCCACCCCACTCCAGGGGAAGGTTACTGCAAAATCTCAATTTCCTCTGGATCAGCTGGGACTCGGGAGGCAGAGAATAGATGGGGCGGGGCCAGTCAGAGGTGATATTTACTGGTTCTCTGAACTCCTCAAAATTTCTGCTACTGGTTCTCCAGAACTGGTCAGAACCTGCTGAATACTACTTCTGATGCATGTATTCAGATTAATGCATAGCCAAACTAAAAATATAAAAAGCCAATGAACCACTAAAGAAAACTAAACAATCACAGTCAAATGTTGGTTTAAAAAGAAGTCTCCACCTGCTGTGGAATACAGGAAAGTGAGTGGAAAAGCTCCACATCACATCCCATGCCACTGAAATGTTTCTGAGAAAAAGAAGATATACTACAAGTAGTACCGTAGAGGAAGCAAATGCTATCCCTAAAAGGAAAGGAATGGACTAACTTTTACTGATTTTGCCAGTTTTAAGGATAACTAACTTTTCCTATTTTGCCCCTTCATCTCGCAAAAAATAAAGTCTCCTGCCTGCCTCTTCACAACCTACCCTCCAAAAGCTGTAAAACCAAAACTAAGTTGCAAGATATTGTGGGTTACAAAATGTGATCATTGCAACAATGCCTCTATTTTCACTTGGCCATTAGTGGATTAGAAGTAGTAAGTGATGCCTTGATTTGGACTTGGAAGCAAACTGGGAATTAACAAGAAAAGACTCCTATCAATTTATATCATTTTTATGTAGTTAAAAGTCTAGCTGCAATAATATTGTAGTCCAACTAGCCGTAACTAATGCATGTAAGATCTTGGCTGCCTCAGAGTACCAGGAATTGATGCAGTTCTTGCAAAATGCTTGCTGTTAACAGAGTAGATGCATCACCATGCTATTTCTGGGAGTGTGCAAAACATTCTGAGCTTCAGAGACAAAATCCCTGTATCCCAAGTTCAGGACCAAACATTTATTCTATATTGTTTGAAGTGATCCAGTATCCTACAGTTGACTTATTTTTATAAAATTACTTGACACCATGGAGACTGGAGTGTGCATCTGATAATAAAACAGCAGGAATTCCATGCCTGCCATCAACAGGAGCTAGTTGAGAAGATGAGAGCAGAGTGATGAAGAGTCAATTAGGAGCATGTTCATAGATTGAAAACATTTTGGATTTAAGGAAAAAAGAGAGAGCTGTCCTAGCCAATAGGCAAGGATACTGCTGCAAGTTTAAAATTATGTGATTGGACTTTAGTGTTTATAGATTCTAATGCTGGGGTGGTGGGTTGTTGTTGTTGTTGTTGTTGTTGTTCTGAGGCAGGATGTCAAATGCACACATATGTGCATCATTTTGTTTCAATTCCTCCCTCCTAAACCCATTTGACATAGCTAGCTAGCTAGCTAGATAAGGTAGCTAGATAAATGATAGATAGATAGATAGATAGATAGATAGATAGATAGATAGATAGATAGATAGATAGATAGATAGATAGATAGATAGATGACAGAGAGAGAGAGATAATGATGATGATGATAGATAGACAGACAGACAGACAGATATAGAAAGATAAGATATATAATGGATGGACAGACAGACGAAGCCTAGTGAGCATCTGGCTGATTTTGTCTAACCGTGAGGTCAGTCTTCACCATAGCATATGAAGCATGTGACAAGATATCATAGATCTAGATACACAGCTTTTTGGCCTTTTGAAGACCACCTTTACCCATTTTAATCAATGTGATTTTTCCCACTTGGACAGTGATCTGGCCCATGCTTGAGCGTTTCAAGGTTTCAAGGCCTTAAGGTTTCCTCCTATATCCACTTATTAACATGATTCCCAAGGCTTTATTGAAACATTCAGCTTCAGATATCTGAGAAATGAATGAGATATTCACAGGTATTAGCCTCATTCAGTTCCTTTACATTTAACCAGTTTTGTAGAGCTACAGTTGTCCCAAAGTCACTGGTGACTGTGAGTCAATGTTACATTGGGAGATTTCATGTGACAGTTTTATCCTTAGCAGTTCACTGAAAATTTCACTAAGAGCAAACTTATGAAACCTATTCAGTATGCATTCAGTTCCTCGGGGCTAGTGAACATTAGCAACAATTACATGAAAGTAACAAAGTGTTTATGGAAAACATGTGTCTAATATAATAGATCTATTCACCAGATCATTTGCAACATGAGCTGCTTGCAACACTTGTCTTGTGATAAATGAACAAGTGGGCAAATACACTCTTAGGGGTTAATTGACATACTTTGCTCCAATCAATGGGGTGGCAGAAAATATGCCAGACTAAATTTGTTCTAACTTCATAGCCAGTTTCTACTCAACCTTTGGTAATGAGACTACAAAGTGCAGTTTTAATATGTACTGCCTGGCAAGTTAAGATGAAATGGTGTGTAGATTTCCTAGCTTAGGTGACAAACACCCAAAAATTACTCCCTCTAAAGTGGCCTAGTGCAAGGGAGAGAGACAAGTCTTACTAGATGCTTAAAGTGCCAGGTTTAGCAAAGGGGAAGGGATTCTTTTACAAGAATCCCTTCTACCCTTTTACACCATTAGATGGTGAATTTTCATTGAAACTGGCAACTGAAAGCAAAATGCTAGTAGATTGATTTGCTTAGTTACTGGGAAAGGGCCAATACATTTTGAGTCTAGTTTCTTGGAAAGTCTTATGCAATTTAAATATTGTGTAGAAAGCTACACTAAATCTCTTCCAATTCTAGCTTCTTCATATCTATGTATATCAGCTGCTTTTTTCTACAACACTTTTGCTAGTTTGAGTTGTTCATTTAGGAAGCTTTGGACTACTTGCCTCTTTTCCAGAATATATATATATATTTCAGCGAGGTCTCACTCGCCATCTTCAGGCTGGGTTTTGGGCTTAAAGCGTGGTCGGAGCTCCTGTCTTTCTATAAATCTTGGTGGGTGGGTGTGGAGTGATGGCTTTGCTTCAGTAAGTGGAATGATTGGTTGTGTGGTTGTATCATGATTGGTAGATTGATGCTGATTGGTGCTGGCTGTGTGTCCATTGTTGTTTCATGTTGTATCGGCCTGGGTGGTGGGTGAGGCTCGTTTGTTAACTAGGACTGGTTTCCAGATGTCTGTTAAGTGGGAGGTATTGTCACGTTTATTCATGTTGTGGGGGTGTTTCTCTATTTTGATAGCTTCTATAATTATTCTCTTGTTGAAGTGTTCAGTTTTGAAGATTAACCTGGTTCCTTCAAAATTAATTCCATGTCCTGTAGCTTTAAGGTGCTGAAAAAGGGAGGAAGTTTTTTTCTTTTTTTCTTACTGTGTTCTTGTGTTCTGCGATGTGTGCATTTATTCTCCTGTTCGTTTGTCCTATGTATGTTGCAGGGCAGATTTTGCATGGTATTTCGTAGACTCCTTGGTTTTCTAGCTAGTGAGACCTCGCCGAAACATTGCCAAGACAATCTCAATCTTACATGGGAAAAGACCCAAATACAACAAGACCAGCATACACACACACACACACAGAGAGAGAGAGAGAGAGAGAGAGAGAGAGGAGTAGGCAGCATTGTTGAAAACAAATTTAGCAAGAACGCTGATAAGAAATCTAGCATCTTAAATACTGCTGCAATAGTTGGTTAACCTTCTCACGTTCTCCATTGAAAGGTTCTTTAGACAAGGAGAGGATTTGAGATAATCTGTGATGACCTGAGGCTGGGCATGGAAGCAACACAGCTGGAACGAAGGCTTAACTCCCCCTTATTGCTCCAACTTTACCCCAAAAGTCCCACTGTTCACTGCAAGTCCAGGGGCAAAGCTCTAAATACCTCCAATAGTTCCCGGCTGCTATTAGTCCAGAGGAGCAGCACAGTTCTGAGAGCAGCCATAGTTCAGGGAATTTAGCTCCAAGGAGTCCTCGTAACCAGAAAAGTTCACTGGGACTGCAGCACAACCTGGAGCAGAACTGTATCGCTGCGAACTTGCACTTAGCCAGGCAAGGCAAGCAGGGCAAGGTAAGCAGAGCAAGGCACAGCAAAGTATCCAGATGTCAGCACGTGAGACTGGAAAAAAGCAATACTTGTTCCCCACAAGTTCCCCTCCCAGTGGCATATTTTTAAATTTCATTCTCCAGTTGAGCCCTGTGAAGAGGCGATGGGCACCCTCCTCCTGAATCGTCAGGTTGCCCTGTGCTAATCCCACCTCCTCTCGGTTCTCCATGCTCAGGGATCAGTGGGGAAGGTAATTGCTCATTGCTAGAGCTTTGCCGGTCGTCTGCTGCACTGCCTGCCCTCTCTTCCCCCCTTGCTTGATCACCCTGCGCCCTCTCTCCTTTGCTGGTGACCCTTCCCAGGCCCGAGGGACCTGGGACTGCTTCGTCCTGCTCCTCTGGTCATTCCTTCATTGGCCCTAGCTCTGTCTTGTCTTCTTCCTTGGACCCAAGCTCATGACGGTGCCTGACATAATCCTGAAGTACTCCAGACAATTGCTCCTCCTGAGGAGACTGCAAGATAGTAGTTTCTAAAAGATGTGGACTCTGGGAAACAAGGGAAATCTATCTTCATTCAAACCATGGACACCTTTATGGACATTGGGTTCACATCCTTCCTTTTCTAATTACTTTTGGAATTGCTTTTTAACTGTTTTCAGCTATTAGGCCCCTTTGGAACAATCAGTTTTGGATAGCAGCTGGCGACTGTCCTTCAATCCTAAGTAAAAAGAAGTGTTAAATACTGGTTTAAGAAATTAGAAATTTCTCCCTTTTTTGGAATAAATAGCCAAAGGTTAATTAGAATGTGGGTTTTGAAAAGTTACCAATAGACTCAGGATCCAGATAAATTTCCAAAACAAGATTTTGAAATGAATTATAAGAAGAACCCTTCCCATGGGAAAATGCTGATGTTTGAAATTCTTTAAAAACAGTGATAGGATAGGACTTAGAAGGTTGGACACTAGAGGGAGCCAGAAGAAATTAACGATTACAATTAAAGAGCACTTACATTTGACTTCTATACTGAATGGAGCAAAGTATTTTAACTAGATATATTAAACCTAAGCATAATGCAACCTAAATATAGTGTAATTTAAAGAAAATCTGCCATTATAGGTAATTAGACTGTAGATTAAAAAAATATTATAGAAAGGAATAAGTTTTAGCAAATAAGGCTGAGACTGATTTGAAAGTGGATTTAAAAATGACAGACTACAAGAATGTTATGGAAGAAGAAGTCGCTCAACTTTATGTATAAATAACCAGCTGGTGTCTTAAACTAGCTGGTGTCTTAATAATTAAAAGGGTTATGCAAATAACAAATCAAAAAAGTGGCCAGGGTAATTTTCCTATATTATATTTACAAAATATAAAGTTTTGAAGAATTTTGTGAGAAGGGACAAAAAAATGAAAATCAATCAATTATTTGAAAGAATTAAAGCTCATTAAAAGTAAAAGGAATATGAAGTTGGTTTATTTGTTCAAGGTGAAAATAGACATTATCTTGAGTAACTTTTTGAACAACAAAACTTTAAGGATTTATTTATACATAGGTGAGATATGGGAAAAAGATATCATTTGTTGCATTTAAGAGAAGGTGATAAATTGCTAAAGTTGTTTATACTTGTGAAGAAAGAGTAAGTCATTTTTATATGCTGTATATATTTTCTTTATTATACTTACTTATTTTTTCCTTTATTTTCTGTTTTTCATCTTATTTAGTTTTTTCCCCATTCACTTTCTCTTTTCTTTCTTTCCCATTTTAGTTTGTACTACATTTAATCTTTTTAATTATGGGGTTTAATAAAATTACTATAAAATGCTTAAATTCCAAACAATGTCATTATAAATGGTGGGAGACACAATGAATACAAATTATATAAAGTCAATTGTAAAATCCTTTTCAAAAGGTAGAATATGAATATTCAGTTATTCAAAACTAACTTAATTGCTTCATTTAATTGGATCCCAATAGAATTTTATGGCTTATCAAGAAAAATATGAACATTTGTCAGTCACATTATACACCTCAATTAGGTTCAGACAGTCTTCTTTCTACCTTGATGAAAATAATTTCTAAAATAGCTTGATCTTTGATGCCATTTTTGGAGATGCTTGACAGGGAACAGCTTTTCCATCCTGTTTTTGAATATTCCTCAAAAATATCCCTCTGGAATATCATGCCCCTCGAAGTGAGATCTTCCACCACCTCTTGGCCTTCTGTAAACCAGGCTCTGCCTACTGGCCTCAGACCCCATTTGGGGCCATTCAATGTTGGAGGCGGTTGTTGGATTAGGAAGACGATCCCAAACCCATCCCTTAGTATTCTGATTATTTAAGTTATTTAAATAGAAACTTAATAAGGAGAGATCCAACCTAGAAATGAGGAGAAATTTCTTGACAGTGGGAACAACTAATAATAATAATAATTTATTAGATTTCTAGACCGCCCCCTCTCCCCGAAGGGACTCGGGACGGTGTACAGGTATAAATTTAAAAAACCATACAAACAATAGTATACATAGCTAAAATTAGATTAAATAGCCCCTGTACGAATTTATAAAAATTAAAAACTTAGACCATAAAACCAATCATAAAAATTTAAAAATAAAACTGAGGTGGGAAAGCTGGGATTAGGCCAGCTAACTATGGGAATAACTAGAGGAACAGCTTGCTTTCAGAAACTAACGGTGCTCCATCACTGTAGATTTTAAGATTGGACACTGAAATGGTATAGGGCAGTGATGGCTAACCTTTTCCCCATCGCATGCCAAAAGCGGGAGGGAGCACAGGGGAGTTGTGCATGGGTGTGCCCACACCCATAATTCTATGTGCACGACCCCCCACGTGCATGCATGCGTGACCCCATGAGCGCATGCATGCGTGACCCCATGAGCGCACGCATGCGTGACCCCATGAGCGCACGCATGTGCAACCCCATGAGCGCACGCATGCGTGACCCCATGAGCGCATGCATGCACGACCCCATGAGTGCATGCATGCATGACCCCATGAGCACATGTATGCACGACCCCATGAGCGCATGCATGTGCAACCCCATGAGTGCATGCATGTGCATGACCCCACGAGCGCATGCATGCATGACCCCATGAGCGCATGCATGCATGACCCCCCGTGAGCGCACACATGCACGACCCCATGAGCGCATGCATGCGCGAACCCATGAGTGCATGCATGTGCGACCCCATGAGCGCATGCATGTGCGACCCCATGAGTGCATGCATGTGCAGCCCCATGAGCGCATGCATGCACGACCCCATGAGCGCATGCATGCATGACCCCATGAGCACATGTATGCACGACCCCACGAGCGCATGCATGCACGACCCCATGAGCACGCGCATGCACGACCCCATGAGCATGCGCATGCATGACCCATGAGCATGTGCATGCGCGACCCCATGAGCACGCACATGCACGACTCCATGAGCATGTGCATGCGCGACTCCATGAGCAAGTACATGTGCGACCCCATGAGCGCATGCATGCGCGACCCCTGATCACATGTATGCACGACCCCATGAGCGCATGCATGCACAACCCCATGAACGCATGCATGCACGACCCCGTGAGCGCATGCATGCACGACCCCATGAGCGCATTCATGCATGGCCCCATGAGCGCATTCATGCGCAACCCTGCCCTCCTACTTTTGGCCTGCGATGGACCTGTTTTTCACCCTCCCCAGGTTTCAGAGGCTTTCTAGGAGCCTCGAGAGGGAGAAAAGGCCTACCCCAACCACCCTCCAGAAGCTTCATGAGGCTTCCCTGAAGCCTTCAGAAGGCAAAAAATGGCCCTACGGGCAATCCGGAAATTCAGGAACAGACTTCCGATTTGCCAGTAGGGCCATTTTTCACCCTCTGGAGGCTTCAAGCCTCCTGAAGCCTCCGGAGGGTGAAAAACAGCTGAAAATGAAGGTCGAAGTCAGCTGGCCAGTGTGCACATGCACGCTGGGGGCTGAGAAGGCAATGCTTCGCGAGCCCTAACAAATTGGTCCATGAGCCACAGGTGGCAGGCGTGCCATAGGTTCACCATCACATGTATAGGGTCACCGGCTTGAGCAGGGAGTTGGACTAGAAGGCTTCCAAGATCTCTTCCAACTCTGTTATTCTGTTATGTGTTTATTTAATACTTAATATTTTAATGCTTCGTCTCTTTGTTTTTATGCATTTTGTAAGCCGGCTAGGTCACTTGTCAGTGAGATGGGTGGCTTATAAATTTAATAAATAAAAATAAATATGCCTGTTAACGTTTTGCAGGCTTGTTAAGCAGCTTTGAACTGCAACTTTCTTTTGGTTATTATAAGGAGGTACTTAATCGGAATTGGGATATACAGTAAGTGGTGGTTTCATAGGCAACTGCTTTAGAAAGCAAGTATTCAGAAGCATCGTTTGCATCTTACTATGTGATAAATGAATCAGCCCTTAAATATGGTGCAATAGGGAAAAACATTAACTAATAAAGAAGAATATTTGTAACTCAGAGTTAAAATGTGGAGTCCTTGGTGCTCTCTGAGCTTGGTGGTTTTCTTGCAGATATTTCATTATCCAAACTACGTAACATCATCAGTGCTAGTCTGATGATGTTATGTTGTTTGGTAATAAAACATCTGCAAGAAAAGAACCAAGCTGGGAGAACACCAAGGACCCCTCAGAAACGTTCATTGTTAAGAGACCACAAGCAATGATGTGAGGAGGCATATTGTTAATATGATTGAATGAACTATGTGCTGGCCCACTAAGCTCCCTTTGAAAAATGAAATGCTGTGATTTCAATTTTTTTATATAGAAAAATATTCAGTAGAGTAGTTTAAAAAGCCTTAGGATGAGTCAGAAAGGTTGATAATGCCCTGCAGGGGAAGTGCTGAATGCATTTCTCCAGTCCAGTCAGCTCCATCTAAGATTTTCTCTTTAACTGGCTGGATGAAGCCAACCTCCAGTTTAGTTTAGTTGGTCACTGTTGTGGCCCAGCAGGAGCCGTTGGAGCTGCCACCAGACTCCGACAGCAAGGGTCCCTATGAGGGTCCCTATGAGCTCTGGAGGATGTGGATGACCCTGGGCAGGGTTCTGACTCTGAGCAGGGATCAGAGAGTCTGGTCGGCCACCAGGAGGCGCCTGAGGCATGGAGCAGCGGTGAGAGCCAAAGGACGGGGGCTCCTGATGCCATGCCTTGGAGCAGTGGGGAGGAGTCACGGGACAGTGACTCAGACATCAGCAGGGAGTTCTTAGATGCTCGTTACCGCCGCGCCCACAGGCGCAAAGAGCAAGGACGCAGTTACCGGCGGTAAGGGCTCTCAGCTGCTGATAAGTAGACTCCTCTTCAGTCTATAAAAGGATTGATTGTGCATACGCCCTTTGCAGACGTCAACAAAGGAACTATTGGGAAAGTTCTGTCTTGGGAGCTTGGCATGCTGGATAGCTGCTATCGTGTCTCTGTGCTGGAGGGTTCTGAGAGTCTTGTCATGGTGGATTGCTGCCAAGGATCGGTCAGTCTGTCTGTTCAATAAATCCTGTTGAAGTAGTTTTGGCCAGAGTGTGTTCTGTGTTGGCGAGGGAAGAAGGGGGGTCAGAACAGGTCACCATCAGGGATTGGTCCATTCTCTAAACCAAAGGACTAGATTCAACTGAACAGGAAGAAATCAGCCCAACTGAACCCAGAGCATTTCCTGATGGTCATAGGCTGAGCTAGCAAGAACTTAATTTGAGCCACCACATCAGAGATGGGTTCACACTAGTTCGGTGGAATCGGTAGTGGAAATGACAACTGGGTCTCCAAACTGGTAGGTACGGCATGCTCGCCACACCCCCAAACTGGTTTCCTGGTCACCACAACATCTTTTTTTTTACCTTTTGAACTGTTTTGCGCATGCACAGACCTATTTATAGGCAACTGCACACATGCACAGCGCAAAATCCCACACACACTGAGCCGGCAGTAATGCCTGCAGAAACACACCTCTGAACCACATATCAGATGACAATTCAGAGCTGAAATGACTCCATAAAGTCAGACTTCATGGAACCTGGAGCTGAGAGTTGTAAGGAAAAGAAATGTTGATAAAGCTTGATTTCTTGTGCTAAAATTGTTGACCTAGATTGGTTTAAGGACAAGACTGGGCAAAGGCAGAAGCAAAAGTCAGATGCAGTAACAATACACAGGAATCAACCATTCTTCCCATTCAAATGCAATAATGTCCGTTATGATGCTTGATGAGCAGGAAAGACAGAAGTCAGATTTGAACTTTGTTTCTCCTACAGATATCAATCTCCTGTGACGGCTTCCTTTATTAATATTTTTTTTTAAAGGTCTGCAATAAAGCTAGGTTATCGAGAGCTGTGCCTTCGGTTGCTGCCTGTGAGGCTCTCACATTGGTTATCTGCTTTTTTTAGGATTTTTTAATCTGAGGAAGAAAATCATATCTTCTTAAAAAATAACCACTCTTCCAATGTGACAGTCTTCAGAAAATTGAATTACATCATCCTCAATCCTTAGAAAATATATCCTGTGTGCCAAAAATAATGGAAGGCACCACTTTGACAGAGATGAAATAAAACATTTTTCTCTGAAGCCAGATATATGCGTAACTCTTCCCAAGACTGCCATTGTTGATACTAGAACATGTACTCTTCTTACACTTTGTTGCATTTTTTGAGCTGTAATGTCGTTTTGACATTTTTGAAATGTGCACACTCTTTCTTTCTGAATTGTTATGATACTGGGCCCACAGTCATGGAACTATACTCACAATTAAAGTTATTGAAAAGTTTTGGTGGACATACATACTGTATATAAAGCTCCTAAAACTATCTTACAGCTAAAACTATCTTACACTGACACCACTCATTCTATTTCTCCACCTCTTTCTGGCTTTGGAAAGCATCTCAACTTCTCACCCACTTCTTTCTGACAATCTCTTTTACCACATTCAACCACAACGTCTCTCAGTCTTCACCTTCCTCTCAACCCATTCATGTTTTTTTTCCAAATATTTCTTTTTCAATTTGATCCTTATTCATCCATTATGCAACCAAAGCAATCTCAACATATTTCATGTTTTCTACTGGTTGTTGTTTTTCATTCAGTTGTCATTCATTCATCATCCAGTCCAGAGGTGGGTTCCGGCCAGCACTACTGCCGGTTCGCTTATGTGTGAGCTTTGCATACATGCGCAGTACAATTAAAATTATTCTGTGCATGCACAGAACTGAAAACCAAGATGGCACCTGTTGAGTACTGAAGTTCCCTGCCATTGACTTACATTGCTAGTTCCTGATTGGCTGAAACGTGAGCAGCCAGCTGGCGGGAGATTCTAGCTACCTGATTGGCTAAGCGCCTGACAGCTCTAGTATAAAAGAGCTGTCAGCTGTCCTTTGCTTTGCTGTTTGCCGGTTCGAGGTTTGCCTTACATTTGAGCTGTTTGTCACTGTTAATAAAGGTTGTGTTAGCTTCAACCTGCCTTGCCTCAGTCCCTGTCTGCCTCGTTCTCCCTACAGAACAGCAAAACTGACAATGCCAACTGCGGAACTGATTCAGGACATGGCAGGCTTGGGTCGCTGCTGGTTCCAGCAATGCAAGCTGCCAAACCACTATTGGTTCAGCCGAACTGGTCTGAACTGGTAGGAACTCACCACTGATCCAGTCATTCTTGACCTTCTCGCTTGTTGTTGACCCACAAACACTTCTGAAGTATGCATTAACTTATAGCTTTCTTCTGACATATCCCTTTTCATTTCACACAATAAAATGGGCAGAAGCACACTCCTACATACAACCACGTTCACCTTTTTTCTGTAGTTATCCTCTCCTTGCAACAGACCACATACCATACATTACCTTGGTCCCAGAATTTGCAGTACAAAACTATACTTTTCTACAAAGGTATAAAATTCTTTAGTTTTTCTGCTTCTCTGCATGACTTGTGATCATTTGTTCTACTTTCCTTATCACACAAAAAATACCTTGGTCTCTGATAAATTAATTGTACTCCATATTCTTAATTTGCTTCACATAATCTAATATTAGCTTCAAACCATTCAGGTTCTTAGTTAACAGGATAGCATCACCTCCAGACAAAAATGTATGAACATTCACATCCCTAGCCAGCACATCTTTAGTGCCTCCATAGGCATTTTTATACATGTATACATAACTGCATTATATAACCAAGGACACATCATATAACCTTGTCTTTTTCCCTCTTCTCTATTGAATTATTCTCTAATCTATGTTTTCAAATACTGCTTTTGTTGCATTCAGTAACTATCCTTCAACACAATATTTGGATAGAACATTCACTTTATCACACGCTTCTCTAAATAAATGTAAATATACGATGAATTCATACTTTCTAAAATGTGCTACAGAGAAGAACTTTGGATTTCAACTCCAGTCTCACATAAAGCTTCTTTGCACTTTCAAAATTTTGCTCATTTTCATTATTTGTATCCTTTCAGTCTATCAAACACCTTCCTATGCACACTTAATAGTCTGATTCCCCTATGGTTTTCACATTCATTTTTGCCACCTTTCCTTTTATATAGGAAAGCAAAAGAGCACTCTCCCAGTTGCCTGACACAGATGTGCTCTTCACAAATATGTTCAACATTTTGCATACCTACCCAATAAGCAAATCCTATCCATATTTTAACATTTTTTTTCAATTATACCGTCTACACCTGCGGCATTACCATTTTCAACATTCTAATGGCATTTGTGACTTCCTTTTAGCAACAATTTCTTTGGCAAAATATTGCAATTTAGAGCACGGGTGTCAAACTCATAACGTCACATTGCCTTCACATAATGTATTGTGATGGCTTTTTCCCTTCGCGGAGCTGGGGTGGGCATGGCCTGTACGTGACGCATCCATCCCGGGGGCCGCCAGTTTGACACCTTTGATTTAGAGCATCCACTTCAACCTAACTCTTTGATATATTACTACATCCCCAATGCAAAGCTCTGAAGTAGTCCTGCCAGTGTTCCATTACTTCCATTTTATCCCACAACATTTCTCATATTATGTAAAAGGGTTTGAATGGATTGTCTCTAATATTAGGGGTGGGGATGTACTGGGCTGCCGCAGTTACATACACACAGACGGCTTCTCATAGGAAACTTAGTATATTTGATGCCATCATAAATCTTTCACCATAACAATACAAGGCACGCTGTAAACTATGAGCGGCCAAACACAAGAGCCTACTTTAGCAAAGTAATGCGGAAAGCTTAGGATCCTCCAAGAATAGTCCATATCTATGGAAGGATTCCAGGTAACCTAGCAATAAGATATTAAAGTCAGAGGAAGACAGAGTAGGGAACTCAAATACCATGTTTCCCTGAAAATAAGGCAGGGTCTTATTTTCTTTTGACCCCCAAAATAAGCACTTAGCCTTATTTTTTGGGAGGTCTTATTATTTTTGAGGTGCAGGAGGCAGCCTGCGTGATCACCTCATGGCTGTTGCTGTGTTGCAATATTTTCAGGGAGGGCTTATTTTAGGGGGAGGGCTTATTTTAGTGCATGCGTTCAAAAGTCCAATATGGGCTTATTATCCAGGGAGGTCTTATTTTCAGGCAAACAGGGTATGATTTGCCACAAGGGGCCAATCACAAAAAGAAAAAGAGCGTACATACTAGGACAAAAGTGGAGAATAAGTGATTGTCAACATGTAGTATAAAATCTTTGGTATTTGAACTTACATTGGAAGAAACTTTGTCAAAAAGAGAAACAAACCATAGGACCAAGACACCAAAAATTTGACCACTCATAGAAAAATCCATTGGAAATTAAATTTGTTCTATTGCAGGTTCATCCTTTTGAGAACTGACTGATAATCATCTGTATCATAAGTATATTAGAAGAGTTTGTGTGTTATATTAGATTTTTCATTAATGATTTTCTCAGAAATGTTCCTACCTAAACTTTAGAATCATTTTCGGAAGCCCTGGATTGATTATTCCTGCCAGATGAAAAGAGGATAAATCAAGATGAGGTCTCTGCAATGGGTCATGCTGATTAATGGAACAGCCTTCCCTGAGAAGTCCATCTGATGACTTCTTTATTAGTCTGTTCATTCATCCACAGTTTTTAAATGAGCTGCACATTTTCATCCAGACCCTGGTTGCAAAAGAGTGTTATAATTCTGTTGTAAACAGATAAGGGTTACTTTATTTTATTTTTAAGCAAGAATTCTTAAAACGTTCTGAGTAATTGTTTGGGAATGACTCTATAAGTATAATTTGCAAAAAATAAAATAGCAATAGCAATGAATAATCGCACAAAAGGGGAGCCCTTTGGATATGGGATCTGCCTTATTTTTCACCTCTGAAATCACTTACCTTTTTGGACCTGCACTTTACTGCCTCAAGTTCATAGCACTCATTCACAGTTAATATTCCATCTGAAGGCAATGACTATGGCCTCGTGTACTGCAGTCTTCCCCTGCATGGTGCCCTTAGCTCGGATTGCAGTTCCCAGAATTCTCAGTTGGCATCTGATGTAGCTAAATGTGAACCATTTCGTGCCCTTTCATCTGTCAAGTAAGGTTTCATCCAAATTTATGAAGAACCGACTAACTTTAATACACCAATTCTAGAACCAACCATTGACGGTGAAATTCTGAACAGGAATTTTCCAGGCTGTTGATCTAGCTAATATTTTAGAAACCCTTTATATTGGTCATGCTATGTTTAGATTATATACCAATTATATTGCTGCCTCTTGATTTACCGACAACCTGGCCCTACAAATATTTCATAGAAGCGAGATGAATTATCTTTAGACTTGATGGGTTGGCCGAACACTGCCAAGGAGCAGTTGATTTATAAATATAAGTAGCTTTGCTTGACACATTTAGTAGTATATTGTGATTGCTTGATGTTCCTTGAATATTTTGATAAAGATTAAATGAGATTTTGTCCCTCTTCATTTTATTATGGTGTTCATACTATTCTTTCCTCTATTCTCCCATTCCCCCCCCCCTCGGCATATACTTTCTATGGGGTACTGCACTTGTCTAAAAGGAATTTCCATATCAGATGTTACCCCTGTTGGAAATCTGGAGGTGGGACACTATTTGTCTTGTTTTGATTATATAAATCTTCACCCACTTATTTCATTTTTAAGAGATTTGGGGTGCTCCGAGAAACAATGAGAAGTCAGTGCAACAATAAATACAGAGAACTACAACAACATCACCTTTTTTGCTATTTATGTAATATCCATATGTTCTGACCCCCCCTTCCTCCGTTGCCCACACAGCACACACACTCCGGAACAGTACAAGGGAACAAGGTTTATTACACCAACAGACAAGGGGTTTTGTGGCAGGAAGCCACCAAGACAGAACTCACAAAGACAGCACACACAAAAGCAGCAATCCAGCTTGCCAGGATCCCAGACTAGAGTTGCTGTCAAAAGTCCTTTGTTGATTGCTACTCAGAGCCTGTCCAGAGTCAACCCTTTTATAACCTAAAAAGGGCATCTCCCAACAGCACCTGAGAGCTCTTTACTGCCTATAATTACGCCCACGCTCCTTGCGTTTGTGGGCACGCCGGAAACGAGCATCTCGAAATGCCCTACTAAGTCCTGAGTCACTATCCTCTCCGCTGCTCCAAGGCAGGGCATCGGGAGTCCTCCTCCTCTCGCTCTCACCGCTGCTCCATGCCTCTGGCGCCACCTGGTGGCCGACCAGACTCTCGGATTCCTGCTCAGCCTCCGAATCCTGTCCAGGATCGCACATCTCCTATGGAGCTAACTCGTATGGAGTATCACTCTCGGAGTCTGGTGACAGCGGCAACGGCTGGGCCACAACACTATCCCTCACCGCAGGGCCCTTCCCCCGGGCCTGACGCTCGGGATGCGGTCGAGAGGGAAATTGTCCATGATAGGCCCGCACCAAAGCTGGAGCATGCACAGCCGTCGCATCGGTCCAGGACCCCCCGTCCGAGTCCTCGTCCGCCCAGTCGACCAAATACTGGAACCGACCCTTGAGCCATCTCGAGTCACGGATCCGGGTCACTCTGTGCGATGGCCGTGCGTGCACCTCAGGCGACGATGGCAGGGGTGAAGAGGGACGTCGGAGAGGACAATCCGACCGCTCAGGGATCAGGAGCGAGCGATGGAACACCGGGTGTACTCGCATCGAGCGCGGGAGGGTCAGGCGATAGGCCACCGGATTGATAACGGCCTCCACAGGGAACGGCCCCAGATACCGGTGGTCCAACTTCCTCGTAGGCCGGTGGGATGGAAGATGCCGCGTGGACAACCACACGCGATCACCCACGGCCAATTCCAGCACCGCACGGCGAGACCTGTCCACCACCCGCTTGTAATCCTCCTTCGCCTGATTCAAGTAGCGGCGCACCATCTGGTGAACCGCTTGAAGCTCAGAGAGGAAATCCTGCGCTGCGGGGACCGGAGAGTCCACGGGGGTGAGAGGGAAAAAACGAGGGTGGTACCCGACGTTCGCCATGAAAGGTGTCGTCTGTGTGGAGGAGTGCTGCGAGTTGTTGAACGCAAACTCCGCCACGGCGAGGTACTCCGCCCAATTGTTCTGCTGCTGGTTCACGAAGCAGCGCAGATATTGTTCCAGAATCCCAATCACCTTCTCCGTCCCTCCATCGGTTTCGGGATGGTGCGCCGAGGACAGACAAACTTGAACGTCAAGAGCGGCCATCAGCCCTTTCCAGAACTGGGCTGTGAATTGTGTACCACGATCGGAGACGACCCGGTCAGGTAGGCCGTGCAGCCGGAACACGTGCTGTATGAACATGCGGGCGGTGCCGCGGGCTGTCGGCAATCTCCGATGAAATGCGCCATCTTGGTGAGCATGTCCACCACCACTAGGACCGTAGTGAAACCGGACGACGGAGGCAGTTCCGTCAAGAAGTCCATGGACACGGCTCCCCAGGGTCTGTCCGGGGTCGGCAATGGCTGTAGCAAGCCTGGAGGAGCTCCCGTCGCTGATTTGGCCTGTCGACACTGCACACATGACGTGACGTACGTCTGCACGTCGTGTCGCAGGCGAGGCCACCAAAACGTACGGGAAACCAGGTGCAAAGTTTTGAACAGGCCAAAGTGTCCCGCTGCCGGAGTGTCATGACATTGGGAGACAACCAATCCACGGAGCGGTCCTGCAGGCACGTAGAGCCGATCCCGATACCTCAAAAGATCCTCGTCAAAGGTCCACGGGGATGTCGGCCCTACCTCTGCCCGCCGTTGTTCCACCCACTCGTCGTTTCGCTGCGCATTCCGTATCAACGACCGTAAATCCACGGGTTCCTGGATTGCAGCGAAGGACCCGACGGGTAGGACCGTCCGGGGGGGGGCAGTGAGTCAGCAGGGTCTGAGTACTCCGGCTTTCTAGATAGGGCATCCGCCCTCTGGTTCAAGGCACTGGGGATATACGTGACCTTGAAGTGGAACCGGGCAAAAAACAGAGACAACCGGATCTGGCGCTGATTGAGCTTCCGCGCTGTTGTCAAAAACTCCAGATTCCGATGGTCTGTCCGGACTTCGACCTGATGCCTGGCCCCCTCCAGGTGATGTCGCCAGGCTTCGAACGCCGCCTTGATAGCCAGCAACTCCTTCTCCCAGATGGTATAATTGCGCTCGGAAGGATTGAGTTTCCGAGAGTAATAGGCGCAAGGGAAAAGGGTGCCATCAGGGGCGTGAGCCTGCAATAACACCGCCCCCACCGCAATGTCGGACGCATCCGCCTCGACTACAAAGGGGCGATGGGGATCATGGTGTTTCAAGATCGGCTCCTTTGTAAAAGCGCGCTTCAAGGCCACGAACGCTTGTTGTTCCGTGGACCCCCAGTGAAACGGCACTTTCTTTTGCAGGAGCCGAGTGAGGGGCGCGGTCAAGAAAGCAAAGCCGGGGATGAAGGACCGGTAGTAGTTGGCAAACCTGAGGAGTCTCTGAACGTCTTTCATCCGTTGAGGAGATTGCCAACTTCGTAATGCCTCCACCTTGCCTGGCTCCATCGCAATTCCTTCAGGGGATATACGGTGCCCCAGGAACTCGATGATGGTCTGCCAGAACTGACACTTCTCCAGCTTGGCAAACAAGCGATGCTTTCGAAGGCGCTGCAAGACCTGATGCAAGTGCTGTTGATGATCCTTCCGAGACGTAGAGTAGATCAAGATGTCGTCCAGGTAGATGACGACAAACTGATCCAAAAGGTCCCGAAAGATATCGTTCATAAAATGTTGGAAGACAGCTGGGGCATTGGTCAACCCGAACGGCATGACGGTATACTCAAAATGTCCGTATCGGGTGCCAAAAGCTGTCTTCCATTCGTCCCCCGCCCTGACTCGAACCAGATTGTAAGCTCCACGTAAGTCCAGTTTTGTAAACACCACGGCCTCCCAGAGCTGCTCCAACAACTTGGGAATCAGAGGCAACGGGTAGCGATTACGGATCGTGATGGCGTTCAAGCGCCGGTAATCGCAACAAAGTCTTAGATCCCCGGTCTTCTTTTTGACGAACAAAACCGGGGCAGACAAGGGCGAAGACGAAGGCCGGATAAAACCCCGGGCCAGGTTCTTGTCCAGGAAGTCCCGCAATGCGGCCAACTCCGGTTCAGACATGGAGTATAGGCGGCCCGTCGGGAGTTTCGCATCAGGTACCAGGTCAATGGGACAGTCGTAAGACCGGTGCGGTGGCAGTTGATCTGCCTCCTGCTCGCTAAACACGTCCGCGAACTCCGCTAAATCCGGCGGCACTGTCACCTCGGCCGAACTGGGCACCTGAGCCGCGCAAACATGACGGGTATGGTCCACGTATTGCAAGGACGGGAACGAGATGCGGTTCTGCGACCAGTGGATCTGGGGATCGTGCGCCCGCAGCCAAGCCAAGCCCAACACCACGGGGAAATGCAGACCCGAAGCCACGTAAAATTGAATGGCCTCCTCATGCTCCCCGAGGATCAGGCACAAAGGCTGCGTGGCGTTCTTGATGGGCCCAGACAGAAGCACCCGGCCGTCAATGGTCTCCACTCGCATCGGAGGGTCTACCGGGCACAGAGGGATGTGATATTTCGTGACAAACGCTGGATCCATAAAATTCGTGGTAGCCCCGGAATCGACCAAGGCATGGGCTGGAATTCCCTGCGGACTACCCGACAAGAGAATGTGCGCTGCAAGAATCAGATGTCGTGGAGGCCCCTCCGCCTCTGTTCCGGCCTGTGCCCAACCCAAAGTCTCCCTCAGATCGGGCTTTCCCCGTTTCCCGAGATGGAGGTCCGTCGTTGAGGGGGGGCCGTAGACCGTGCAGCCCCTCTACCTCCCTTCTTGGAGCAACCCGTAGCCAGATGTCCCGGATCCCCACAGTAAAAACACAACCCCCCTGCACGCCGTCTCTCCATCTCCATGCATGACAAGCGGGGTCTGGCTGCACCCAACTCCATGGGCTCCTCTCGTGGGACAGGAGTCTCTCGTGGAACTGGCACTCTCAGCACCTCCCGGGACGCTCGGCGAGGCCTCCGCCTCTGCAGCCGGCCGTCAATCCGGAGGCATAGATGAACCAACGCGTCAAACGTTGGAGGCCTGTCCACTCTCACCAGCTCATCCTGCAGGTCCTCTGACAGGCCATCCTGAAAAGCATCCATAAGGGCTGGCTCATTCCACTCAGAGTCCTGACTGAGCAGCCGGAACTCGGTAACGTAGTCCAGTAAAGAACCACGCCCTTGGTGCAACTCTTTCAGGAGTCTGGTGGCTGTTTCTCCTTTGATGGGGTCTTCGAACGTCAGCCGAAGATGAGTGCAAAAACCCTGGAAGTCATCCAGCAGGGGGCTCGGCTGAGTCAGCAAAGGCGTAGCCCACCGTGCTGCTGTGCCTGAGAGCAAGCTTATCACAAAGCCCACCTTCATCTGGTCGGTGGGAAAGTCCTCCGCTCTCAAGGCAACGAACAACCGGCATTGGCCCAGGAACGCCGGGAAAAGTTTCGGATTGCCATCAAACTTATCCGGCATGGCCACTGGGCATTTCCTTCGTTGCTGCTAGGGGGGTGGGGGGTTGGCAGGAGCAGACAGCTGTGCAACTTGCGCTGTTAGCAAGGCAAGTTGCTGTGCGAAGAGAGCATTCTCCGCCTGAAGTTGCTCCATCATAGCTGAATGGAGATACGTTTGGGGTAGCAATCAATCTGTTCTGACCCCCCCTTCCTCCGTTGCCCACACAGCACACACACTCCGGAACAGTACAAGGGAACAAGGTTTATTACACCAACAGACAAGGGGTTTTGTGGCAGCAAGCCACCAAGACAGAACTCACAAAGACAGCACACACAAAAGCAGCAATCCAGCTTGCCAGGATCCCAGACTAGAGTTGCTGTCAAAAGTCCTTTGTTGATTGCTACGCAGAGCCTGTCCAGAGTCAACCCTTTTATAACCTAAAAAGGGCGTCTCCCAACAGCACCTGAGAGCTCTTTACTGCCTATAATTACGCCCATGCTCCTTGCGTTTGTGGGCGCGCCGGAAACGAGCATCTCGAAACGCCCTACTAAGTCCTGAGTCACTATCCTCTCCGTTGCTCCAAGGCAGGGCATCGGGAGTCCTCCTCCTCTCGCTCTCACCGCTGCTCCATGCCTCTGGCGCCACCTGGTGGCCGACCAGACTCTCGGATTCCTGCTCAGCCTCCGAATCCTGTCCAGGATCGCACATCTCCTCTGGAGCTGACTCGTATGGAGTATCACTCTCGGAGTCTGGTGACAGCGGCACCGGCTGGGCCACAACATCCATATATGAATGTTAATACTAGAATTAGCAAATATACATCAACACCAATGACTCCCATCAATCAGAGAAGGTCTTGCACAAGCGCTATGTTTCTCCAAGGGTTTAGAAAGCTATAGGAACCAGCTGTCTCATAGGAGGAAAGCTCCAACAAAGAATGAATGCCCAATTTCTCCCCCCTTCCTGGCATTAATCTTAGCAGGCGTAAACCTTCAGCAGGCGTAAAACTTTAGCAGGCATTCTTTAGTTCCTGATGCTAGCCAGGCAAAGTCAAGCTACGGAGGACTCTCTGGGTAATTAGTAGGACCTTGAACTGCATTTAGAAGCTCATTGATATCCAATACAGTTCCTGCAGCAAATTGTTACACAACAGTAACAAGAATATCCCTTAAGAATATTGGCAATTGCCTTTTGTTCCAGGGAAGATTTCTGGGTGGCGTTCAAACAATAAATCAATTCAGGAGATGATACTGACCTAAATGACTATCTTCTGAAATAAACACAGTTAATGAACTTCTGGGACCCCAATCTCTGTCTGCTTTTCCACCAGGAGCCATGAATCAAACCTGACCCCAAATTGTGAGCCATGTTTATCTCATGGATGAGATAAGATTTATTGCACACAATTCAGGGATTCAACAGCATTAGCCTGGCCCAAGGCTCTTAGTAATTCAGGTACCGGGTTCATGAAGTGAGATTCAGGGACCAGAGATAGGAAATGCAAATAAATGTCCCATCTCCCTATTATCCATCTCCACTTAACTACTAAAGCCAGTGTCTCTCAGTCACCCAGACATGCACCATGCAATCACATCAGTCACTTCAATTGGCAGTTACATTCTAATATCCCTCAACCTTCTGAAGGAATGGATTACTCTTTTTCCTTCCACCTTCTCCCACTCTGTCTATTCCTCACCCTTCTTTCTTTCTTGTTTTCTTTCTTTCCTTCTTGCACCTTTGGAGTCAAGCACCCTGGTTGTCTGCTCTGGTCTCTACTGCATCTCTTCCAGCTCGCATAGCTGCTCCCATAGGTTCCAACACTGATTGAGAGCGTGCCAACAAGAGTGTCTATGTCTCCTACAATTTTCCTTAGATTTAATGCCAGAAGTTTCCTTTAAGCTTATTCAGATTTCCAGGTTACAATATCAGTCCTCCTCCAACACTTCAGAATGCTCCAGGCTCCATGGAAATTGGTCAGTCAGTTCAGAAAATTCAGATGACTGAAAGGTCAACTGCACAGGCATAATGACCCTACTTATCCTAATTGAATCAGACTTTTGAATCAAATTGACCCTCTTTATATTTTAAATTGATTCAAATTAAATTGCAGCTTGAATCAGAATGATCTGATTTTTTAATTGACTCCATTTGTTGGATCTGAACTTATGCAACTTATTCAGACTATGAAATTCTCTCCTTAAGTATGAAAGATCCCAAAGCCCTGCTTTCTTTGGAATTACCCATCCTATTTCTGTTATAGTGGTTAAGCTATTAGACTAGAACTGGGATAACCCACTTTCTATCTTCTATCTTCAGTCATGGAAAACCTATTGGGTGACTTTGGGGCAGTCACCTCCTCTCTTAGTCAATCTACTTCACAGGCTGCTTTTGTGGTTAGTCAAATTAAGACACCTTTGACTTCAGGAAAGAAGCCTTGAATTATTCAAAGGAAGATGAGATATAAATCCAATCTATTACAATTATAAGATTATTGCAGATTATGGTCTGTGCACCACTTGAATTCTGTCGGTGCTAGAGTCAAAAATAAAATGAATGGCTAATAAAATATATTTCAAAAGTCTTAAGATTGTAAATGTCCTTTTCTTTCCAATATTTATTTTTGAAGCTAATTTTCCTACAGTGTGAAAAATCAAATTAAAGCAATGGAGCATCCAACAGCATCTAAATTAAAATAATCAAAACACTAATAGATTCAATTGTACAGTAGTCTGAAGTAGCAGATGAAGCAAGAGATGAGGCAACAGGTTCAAGAAGAACTGTGGTAATAGAAAGGACTCCACATACGTCAGTAGACTTTTCTGAAGAACTCTTTCTGTTAGATTCGGGTAACGAGAGAACAGACTCCGGACAAGCAGTGACTTAACAGCTCTTTATTAGTCGTAGTAGTGATCCAGCTTAGCTTGTGGTCTGAGAGCTCCCCTTTTATAGGGATCGGGTACACCTCCTGTCCAATCAGAACGGCCCCTAGTTCCCACCCTAGCGGCGGACCTGAGTGGAGACTTACAGCGATATATACTAATATCTAACACCCCTCCCTTCTTAGACGGAGTGTTCCGGTTAGTAACAAAGTCCTTTAAATATGTCGGTTTCTGTCTTACACGGGTGGATCGTCGGAGTTCGGGTTGAGTTGGAGTGGGCGTGAGATCGGCTTGTTCTGCTTGTTCCATTTCGCAGTCGGGGGGTGGAAGGCTTTCCTCGCTCGGATGCTGTTCCGATCCGTCTTTGATCTCCGGTTCCACTCTAGGCTCCGTGGTGCTGTAGTCCTCTGTGTTCGGGCTCTCGGGTTGCTGACTTTCCAACGGGATATAGTCCTCGTTAGCAGATCGCAGGTTGGAGTGCGTCAGACGACCCCGGAGTTGGTCTATGTGCCTTTTCCAATTTCTACCGTCCTCTAGTTCCAGCAAGTATGATCGTGGACCCGTGATACCAATTACCCTTGCCGGCATCCACAGTGTTCCCCCTGCATAGTTGTGGGCGTATACTGAATCCCATACGCTAAAATTCCGAATTTTGCTTGTAGAGTCTGGGGGCGATGTGGCAGAGTAATTTGGGTGAAGTCGGTCCAGGTGAGACTGTAGACGGCGGCCCATGAGGAGTTCAGCGGGGCTCCTACCTGTCGTGGCGCTAGGGGTAATATGCTGGATTAGTAGGTAATGGTCAATTCGTGTTTGCCAATCACCTGGGCCCATCCTAGTGAGGGCCTCTTTTGCAGCTCGCACCATTCTTTCTGCCTGTCCGTTCGAGGCCGGATGGAATGGCACGACAAGGGCATGCCGAATTCCCTGACTTGCTAGGTACGTTTCGAATTGCATGGCCGTGAATTGGGGCCCGTTATCGGAGACCAGGGGGTCGGGCAGGCCGTGAGTGGCGAAAAGTCGCCATAGTACCTTAATGACTGCCTCTGCCGTGATTGAAGTCATTAGGACTACTTCCAACCATTTGGAGTATGCATCCACAACTATTAGAAATGTTTGCCCCTGGACTGGTCCTGCGAAATCAATGTGTATTCGCGACCAGGGTGCTTTTGGTTTGTCCCATTCTGTGGCGGGCACTTCAGGGGTTGCTGGTCTAGACTCTTGGCATGGATCACAAGTGGCTACCCATTCCTCTATCTCTTTGTCCATGTTTGGCCACCAAACGTAACTCCTAGCTAACGCTTTCATCCTTACGATCCCCGGATGCCCAACATGTAATGCTTCTAAAACATTTCTCCGCAATGCATATGGAACAACAACTAGATCCCCCCACAATAAACAACCTTGTAAAACCGACAGTTCATCTCGTTTTGACCAAAACAGTTTGAATTCGGGTCCCACATTTCCCTTGGGCCACCCCCTCCATACCCAAGTTTGTACTTGTCTGATTACATTGTAATTGCAGAAAATCTAGCAACGTCCAAAGAAGAAACAGGTCCTGAGTCCAAACAGTCAATTAATAAAACCGGTACCTCGGGCGTGGGGTCTGTTAATAGTTCTGGAAGTGTGCAACGGCTGAGTGCGTCTGCGTGCCCTAGTGTGGAGCCCGGTCGATGTATCAGTTTGTAGGAGTACGCAGCCAGGAAAACAGTCCACCTGGTCATGCGCGGGGAGAGTGAGACCGGTGTGGGGCGATTTCCCACCAAAAGACCCAGCAGTGGTTTGTGGTCTGTGATGAGTTCGAAATCGCGGCCGTAGAGATACTCGTGGAAACTTTTGACTCCTGCCACAGCGGCTAACGCTTCCCTGTCCATCTGGCTGTAGTTTCTTTCGGCCGATGATAAAGTCATTGAGTAGAATGCTATGGGTGCTTCGTTTCCGTTTGGCATTCTGTGGCTGAGAACTGCGCCAACGCCGAAAGGTGATGCATCGCAGGTCAATACCAGTGGTAGAGTTTGGCTGTATTGGACGAGTAACGAGTCGGTCGTGAGCAGGCGCTTGACTGCGGCGAAAGCTGCTGCCTCGGAGCGTCCCCATGTCCATTTCGCGTTCTTGACGAGGAGTCGATGTAGCGGCTCAGCAACGGTAGCTTTCTGTCGACCATGAAATGATCGTCAGGGACGATCCCGTGTCAACTTCAAGCTCATAAGGGGAGTCCTCCAGGAGGACAGTGATTTTCAGCTTTTTAGGCCGCTTGGTGCGGACCTGACCTATCGTTGTGAGATAGGTTCGCATTGGTTCTATCTGGGTCAACTCTCTCTCGGCATCGGTATCCTGGGGATACTCTCTCTCGGCTCTCTGGTAATACGCCCTTTCAGCTCTTTGTGTGTATTCTCTCTCAGCTAACTCCCTCGGTTCTCTCTCTGGGTGCCCTTTGTTTTTCCGCCAAGCCCCTGGGTTGGGCTTCTGTCGGCGGTACATCGGAGGCTGCCATTGTGAGGCAGGGACTTCGCTCCGGCACACTCGTGCGATGTGCCCCAGTTTGTCGCAATGCGAGCAAACAACGTTCCTGAAACGAGAGGTAGACCGGGGGTGGTTCCCTCCGAAACTTGCACATGGTGGCAAACGGAATTCGGGTTTTCCCACCGGCCTTGCGTGACTGCTCCGCATTTGATGGCTGTCTTCGAACTCGCTGTCCTCGACCTCCTGATCGGCGGCTTCATAATGAACTCTGGCGTGTCTGGCTCCGGTCTGGATTGCGCTGTATCCGCGTTGTATGGTCTCGGAGGATCTGTCCGCTGATTCGGAAGCTCTCGCCTCATCGAGTGCAATCTGTAGGCTTAAATTGGGTTTGGCCAACAACCGTTTCTGTAGAGAAATGTCTCTCAACCCACATATCAGGCAATCCAGGATTTGCTCGTCCAGATCCCTGAATCCACAATGCGTGGCTGCTTTCCGTAGTGCTGCAACGTACTGGTTGATAGATTCTCCCGCCTTCTGGTTCCTCGTGTTGAATCCTTGGCGGCAAACGTGGCGGGAAGGTTTTGGCGCGTAATGTGTTTGCAGCGTCTGTTGCAACGCAGTCCATGTCACCGCCTGAATGGGGGTTGGCTCTGAGAGGTCCCTGGCCGTCTCGAAAACCTCTCGGCCGCAGTAGCTCAGGAATATATTCTTCTTTCGAGAGTCCGGTATTCCTGTGTACTCGTTTGCCTCGAGAAAACACTCGAACCTGAGCATGTAGGATTCCCAATGATCGGCGATCGGGTCGAATGGAGCTGGAGGAGTGTGCATCGCCATCTTGTCTGCGTTTGAATTTGCCGCGCTGAGATGGCTGCCGGAATTTCCACCGAATTCCTAGGCTGGATCGAATCCTTGGATTCTGGAGGTAGCTTCTTCATCCTATCTGTCTCTCGATCCCACCTTCGTCGCCAATGTTAGATTCGGGTAACAAGAGAACAGACTCCGGACAAGCAGGGACTTAACAGCTCTTTATTAGTCGTAGTAGTGATCCAGCTTAGCTTGTGGTCTGAGAGCTCCCCTTTTATAGGGATCGGGTACACCTCCCGTCCAATCAGAACGGCCCCTAGTTCCCGCCCTAGCAGCGGACCTGAGTGGAGACTTACAGCGATATATGCTAATATCTAACACTTTCCATAGATGTCTACGGAGATTCTCAGTCAACCAAGTCAGGCTTTTTTTAAAAAGGCAACTTTAGAGCTGAAGAAGCTTCTTGGATGACAAGCAAAACGTCTTCAAAGAAAAATCAGGAAGTCCAGTTGCCTCTTGAAAAAAGTACCTTTGGGTCTTTCCATAGATCAAAGAGATTACTTCTATGAAGCTTCTGGTCAGGTAGTCACCTACCTGAATTCTGACAGTCTGCTCAGAGAACAAAGGCAGATGAAGAATAAAAGCAAAGAGGAGACCATCAACTCAGGCTTGCCTCTGAAACTGTCTAAGCACATTGTCTTTACTAATAGAATGCTCTACCTGGCTGCCATCCTATCACCAAGAAACTCAACTATTTAATTTCCCCTTTGGAATCAAAGACATCTAAGCCTGAAAAAGGATGTTCTAACTCTTCCTTTCCACCTACAGTCCATGGAAAAATTTAGGCATAGGGTGATTGAAACAAATTCCTTCCCATGTCATTGTGTAGCCACAAGCATTGAGGTTGGATGTGGCTGAGCCAGTGAGATAGTATGTGGATTTTTCGGAGAGTTTTAACTGAGATGTATTTACTTTTTTTTCTTTGTTGACTGTTCAATCACTTTACTCGGGTTGGAGTCACAGCGACTGAATGGAGCTGAGCATTTACTGGCCAGATGACCTTCCTGACACCTACATGGAGTTCACAGCAGATATTTTCTCTTTGTGCCCTGATAGAGAAACATCTGCCACTGCCTAGGATTGAACTCTCAACCTTCTGAGTAGGAAGCAAGCATCTTTATCTCTGGGGCTACCATGACACTCACTGAAATGTATTTACTTATTTTGTTTATATAGCTACCCATCTCAACTAAGTGACTCCGGGCATCATGCAAGCCCCCAGAGATTCCAGGCACTGAGACAGAACTCAGAGCATCACACAGGTGTCCTTCATGGAGATATAAAGCTACGAATCACCAGCTTACATCACACCAAACTGTCAGATGACCTCACCCTGCAGTTCCAGGTAGAAGTTAAACAGGAAGGGAGAAAATACCAAGCCTACATTTATGTAATTTTTATTCTGATTCTCGAGGAGGAGGGATGTTTTTGTTGTTTTGTCCGACTCCATGTTTATTTTTGTTGTTTTGTCTGTCCCCATGTTTATTTTTACAAAATAAGTGGCCACACAAGTCTTCTAAAACTAATAAATAAATAACAAGAGAGAAACATATTGTAAGGACAAATGCACAAATATGCAATTGGGAAATAAACAGTCTCCGATTTGATCACTGTACTGCAAACTTTTTGATATCATGGGGAGCCAGTGCAATGCCATGCAATTCAGCATCAGGTTTACTTTAGGTCAGTCAGCCCTATTTATACTTGCCTGGGGTAAATCTCTCTTACCTGGGAAAAAGCTTTGCATTGTTTAAGATTTAGTTTTTTGCATCTAGACCGGATCAGGGAAATCTGAGAGGTCAAAGAAATTGGGGGGGGGGGATGAAATAAAAAAGATAAAATATTTGAGAACTCTTCCTCTGCAACCAATTTAACTAGCCAAGGGACCAAGAAAGATATCCTAGCTTGTTGATATTTTCACTTCAATGTTATCCATTCAGAGCTTTTTTTTTGGGGGGGGGGGGGAGTAAAAGAAGTGAATGCTGCAGGAGGAGGAGGAGGATAAAGAAGAGGAAAAGGAGCTTCACATTTGAAAAAAAAAATCTTTATTTTTCTGAAGCAATTAGTGGAGTTTAATAAGGAGGAATGAATGGGTAATAAATATGTCCACCTCTTCTTTTCTGTTTGGCAGCCTCAGGCATAATCTTAGATGTATCTTTACTGGGTAAGATTGCCTTTGCCATCACAAGCAAGCTGAGCACCATTGGTTCCCCCCCCCCCCCCGAAATAAACTACTCTCGGCCATGGCCACGAGACAGCCTATGTCAAGTTGGCTTTCGCCCATTAGAATTCTAAGAGCAAAGGACAATGAATTACTAAAAGACAAAAGATCTCTCCTTTTGTGTCCCCGTCCAGTGAAAGCCACCTATCCCCTTGCAGTCTGCACAGAATCTTGCAATTATTTGCAAATGGTGTAATTGGAAGTTGTTTGAACAATCTCTCCCTATAATTAAGTGCAGCACAACATTTTTCTAAAGTGCACAGGAGCTTCATTATGAATCATCTGTCTCCCGCTGAGTGATGTTATATTCTGAGGCACTTCCAAGAACAACAGTGCTGCGCTCAACATTTGGCATGGATAAAAAGAGACTGTGGGGGAAGATCTTTTTATTCAGCAGCTGAGAAGAGTCTCTTGGTTGAGAAAGTCTCAACTTTAGCTGTGATTTCAGATTGGCGATTTCTCCTCGGTTTAATGTAAGGAGAAGTTTCTGTCACAGGTCCGGCCTGTGAGAAGTTCAATGAAAAGTAAATTACTTAATGAGAATCATGTTAAACATAAAACAGTTCACACCGTAAAACTGGAAATCATCTACGCAGTTCCAAGTTAATAGGGAAGAAAAGAAGGACAAATTAATACAATTACTCATTTCTTTAAAAGGGAGAAAATTCCAGAACAATTTTTCACAATCTGCTTTTAGCACATTTGCCTAATTAATGCAATTTCACACAATAACAGAAATTCATGCTTCCATTAGCCGAGAGATTTGTGTAAAAGGACATTGGGTTTTGTCTAAAACATTCCTCTCAGCAGTAATTTCCTTTGGCCTGGAAAATATATATTTATCATCACTTAACCTGAAAGTTCATGATATAAAGGTTATCCTGAAGTTAAAGGTTAAATCAAAGTAATATTTTAACGTGCATTAACCCTAAGAATACGTAAGAAGCTTTGGCTGGTTTCACAGCATGGGACAGTGTTGCAATAGATTAAATGACAAGAGATTGTAGCCAATGAGAAATGATGAAATATAAGCTAAATATAACTGTATATATAAGCCATGTTAACAATTTCATTAATGTGTGCAAAAATGGCTTCACTGAACCAGCTACGTTCCTGCTTTCTAAATAGAAGTGGCAAATTGTATGAATGAAAAACTGTACAAAAGAGATGGTTTGCACTCATCCAAAAAAGGGACTCAGTTACTTGGCATTAAATTCACAGATTTTCTGGATAAACATTTAAACTGAACAGCGGGGACAGAGAATTAATTGATACAGAACATTTCTGTCCCCAGCTGTCTAAAATTCATAGGGTTATCAGTGCATGTAATATAGATGTTTGTGTGGATAAGATTATCAGTCCTGCTGTCAAGCAAAACCAAGCAGTTAATAGTGAGTGCCATACCATGTGCACGAATCATACAAGTGGCAAGAAAATAGGGGCAGTCAGGCATAACACAGGTTATGTAGACAGTAAACATAAGGTCAATCAAAATGGACTCAAATGTCTATACACCAATGCACAGAGTATGAGGAATAAACGGGGTGAATTAGAAATTCAAGTGAATGAGGGCAGATGCGATATTATTGCCATTACAGAAACTTGGTGGGATGAAACCCACAAATGGAACATACAGCTAGAAGGATTTAAATTATTTAAAAGAAATAGACCAAATAAAAGAGGAGGTGGAGTTGCAATATATATATGAAATAACTACATCTCTACAGAAATAGAGCACAACAATGATGAAAAGTATCTTGAATCCATTTGGCCAGCTGAGTTCACCCTTTTTTAAAGCCATTTTTCGCCTTCCCCAGGCTCCAGAGGCTTTATAGGAGCCTGGGGAGGGCAAAAAGAGCCTCCCCCCCCCCGGAGCTTCCCTGAAGCCTGCGGAGCACAAAAAACCCGCCCCTATGGGCAAACCAGAAGTTCGGGAATGGACTTCCGGTTTGCTTGGAGGTCGTTTTAAGTGCTCCGGAGGCTTCAGGGAAGCCTCCTGAAGGTCCCTGAAGCCTCCGGAGGACCTCCGGAGGGCCTCCGGGGGGGTGGGGGAGGCTGTTTTCGCCCCCCCCCACTCCTATAAAGCCCCTGGAGCCTGGGGAGGGCGAAAAAAGGATGCCAAAAAGGGGGGAGTGCCTGTAGTGCATTGCATTATGGGTGCAGCACACCCGCACATCACCACCCTGCACTCCCCCCACTTATGGCACGCGAGCCAAAAAAGGTTCGCCTTCGCTGGTATAGGTGTTACCTTGCTCAATAGTAGTAACTGAGAGAGGGATCTTGGAGTCCTAGTGGACAACTATTTAAATATGAGCCAGCAGTGTGCAGCAGCTGCCAAAAAAGCCAACACAGTTCTAGGCTGCATCAACAGAGGGATAGAATGAAGATCACATGAAGTGTTAATACTACTTTATAATGCCTTGGTAAGGCCACACTTGGAATACTGCATTCAGTTTTGGTCGCCAAGATGTAGAAAAGATGTGGAAACTCTAGAAAAAGTGCAGAGAAGAGCAACAAAGAGGATTAGGGGACTGGAGGATAAAACATATGAAGAACGGTTGCAGGAACTGGGTATGCCTAGTTTAATGAAAAGAAGGACTAGGGGAGACATGATAGCAGTGTTCCAATATCTCAGGGGTTGCGATAAAGGAGAGGGAGTCAAGCTATTCTCCAAAGCACCTGAGGGTAGAACAAGAAGCAATGGGTGGAAACTAATCAAGGAGAGAAGCAACTTAGAACTGAGGAGAAATTTCCTGACAGTTAGAACAATTAATCAGTGGAACAGCTTGCCTCCAGAAGTTGTGAATGCCCCAACAATGGAAGTCTTTGAGAAGATGATGGCTAGCCATTTGTCTGAAATGGTATAGGGCAGTGATGGCGAACCTTTTTTGGCTTGCGTGCCACAAGTGGGGGGAGCGCAGGGGGGTCGAGTGCGGGCGTGCCGCACCCATAATGCAACGTGAGACCCCCCCCAGTGCGCAGGCGCGCACAACGTGCGACACCCCCCCATTTTTACATTTTTTTGCCCTCCCCAGGCTCCAGGGGCTTTATATGAGCCTGGGGAGGGCGAAAAGAGCCTCCCCCGACCCCCCGGAGGCCCTCCGGAGGCTTCAGGGACTGTCCGGAGGCTTCCCTGAAGCCTTCGGAGCACTTAAAACCACCCTCCGAGCAAACCGGAAGTGACTTCCGGGTTGCTCGGAGGGTGGTTTTAAGCGCTCCGAAGGCATCAGGGAAGCCTCGGACAGTCCCTGAAGCCTTCGGAACACTTAAAACGACCCTCCAAGCAACCCGGAAGTCACTTCCGGTTTGCTCGGAGGGTGGTTTTAAGCGTTCTGAAGGCTTCAAGGACGGTCCCTGAAGCCTCCGGGGGGGCGGGGGAGGCTCTTTTCGCCCTCCCCAGGCTCCTAGAAAGCCTCTGGAGCCTGTGGAAGGCGAAAAATAGCTTTTAAAAAGGTGAACTCAGCTGGCCAGCGCACGCGTGCGCGCTGGCCAGCTGACAGGGCAGCGCCTCGCGTGCCCTTACAAATGGCTCCGCGTGCCACTTGTGGCACGCGTGCCATAGGTTCGCCATCACGGGTATAGGGTTTCCTGCCTAGGCCGGGAGTTGGACTACAAGACCTCCAAGGTCCCTTCCAACTCTGCTATTGTATTGTATTGTATTGCATTGTATTGTATATAAAAGAAGGCTACAAAAGGCAAACGAAACTTTGAAGTCCATGGGCTTTTCTCTATCAATTAAATCAATGAGATTAATTATCAGTGATTTCTGTTAGGCCCATATAGATTGACTCCAAAAGTACAATAAAACTTTCTCCCCCTCAGCCTTTTCATCAAATGTCCCCCTTCTCAGCAACGCTCATTTTTCAAAACTGCTTCAGTCTTACCTTTCAAATAAAGCAACATATTGGTATTCTAATGAAATATTCAGTTATTCTGATGCAAAGGAAATAATTTCAGTGGATTAATTTATAATGTGAACTGATGAATACACTTGCATAGCAATGGTGTGTTTTTATGCATACTTACACATACATGCTCATTGACAATCACTTGTAAGTAACGTTTTAAGCCAAAGTAACATCAAGATTAACAAGGTTATTTAATCGTTTCTTTCTAATTATTACACTTTCTTCAGTTAAGGTTTGATTAGCATGGGATAATCATTTTAACAAGAAGGAGGAAGCAGTAATTAAAACAAAGACCGAGGCTCCTATATTTGACTTGAACAAATATTTTGTAATGGAAACACAAAACCTGATTAATCAACATATTCTATTTATACTAGAAGAAGTGGGAGGGTGTCGGTAGCAATTTGTGTGTTTTGTATGAGCTCAGTTCTTATCAGCCTTAGACATAAATGCTTCTTCCTTCAAATGTCAGCATTTTTTCAGAGTAAGTATAATCAATCAGCTCCAAAACCTCATGAATGTGGAATCCTACCTTGGCTAAAATCTCCAAAGTTCCTGTTGAGAATTGCCAATCCCTTCACTGTAAAATGTCTTTAGGATCCCAGTTCAATTATCTGGAAATTGCTTCCATCTTAACAACAGCAAGTTTATAAAATGTTACAAAATACAAAGTTTTGACTGTCTATTGTACATTTAGTTAGTGTCCGGTGCAGATATGGGATGTTTCAAGGATGAACATTCAAACTGAGAAGATAGAAAGAAATTTTTCTTGCCATATTCTCTTAAATAGAGGTTTCAAATGCTTTAGCTCACTGGATCCCTTTCTGAAGTACCAGATTGTTCATCAATCTCTAAGCTTTTACAATCTGGAAACCATTTCATAAATAACTTAATAATAGAAGAAGGAGAAAAGAAGGAGCTGGAGAAGATAATAAAATACAAAGACCTGCAAATAGAAATAGAACAACAGTGGCAAAAGAAAGCACAGATAGTGCAAATATTCATAGGTACCTTGGGCACAATCCCAAAACAACTGGAGCACCATTTGAACACCCTCGGCATTGACAAATTCAGATTCATTGACAGCTCCCATTCTGTGATGTTCTCTAACACCACAAAACATCAACCTCTGCCTATCCCAGGTCCTTAGGAAAATGCCATAAAAATGCCAAATCCAGTCTGAACATCTGGTTGATTGTGTGACAAACCGTGGATAGTCTCACTGACCCTAGGAGTCAATGCTGACGATTTTGGAGAATCCACCTCTTAAGCTACAGTAAAAATCAGATGAAGCAGAGCATAAAATGAGAAAGGGATGAATGGTAGCAGGAAGACGAATAAGGAGAAAATAGCAAATTTAGCCATATGTGGGAATTTCCTTCCCAAATTTATTTAATGTTCATCTCTCTAACTCTATAGATAAAGGATGGGTTATTGGAAGAAGAGATATTTAACCTTATCAATAGTGAAGAGTTATTAAGTTTGTAATACTTGTGGTAAAGATCAGAAGTCATTTTATTATATATTTCATTTCTTTCTTTCTTTTTTCTTTGCACTTTTTATTTCCATTTCTCCTTTCTCTGAGTTTAACTCCTATCAGCTTTTGCTATTGTAATTAAAATATTCAATAAAATTATGAAAAAGAATCAAAACCCTATAGAATAACCTACTTCAAAAGTCACTTTACGTTAAGTTGCTATAGTTTGATTGTAGTTAAATTTCATCCTGAATATCATTTAACAGAAAGTAGATCAGCTGTTAGTAGTGCATCTCTCATGCCAGATTTCTAGCAGTCAAATCCTATACAATAATTTAACTTTTTTTCCCACACAATTGTTGCATTTGTCCCTGGTAACAGGGTGATTCTCTTTTCAAATCTCATTTGCTAAAAAGCACTCTTCTGGAAATTTCTGGATGCTAGGATCTGTGTCTAACTGTGTTGCTGCAAATGCTGGCCTGTGAATTTTCCCTCCCTCATATTATTCCTTGAAATGGCAAAGCTTGCTCCTCTCCTAAGTTTGAGTCTGCTCCTTTCAACTGTAAACCATCTGGACTGGTTTCCTGATCCTTTCTAACGCCTCATGCTGTCAAATTGATCTTTTCTTGCTATAAAGTCTTGACCAGAACTTTTGATTAATCATTTTCTTACAGAGCTTCAATCCATCAATGCTAAATTCTTGCCATTCTGTGCTCTGTGCAAGTTGTAGTAGAAATAACCAATGTGGGCTCACTAGCTCAAGCCCAATATAGAGTTGAAAAGCTAGGAATGTAGCCAGCAAACCAACTCTGACCCAATCATGGCTTACCACATACAAAGGAGTATTTCCCCAAGCAGAGCTAAGCTTGCCAGCCAGCAGTGCCAACCCTCCTGGCGCCCTCTAAAACTCAGAGATCAGAGGCAGCAAAGCTATGCCATCCGCAAGGGCAAATCAAGGGTCATTCTTTCAAGTCAGGCCCAGGAGAGGAGAAGCTTTGTTCTGCCCACCCTGGCTCTCCACCAAAGGCAATGAGGAGAGGCATCTGCCAACCCTGCTAGTGCCTCCAAAGCTCCAGGGAGCAGAGGGCAGTACAACATACCCCCTGATCAGGACAACCTCATCAATCACAAGATGCTGTCTTCAGATCTCCACTCTGAAGTGAGCAGAGGCTAAGTGACAAAAGACCTAGTTTCTTTGCTAAGACACACATTGGCAAATGTGGTTGCTGATTACATATCTATTTTAGAAGACCTTGCAAAAATAGGCAAATAGGACAGTTTGGTCTATTGGTACCAAAATAAACAGTCATGGGAGAGCATATACTGTAAAACCAACTTTGACTGGTAAGTACCTAGAGGAAAAAGAAAATCTCAAATTTTAAAAAACAAGGCAATGTAACTGGCGAGAGCCTTTCCTTCGAAAATTTGCACAGCTTCAAAAATCTTCCTTTCAAAGCCTGTTCTAAAGGTGGCATCCTTATAACTTTCAACCATGTTGGTTATGTGTGGATAGGAATGTATATCAGTTTACCCAAACCATCATATATTGGGGGGGGGGGCATTTTGGCTGAGCATCTGGGTCAGGAGATGTGGAGAGCACCAGTATGGGAAAAACTCACTCCCATAATCTTGGGATATGAGGGCTAAGTAAATCCTTTTTCAAGGAACCACACAATCCATCCATGTTAATATATTCATGAATGGCTGGTGAACATAACTGAAGCAAGGACTTGGTTGGGACAAAAGGCAAAATATTCATTCTGTCTCTGACCACTTTTATCCCACCCACCCATCCCTGTCTCCCTCCTGCAATGGCCTCCTTGAGGGAAGGGTGGGTCATGATGATGCATGTCCAAACAAAGACTTGTGGCACAGTGCAAAATGGCACATGTCTCTGGGACACCACTGCAGTTGCTGCAGGTTTTTTTTTAATTTAAAACAGGAAGAGCCATAAATTTCTCTCCAGATGTCGAAACCGATCTCTTAAAGAGAATGTTTCATATTAGATGAAGATCACCAGAACTTTAAGTTGGGGAAAATATGCATGCCTGGGGCTACAGGTTGTTTACCTGAATATGCAAATGATTGGGAGATAGTAGAAGAGAGATTGATTGACTCAAATCCCATTTCTGGACCTCTATTCAGAAAACTGCAGGAACCACTTGTGGCCTAGATGAACGTCAGAATGTATGATCCAATCCAACCTTTGAAACATAGATAGGTAAAGGTAAAGGTTCCCCTCACACATATGTGCTAGTTGTTCCCGACTCTTGGGGGCTGTGCTCATCTCCGTTTCAAAGCCAAAGAGCCAGCGCTGTCCGAAGATGTCTCGGTGGTCATGTGGCAGACTAAATACTGAAGGCACATGGAACGCTGTTACCTTCCCACCAAAGGTGGTCCCTATTTTTCTACTTGCATTTTTACGTGCTTTCGAACTGCTAGGTTGGCAGAAGCAGGGACAAGTAAAGGGAAATCATTCCGTTATGTGGTGCTAGGGATTCGAACCACCAAACTGCCAACCTTTCTGATCGACAAGATCAGCGTCTTAGCCACTGAGCCACCATGTCCCATGATGAACCAAAGATACTATGTTCCTAAATATACGCGTGTATTACAGACATACTGTATATGCAGATGCGTGTTCCCTTTAAATCAGGGGTATCCAACCTTAGCAATTTCAAGACCTGTGAACTTCAACTCTCAGAATTCCCTAGTCAGCCATGCTGCTGGGGAATTCTAGCAATTGAAGTCCACAAGGCTTAAAGTTGCTAAGGTTGAACACTCTTGCTTTAAATGATGCTAGTTTTCAGTTATGGCATCCCTGCCCATCCCACTCTTCAAGACTTTATCATGTGGTCCCTGTATTAGCTTAGGCAGGAGCACGGTGGGATATGCTTCACAAATAATATTTCTCGCTAAACATGTTCGACTGTGCAGATCGAAACCTTACCTGCGTTGGACTAGTGAAATAGGAAGGAGGCAGGATTGAAGAAATCTGCTATTTCTCTTTGAAATGCAGCTTCTTGCTGAGTGCTACAAAGAAGATGGCAGAGTCTGAAAGAGGGGAAAAGCTATGTTAGTTGTCTAGTTCTAATGCACTATGTTCAATTCTTATTTTTCTAGCCCTTTTACAATAGATCAAAAGAATTGCACAACCTTTATTCTTTGATCTTTAGTTTCCATTCTTTGACTCAGCCACACGAAGTATGGCAGGCCTTTCTTTTCCCCCTTTCTTTCTTTCATTTACCAGCCTGGGATAGCTTTTTCTATGAAGCCCACTTCACCTTAATGAGATATCCAATTCATTGAACAAGGTATATCTAATTAACAGGGGACTACTGTTCATTGAAATTATTTATTTACAAGGAGAAGGACTTTTGACCCTAATAGCTAAGGGTTAAGTGCTGTATATATTGAACACAAAGCACCCATATTTTCAACTAGTATTTTTTGTGTACTCAGCCGGTGCAAAATCATGGATAGATGGATGAAAATATGAGCTACCCTCTCCTAGCTACCCTTTGAACCTAGCCATAGAATCAGTTCACATCTGGATACTTGTTGAAAAGTACAACTTTAGAAGCTCAAGAACTAAGCCTGGTCTTCTCCTCCTCCTCCTCTCCTCCTCCCCTTCCCTCCCCCACTTGGCATTTTTTTCCTCTCTCACTTTTTCACTAATGGTGGAATTGCCTTTAGGGTTAGCTTGTAACAATTCAGGAGAAATCAGTATTTATATTTCAGTCCTTGAAATATATTATTAGCAACTTTGTGGGCTGTATTATTAATAAAAGTAAGCATGGAGGCTGATTTAGGTTAGCACTTTAGTGTGATTGGTGGGAGCTGAAATTTATTTATTCCTCTAGGTTAGGTCTTATTCCAGATCAGTCTTCTCTCATGCCTACAACTTAACTTGTTTGGCTGTTGCTTTTTTTTATCCTAACCACACAGGGACAATTGAATTAGGAAAGCACTCTTGGAAGAGGAGTTTTAAATTTTACCCTAGCAGTTTGCTTTCTGAAATTCAGCCATTACATAATGGCTTTTAAAAGTATCTATTGGTATGAATTGAGGCCTCCCCTCCCACATTTTAAATCCCATGGTAAGATTAATTTTCCAAGAAAAGACTGGGGAAGTTTTAAAGTGTCCTCTCCCCTCCAGATACAGCAATTCTAATCTGTATCAGAGCCTGGAGAAACGTTAGAATGACACCCCCAAAATATCACAGTATATTTAATGTAATACAAAACCTGATTCTATGTTTAGGTGTACAGCCCATGCAAAATTGGTATCTCCTCCTCATCCCCTCCCTTTCCCCCTCCACCTCCCAGTTCTGGGCTGCAAAACTCCAGAAAGCTATTAGGTGACAGCAAGGAGTTGAGTTTTGCTTTATCACTTTGCCACCATCTAGTCTAGTGGTTTTCTGGATTTCATGTTTTAGCCAGTGAAATATATCACACTTTTATTTTTATTCAAGAGGGGAAGAGAGGCTTAGCTGCTGCCTGCTGTTCATCTCTCTTTCCCCAGCTTGATGACTGGCAGATGTGAAACCCTACAGCCGTCCTCAGCAAAAGCCTGCAGGGGCAATGGAAAAAAAGTGAAAAAACAGTTTCTGGATTTTCTGATAGAAAAAAATGGGTTGAATATAGGATAGAAGGAATTGCTGTAATATAAACCTAAAGAGGGAGGAGAAATAATATGTTTGTAACTGCTGCGAAGAAGATTGGAAGTCATTTCTTTAATTATCTTTTTTCTTTCTTTAATTGCTTTCTGAACTTTTTCTGGTTTCTTTTTTTCTAACTTCCCTTTATATATATTTATCTTTTATCTATGGAGAAATCTTCAAATACATATACATAACCAGCAGAGGCAGTGAACAAATTATTAAGCATTGTAGTCCAAAGTTTATGAAGGACACAGACTTTAAAAAGAGATATTTCAAGTAAATGCTATTTGACCACAGAAATACTGGTGTAACCAGTGCTTGAAAAATAAAATCCCATCTTGGTGGGATTTATCAAGTCAGTCAGAATGTAACTAAAATATATGAGAAATATGTCTTTTTTTCCAGTTGTAACTAGAGCAGGACTACACAGTCTATGGATGACATCTGGCCTTCTTACAGTGTGTGTACAGTCTAATGCATTGTGTGTCTAGTCTAACAAAGAGAAGGATTAGGGGTAATATGATAGCAGTCTTCCAATAGAATTTATTGTCCAGGGGCTGACAATAAAGAAGAGGGGGTCAACCCGGTTCTCCAAAGCACCTGAAGGCAAGACAAAAAGCAATGGGTGGAAACTAATCAAGGAGAGAAGCAACTTAGAACTGAGGAGAAATTTTCTGACAGTTAGAACAATTAATCAGTGAAACAGCTTGCCTCCAGAAGTTGTAAGAGCTCCATCACGGGAGTCTCCTGCTTGAGCAAAGGGTTGAACTAGAATACCTACAAGGCCCTTTGCATTATTCTATTCTCTTCTTTTCTGCTCTGTTCCGTTCCATTCCATTCCATACATACATACATACAATAGCAGAGTTGGAAGGGACCTTGGAGGTCTTCTAGTCCAACCCCCTGCCTAGGCAGGAAACCCTATACCGTTTCAGACAAATGGCTATCCAACATCTTCTTAAAGACTTCCAACCAGCAGAGGCAGTGAACAAATTTTATTAAGCATTGTAGTCCAAAGTTTATGAAGGACACAGACTTGAAAAAAAGGTATTTCAAGTAAATGCTATTAGGGCATTCACAACTTCTGGAGGCAAGCTGTTCCACTGATTAATTGTTCTAACTGTCAGAAAGTTTCTCCTCAGTTCTAAGTTGCTTCTCTCCTTGATTAGTTTCCACTCATTGCTTCTTGTTCTACCCGCAGGTGCCTTGGAGAATAGCTTGACTCCCTCTTCTTTGTGGCAACCCCTGAGGTATTGGAACACTGCAATCATGTCTCCCTTAGTCCTTCTTTCTCTTAAGCTAGACATACCCAGTTCCTGCAACCATTCTTCATATGTTTTAGTCTCCAGTCCCCTAATCATCTTTGTTGCTCTTCTCTGCACTCTTTCTAGAGTCTCCACATCTTTTCTACATCGTGGTGACCAAAACTGAATGCAGTATTCCAAGTGTGGCCTTACCAAGGCATTATAAAGTAGTATTAAAACTTCACGTGATCTTGATTCTATCCCTCTGTTGATGCAGCCTAGAACTGTGTTGGTTCTTTTGGCAGCTGCTGCACACTGCTGGCTCATATTTAAATGGTTGTCCACTAGGACTCCAAGATCCCTTTCACAATTACTACTGTTGAGCAAGGTACCACCTATACTGTACCTGTGCATTTTGTTTTTGTTGCCTAAATGTAGAACCTTACTCTTTTCACCATTGAATTTCATTTTGTTAGATAGTGCCCAATGTTCACGTTTGTCAAGATCCTTCTGTATCTTAAGCCTATCTTCAGGAGTGTTGGCTATTCCTGCCAGCTTGATGTCATCTGCAAATTTGATGAGTTCCCCATTTATTCCCTCATCCAAATCATTGATGAAGATGTTGAAGAGTACTGGGCCCAAAACAGAGCCTTGGTGTACTCCACTGCATACCACCCTCCATTCCACTCCATTTTATACCAGTAAGGAAAACTTAGTGGGAACATTTGACAAAGTAGTCAAAAATGGGCAGGTTAAAATATTCTTATTTCTGAATGCAGAATGATAAAATCTTGGCTCATAACAGACCAGATGTAACTGTGGTTGAAAAGAAGCAAGTGTGGATAATTAATGTGGCAGTATTAAGGAATAGTGGAATAGAAGACAATTGGAAAAGATCACAAAGTATCAAGATCTGAAAATCAAAGTTGATAGGTTTTTCTATAAATTGACTGTGGTGGTGCCTGTGGTTATCAGTACACTGGGTGCCATACGTAAACATCTTGGATGGCACCTAGAAAATCTCCTTCAATCAATTACAAATGGCCACATTGCTTGCATCTGCACAAATTGGAAGAACTTGGTAAGTATGAAGGCCAACACCAGCTAAAGAACTGGCAATGGTGACTTCACTTTGTTGTGGACATGTAATAATACCCTTGGGAAAGACTCAATAGGGGATCAAAATGCAAATTCCAGTTTAAACGTTTGTCTGACTGTGCAACCAAGCATAATAAATTATCAAGTACCAATTTATTAGAAGGCTACCTACCTGCTCCCAAATCTGATAATCCCCTTGCATGATATTCCCAATTGTGCCTTGCTTCCTTTGTTCCTTCTTCACTTCTCGTCATTTTAAGTTCCTGAGAAACATTTTTGGAACTATTTGGGGCTTGGCAGAATTTTTATAGCCAGAGATGATACTGGAAGTTTACAGTTTAGTTTATATACGCCAACTCTCCCCCCCCCCCCCCCGTTCTTGCTTTACATTTTTTCATATGTATGTCATTTCATATACTGTATGAAGAGTTTTGTCCACAGAAGCTGAATGGTTATCATAAAATAATAACAAAAACTAGGTTTTTTCCCCATTTTTGCTTAATATTTAAGATGGGTAAAACACAGAGTTAAAAAAAATCAATGCTACCCTAGACTTCCCCCCGCCCCCAAAAAGAATAGGTTATTGTTGGACAGACTTTTCAATGGTTAATTCTGTCTTAAGGTAAAGGTTCCTCTCGCACATATGTGCTAGGCATTCCCAACTCTAGGGGGCAGTGCTCATCTCCGTTGAAAAGCCAAAGAGCCAGGGCTGTCCAAAGACGTCACCGTGGTCATGTGGGCGGTGTGACTAAACACCAAAGACACACAGAGTACTGTTACGTTCCCACCAAAATGGTCCCTATTTTTCTACTTGCATTTTTTAAATGCTTTCGAACCTCTAGGTTGGCAGAAGCTCGGACAAGTAACGGGAGCGCACTCCATTACGCAGAGGTATGGATTCGAACTGCCGAACTGCTGACCTATCTGATCAACAAGCTCAGCATCTTAGCCACTGAGCCACTGTGTCCCTTTTAGTTCTGCCTTATATTGCAAATAAACCTGTCTGTGTGAGGTCCTTGATGCTCTCTGACCCAAGCTGAGAGAGTAATTAAGGGCTCCACAGTTCGACTCTGAGCTACCAATATTCTCCTTTATCAAAATCTGTTAATATTGAGGCCAAAAATGACAGGCTATATGCAGAGCAACCAGCTGCTATCAGCATTCACTTTCTGTTTCAGTATTTGCAAGAAGGTCCTTGCATTTCCTTTAATGGATCCCTCCCACTCTTTGATTCTCAGCTTGAACCCAGTTTCAGAGGGTTGGATCCAGGGGTGGCATTCACTTACCTTCCCTACTGGTTCACAAATGTGAACCTACACATGCACTTTTGGTGAAAAATGGGCCTAAATGGGATGCCGTAGAGCACGGGTGCGCAGGTGGGGCCACCCGCAATTTGCGCTACCTGTTCAGGTGAACTGGTCCAAACCAGCAGAATACCACCTCTGGTTGGATCTTGATTCTGTGATGCAGACATGGTGTACCAATTTGGTGTCCCTCTCTGTGGATTTGAGTTTGTCTGTGGCTTCTTCTCTCTCAACTGGCCTGTCTAAAAATTCCCCTGCATTGCGGATGTGACTCAGGCTGATCTGTCCCCCTTTCTGCTCACTTCTTGTGTCAAGTGGGATTGTCACAAATGTTGTGTGAAGACTTCAACTCCAAAATACGAAATCAAGAGTGTTCACCTTGTCTCTTTTCTTAACATGTGTTAAGACATCAGTGGAACTGTGCTTTTAATTCCTCTGGCAGATATATATTCCCTGTTTCCCTGGGCATTTGTAGCACATGTTTTATATACAAATGAACTCATAGACAAACACACATATGAAACATACTTTCATCCCTGGATGTTTGACATTTTTCATGTCTTTTTCCATTATTTTGTATCTTGATTTAAATATATTTTCAAGGATGAAAAAAAACCTAGATGGGTACCAATCATTGCTCAGGAATCATACACTGGCTGACACATAGCTAGCAGAACCATTACATTCTGGAACCTGCTGAGCTGAATGGTTTAAAACCTGTGAGTGTAAAAGTTAAGTATTTTCAGTCCTACTGACATCACAAGGGAAATTTTATTTGACTTATTAAATATATCGTCAAGAGGTGGCTTACAGTCAAGTAAAGATGGGGGTGGGGTGTTATTTATTTATTCTGTGACTGATTTTATTGTTTTATTGTTTTAATTATTTTTTAATTATAGAATTGTAAACCTCCCAGAATCACTTGATTGTGTTGGGCAGCTACAGAAATGAGAAAGAGGAAAAGAGATAATAGATACATGATAGTAGATAATAACGATAGACAGATAGACAGTAATAGATAGATAGATAGATAGATAGATAGATAGATAGATAGATAGATAGATGGATGGATGGATGGATGGATGGATGGATGGATGGATGGATGGATGGATGGATGGATAATAAAAGGTAGAACAATACATATTAAAATAATAACTATTCATGTTATATTGTACTTAAAATTAATAAAGATGACAAGGAGGGCAGCAATATTCACACAGATGAGATAAGAGTCTCATTTCAGACATTTAGCCATCTCTGGTATGACATAGCTTTTGACTCATTTTGTCTCCTTAATTTTTCTTTCTAAATGAATGAACCTTGATTTCACAGTTAACCTGGGTAGGATGTTGTCATCTTGTTACGTTTTAAACGCCTCCAAAGGCAAAGGCATTTCTCCACTGTTTCATATAGAAACACTGACTGCCTTTTTAGGGAAGTAGTAATCTATCATTGAAGATTTCGGCTGCTCCACTGATATTATATTCATTAATTAGTTAATGTTTGTGAATAGCTGTGAAACCAAACCAAGCTTCCTCCCACTAATAAGACTTCCAATAATAGCAGTTTATTATCAGCTACAGCCCTTATTTTCAGAGTAATATAGGAACTGTAATTAATTGATCTTCCTAATCACTTTGCAGAGTAAGGAAATGTTGCATTGACTTCCTATTATGTTGCAAGGGAGTGGAAATAAGAAATGGAGCTTGCAATTAAATATACTTGGAATTTCAAAACTTCCTTTTTTAATCTTTGGCCCTGCAAAGTCTTATACGCAAGTTAAAGGTGAGACTGAAATGAATCTGTTGGTTATTTGCATGATGCTATACAGTGGTGAGATTCAAGCAGTTCACACCACTTCCGGAGAACCGGTTGTTAACTTTCTGAGCAGTTTGGTGAACTGGTTTTTGGAAGAAATCATTAGGGCCAGTTGTTAAATTATTTGAATCCCACCACTGATGCTATACATGTAGTCCTCTCTTAATGGCCAGTTGCTTAGAGACCATTTGAGATCATGGTGTATTCCCCCCCCCCCAAAAAAAAGATACTGATGACCCAGTATGATGCAATGGTGGCAAACACCCCCTCCTGCAGTCACATTACTGCATTTTGGGCAAGTCTCTCATTTTTATAGCCAGGTATAGCATTCTACGGTCATGTGACCACACTTTATGACACACATACACCCCAGTTTCCAACCTTTGTTACTGGTTTTAAACAAAAAACATGAATAGGAATAAAAGGATTTGCTTTATGACTTCCATGTTTGCTTATGACCACCAAAAATATGGTCACAAAATTGGGTCAATCATGTGGATGCCTTGACTTACAGCTCTCATTACTTACAATTCAAATTCCAGACTCCATTATAGCCATAAGTCAAATACTATCTCCACACACTTTTGTATAGTGCAGACATTCCCAAACAGGATGCTGGGTGAAAGAACTCAGTTATATTTCTATAACCCTCCTCTCCCAGGTAAGAATCTCTGGTAACGTAAATGATTCAGTTTGATCTTTGAAATTTTCATGTGAAGAAAAAGTGCATAGTGTGACTATTTTGAGACAGCCCAGGAGCAAAATACAGTAAACAGAGGTCTGTCTTTCAAATAATGGTTTATCTACAAGGAATTTATACATACATGTACTAGGCAAAGTCAGGCAGCAAACTACAGCAAAGAAGCACACACAGAGAGAGGGAACACTTTCACAGGGCCTCGCTTATATATACAGCCTCTTAAAGTGATCAGTTGAATAACTCGGCTGACTCATTCTCATTGCATCATCATTCAGTATTACATTACATTACAGCATCTGGTCAGATTAGGATTACACAGTTGGCCAGATTAGGAAAACAGAAGATTTACCTCATAAACTTCATAACTAAGTATGAATTTTAATTTGGATTTCCATTCAGTAGATGAAGCAAGATGCAAGATGCAAGCAACATGGACAGTTTATATCCTATCTGTGCAAGATGCTCCTTCTCTTTAAAATGGTAGCTAGTGTTGCCGTATGATGTGATTGGTTTCCAACCAACCTGGAAAGGGATTTACAGTTGTAGGGCTTATTTCTAAGCAGGTAAATATATGTAAGGCTGTGCTATCAGTGAACTGGTTGTTTCATTGTTGGATGAAACAATGGTTATCCATTGTTCTATCAAGACAATGGTTTCTAACTCATCTGTAAGGTGCGAGCAAACAGATCTAGAATTCTAGCTTAGTACTTTATTATATTCTGCCTAACATACAGTAATCTATCTGGTTTGCCAACCTCATCTTGGGAAAAGGTAGATGAGGCTCTATGGAGTTTAAAGGGGTTCAGTTCTTGATCTCTTGCAGCTTCACAATTATTCAAGGCTAATTCCACTCTTGAGGCCTTACCCCTGCCTGGTTGAGGCCATACACACACACACACCAACTGTGTGCATCTCTTATATTTACTGCATAACATTTGAGAATCCTTGCAGAAGATTTAGGGTGTGCTCAGATGATGGTGAAGTAATCCCTGTTCCTTGATTAGAAATCTGTTCTTATAATATTAGATGTGGCTTTACCCAGACACACACCAATCTGTATCCATGTGGCTAGGTTTCTTTCCTTTTACTTTTCTATACCAGTAAAGATGACTATCATACTCCTTTGCCATCATCTTCAAGAATGGCTAACTTTTCTTTCTTTAGGCTACTTGAGTCACTGGCTTTATATCAGAACACAATGTGATGTTTTTTTCTGATAGCGTCTTCTGTGTAATCTTACGTCTTCTCCAAACCCAGAAGATCATCTCATAAACAGCTCTTATACTTTCCATGATCAAGAAAGAAAATAATAACTCCCTTCCCCTGCTGACTGATTCATCTAGCAGTTTTAGTTAAACACCAACCCAAGAGGAAGGTTGTGTATTCCCTCCTTTTGACTCTCCATCTATCATCTTGGGCCATTTGTATTATTTTTTGCTGGTATCCTCACATAAAGCTATCTCCACCTTCCAAATTTCTCTTCGAGGCCAAAACCAAATCTTTCTATATGTGCTTAGTTGCCACCAAAAGCAAGAGCATAACCCCCCCCCCCCGAAAAAAACCCATCTCTTTCCCCTTCATGTGTACCTTTCAGTTCTGCAAAAGATGTTTAGAAGCAAAAAAAAAAAAAAAAAAAGCTCAGGGCTCATTTCATTTCACTGATTGCCATGTTTGGAAAGATCTCTGCAGCAGAATCATCTCTGTTATTGGACACTGTAAACATGGCACAGTCCATCCTAAGGTAGCTAGAAGGAAATCTTCTAGAAGAAGGAAGTTTTGCTGCAATCCCTCTGCTTTATTCGCTGCTTTATTCTGTGGGTAAACAGAATGGCGATCTTCCATGAACTTAATAAATGACAAAGTCTCCTCATTTGGGGTCCTCTGTTCCAATGATCTGGTCATTAAGTAAAATGGTTGCTACGTTGTGACAGAGTGAGAGATCAAGGGAGAGAGGCTGAGAGAGAGTGAGAGGATTACTTATTTGCTGCCATCTCATTCAGATAAAGAAGTTATCCTGTCCTGTGAGTTATCAGGTTTTTTTTCTTTTGTCCACTCCCAGGCCAGAGAAATTATCTAAATAAGCTATTTCTTCCTGAGCTGATTTTCTCTGCTGCACAGCACTTCCTTCAAAAGTGCTCATTGCAAGTTAACAAGCTCAGTTCTGTGACCTCGATTAGTTGATTGGAACTCTCCTTCCAGTTCCAGTTGCTGCCTGAAACTGACCAGACCACAGTCAGTTTCAGACTGAATCTTTTCTTGTCAGGTGCAGAAACGTTTTGCATAAATGTGTGCCTTGGTCAGAAAATGATTTTTTTATTACATACTATATAGTACTGTCATTGTTTAAATGGTTGCTAACTGAGGTAGTTATTAAAAGGAGTTGTTGCTTTTTTTTTTTTTTTGAAAAGTCGCCTGACATCCTGTTTTATAACCACAAATCTTCTAAATTAGTTCTGTTTTCTGCATAAAAAGATTTGCTGTCTCCAACCTCCAATATTTTTAAGGAGAAGATAATCTCTTCACATCTCACATTCTTTTGAGAAGCGCTGGTGAAATATGACATTGAATGCTTTAGACCATGATTACTGAATTAATGTTTGTTTCCTTATTTTTTTTAAAAAAATTGGGAGCTGGGTGTCATCACAGCTTAATTTAATAAATGTTGCTTAGAGTTAATGTTCCAAATAGTTGAGCTGATTCAAGAGGAAAAAGATGGCTCTCCAATTTTAAAAAAAAATGCACACAGAAAGACATACATATAGAAACACATGCATTATATGTACATATTAAATCAATTTGTTTAGAAAAGAATAAGCCATCTCGTTTTATAAACTATGATCATTTATCTTTTTTTTTCCTCTAGTAAACTGCCTTCTCTTCTTCCATTGCTATGTCTAGAAAGAAGACCCAGTCTTAGTCTGGAAGGACCTAAGCAAGAGAAACCGAGGAGTTGGGAGCTAAGGAAACTAAGTTTTCCTACAAACTAAGGAAAATGTAAACACAAGCTAAGGAAAAAAAAGGAAATGGAAAAGTGGAAATGAAAAACAGAAATATATCTCAAAAAGAAAAGAAAAACAGAAAAAATATAGAAAGAAATGACTTCCACCAAGACAAGTATAAACTTTTTACTTCAATACCTTCTCTAATATTGCAACCAAAAATTTCTTCATCTAATATCTTATCATTTTTCAACTGGCAAATAACGAAGCCTCATCTTTCAGTCTTAATCAGCAAAAGTCCATTAAGAGCTACCAAAAATAACTACATCTATTATAAACTTAAAACAAGTAAATCAATTTCATATTTCTTTTCTTTATACAATAGCCTGTCATTCTCTAAATATACAAAGAAAAAAAGTCTTCTTCCCATGTCATATCATAAAGAAACCTCTAAAACCTAATCAAATTTAATTTAAAAAATCAATTAAAACTACTAGAAGTAACAAATTAAAAATATTAATCATCCTTCAAATGATGTTCCACAGTTTAATTTTTCATCATCTTCATCTTTTCCCAATTTTAATACCCTAAATTATCACTTTCTCTAAAAATAAAAACTCTCCTCTTTCCACAGGTTATCTATAAACAAACATTTAAAGCTTCAGCATTCAATCCTAGTTAAAAAAAACATTAAAGCAATTAGAAAAAAGATCATATACAGTTTAACCTTGGTCAAATAAGCCAACTTTACAAACCTTCATTTAAGTTTTAAAGGTCTTAATTATTCCTTTTAGGCAATGTCCCAAAATATTATTTCTTTTCCCTTTTCCTTTTCTCAAAAATTCCTTTATAAGTATAACACATCCCTTTTGTAAATCCAAAGTGAGAAAATTGACCAACTCACTTCTCTGAGTTAAAATCCATGTATTCAAATCACTCTTCTGTTTTAGTATTACTGTGTCCCTTTTAACTATTAAAACCTCTTGCAATTTCTTTTATAAGTCCTGTATAACAACTTTGTCAATATTCTTGTTTTAAATCCCTATCCAAAGCAGTGTGATTTTCAGTTATATTCTTTCTATCTCTTATTTTAAGCCCATTTTACTCTAACAGACAGTCTAAGAAGCAAGTTCTGGGTACATTGTTGCCAAATGTTCTTAAATTCTTACAGAGTTACAATATTTTTAAATATTAAAATCCATACTGTATTAGGGGGAATTGTCATCTAATTATAAACTTTAATTCTTTCTGGCTGCCTCTAGTGAACAGCTTTCAAGGTCTCATCTTATAAATTTTTCTTTCCAGAATATTTTCCCACGAAGAGATTTCTTACACTTAAATCCAAACCTTCATATATTTTTAATAAGGTTTTATACAAAACTACAGGAGGTATTCTTATAACTTTTTCAAAGTGTTGTTTTCAGTCAATCTGGCCCCTGAGTCCATTTAAAAACTTTCCAAAATCAACATTTTAATCACCTTTTCCCTGCTTATTTCCAAGTTTAAAAAGTTTTTCTTTTACTTTTAACTTACATAAATTTTCTTTCATTGTGGGTTGGCAGAAAATCACCCAGTGTAATAAAACTTGTCCTTCTGGAAGTTTTCAATGCCCCAAAAGCAATTTACAAGCCATTTCCAATAAAAGTGATTAAGAAGGGAAGTAGACAAAGTCAGCATCCTTTTGAAAGACTCAGGACTGTGGAATGGGAAAAGCTGTTTCTCACATCTTCCAGAGCTCTGGAACCTGCCAGCGACCACTATTGTATGGTCCCATCATGGAGAGTATCTGTAAAGGAGCATTTTGGGCAATCCCAAGTCCTCCCGTTTATCTGGAGAGGAATTTGGGGAAATGGTGAAGGAACCAGCTCCATTTTCCATTGCAATCATTGGTTCCACTAAAAGTGAAGTTGTCTTAGTCCTCCATTGCTTCCCTGGAAATATTGCTTGGGACCTTCTCAACATGAATGGTCCCACTTACAATCCTATGCATTATGACTTTATAAATCAAGTTTGATTCCATTCAAATTGAAGATGGGCAATTCAAAGATAGCATAACCTGCTTTAAGTTTGCATATCTATGTTGAAACGCAAACTGGTTCAATTCAAACTGCTTGAAGATTTGATTTGAAAAAAGATTCATCCATAGGCTAGAATGTGGAACTTTTCAAATACCTGCAGCTTCTTCTTTTTTTATGTGTGAATGAAATGAAATAGCACTATGATAGACTGTTTATAAAGACATGCCTTAAAAGGTTTCAACATATTAAAATGTTGAAATATTCTTCCTGCAGCTCTTTTAAGTCAAAGCTTACTGGGATAAGGAAAGGACATTACAGAAGCCTTAAAACTCTTCACCAAACATTAGATAAAGTTGGGCAGAACCAATGCAGAAAGTGCTACACACAAACTGAAAAATAAAGACTTTCAGGAAATGGGGGGAAAATCATTATTTTCCAGCTTTCATTTCAGGAATGCTAGACTTGTTATGATATTGTGGCGTAAGTAGCTGTGCTACCTCTGATTATTGTTTTTAGGGTGTCAAGAGGCTTGACTGAGGTAAATGTCAATTTTGGCCATTCCTGGGAAAGTGCCTTCATTACTGGCTTTAAGGAAGAATCAAGCTGGGTACTGGATATTAGCATGGCTTACTTGGCCTCTTCTAGCTGGTTGGATCAAGACTATGGATTGTGAGCTATGATCAATAATTAAATGATCAGCTGGTTAAATGATCAGTGGAGTGGAGTGAGATGAAAATGGCATAGAAATAGCCAGCCTCACAGAAAAAAGCCCCAAATAAGTAGAAGATGTAGTTGATCCACCACCATTCTAAAAAAGTAAAACTCAGCACTAAGAAGTGGTCATTCAGTTTTTGTTGAAAACCTTAAAACCTCTGGAGTAATTCAAAATGCAAAAGTAAGTTTCCTGGTAAGCGTACATATTGGAATTGACTAGCCTTGGATCCTTACTTGGATTGCTAATATGATCTTTCAGCTGGAGTAGCAGGACCAGCCCAGAAGTAACTGTTGTGGTCTGCCAGCAGTCTGCAAAGCTGGCAGCAGAGTCAGACAGTGAGAAGGTTGGGGAGGAACATGGGCCAGTTTTGGAGTCTGGGGAAGGCTTGGATGAGGACTCTGTGTCAGAGGCAGAGAGGGGACCAAGGACATCAGCGAGGCAGAAGAACAGCGGGAGCCTGTTCCCAGTGTGCACATGCACAGAGCAACCAGAAGGCAAGAACAATTAAGAAAACAGGGTCAACTCGGAAGTAAGGCTTGGAGATGATTGTCCCCTCTCATAAGACATAAAAGAGGAATGAATGGGATGTGAGCCTTTGCAGGAAGCACTTAATTCATCTGGTCAGTTCAAGCTTTGAAAAGTTTGTTTGACTCTGTGCTAAGTTTGTCCTTGCTCTGCCTTTGGCAATTAGGTCTCTGGCTGCATTCCAAGCGAAATAAAGTGGGTGTTTATCAACATTCCCCTGAAAGACTGTGGCAACTCAAGCAGACATCTGTTGGAATCTTCACAGGCTGTTTGTGAAGCCTTGCGGACTGTGAATGACCATAATTAATAGCCATCTAAATAAAAGAGGGATTTGGGGACTAAGATTGTGATTTATGCTTTCTCATGAAGCCTGGGTCAGAACAGTAACATGCCATCACCTGGAAGGAAACCAAAATGCAAGCTTTTGTCTGTCCACATTAAAGAGGATGAGAGATGAGAAAAGAAACGATGCTCCAAGTTATCTTGCGACCTCTAATAGACAGAGATTTTGATGAGACGATTTGACTCAGACCATAGACCAGCTATTTTTGTTACTTTCAGAGACCCCATCCGACAACTCAATTCTCTCCTTCCCCACAGTGTTTTCCATACACGGATGAAAAATGGCAATTTTTTAAATATATATTGCCAACCCCAAAAGCAATGGAGAAACCATTAGACCCGCAAAGCACTTCAAAAGGATATGAAGTACTTGGCAGTCATGGGTTTTGAGTTGCTGTATTGAAGTAAGAGTCTGCTTTGATTTGTGACTCTGCTTCAGCGGTTGAGTCAGTTGAAGCTTTATCAAATCAATTCTGCCCTTTGAAGCTTGGCTCAGCAGTCCAATAGCTGCCTGCTCAGAAGGAAATCTCACTATACTTAATGGAGCTTACTTCCAGGAAAGCCAACACAAGGTTTCAGTCTTATATACTATCCATGTGTATGTAAGAGAAAAACTTATCAATACCACACCCCAATCCATACAGCAGAAGTGAACTTTATGGAGTAGAAAAAACCCCCCCACAAAAATACATTTATTTATCATGGGAATTTGTTCATAGTCCAAAACACTATGGATGATAGAAAACATCAGTCTGGATGTCAACCCAGATGGACATTTGAATGTGCCCATCCTAAAAGTGAACTTTATTCATGAGGAGATGTAGAAAAAATTATTCTTTTTATGGTCGTCTTGCTTTCTCCTCCCTCCACCCTCCGCTAAAGACTGGGAAACTTCTGTAGGCTGTCAGTGTACAGTACCCAGAACTTTAACGCATTATCTTTTCACATTTGGGGAAAAAAATACCCTGAAGAATGCTAGACATTTACATTTTGATCAAAGTCAACAAATCCTTGCTCATCGGTTGATAATCTACATACAAATACAAAGCAAATGGAAGGGGACTTGGAGGAAAAGGGATTATTTGGCACTCGGTAGGCAAAGCTAGAAGTAGCATCAACAGGAGAACAAAAGGGAAATCTATACAATTGCTAACTCAAAGCTGAGAGAGAGAGAGAGAGAGAGAGAGAGACCAAAGGATCAAACAACATCAAGAGGGAAATAACTGAACAATAAATAGAAAGACGGAGGAGTCAGTAATGGAATATGGGTTTTAAATAATTTCTTTAAAAGGACAAAGAAAGAGCCTCAAGAATGTCCAAGGGGAGAAAGTTTTATGCATAAGGATTTGTGTTAAAGGAAAAGAGGAGATGAGAAGCAACACAAGGGAGTAGAGGTTTAGTCTGAAGATCAGTATTTGATGAATAGAAGGAGCAAAGAGACAACCAGGAAAAAAAAGGAACAGATACAGATGAAACTGATACAGCCATATCTTAATATAAAATACTCTGAGCAATAAGCTGCTGAAATCCTATAGACCAGTGGTTCCCAAAGTGTGCGCCGCGGCTCCCTGGGGAGCTGCGCTATTGTCATAAGGGCGCCGCGAAGCCGGGCGCCCGCTTCCCTCCCTCCTCTCGGGCTTTGGAGGGAAGCTTCTGCAAAAGCCCGGGCATGACAAGTCTCCCAGGCTGAAATTTGCCGAGCTGTACGCGTGCGCCTGTTTTCCACGGTGTGGAGCAGCGGCGAGATTCTGGGCGGCGAGCGATGATTCCGGGGGGCATCAGTGGGGGGGGCAGGGTTCCCTTCGTGTTCCTCATCTTCCCGGATGGCCCCTGGAATCATCGCTCGCCGCGCAGAATCTCGCCGCTGCTCCACGCCGTGGAAAACAGGCGCGTGCGCACAGCTCGGAAAATTACAGCCTGGGAGACTTGTTGCCACTCGCCTTGGCAGAAGCTTCCCTCCGAAGCGTTCCGAGGGAGGGCTGTAAACTTCCCTCCGAAGTCTTGGGAAGTTCTGAGGAGCCCCCCAAGGCAAAACGCCGCTGCCAGGTAGCTAAAAGTACGTCTCTGATTTGTCTCTGTCAGTCTCTCTCTGATTCCCTCTCTCACTTCCTCTCTCTGTTCCTCTCTCTGTCTGTCTGTCTCACTCACACACACACACACACTGTGGTGACCACAGTGTGTGTGTGTGAGAGAGTGAGACAGACAGACAGAGAGAGGAACAGAGAGAGGGAGTGAGGGAGGGAATCAGAGAGAGACTGACAGACAGACACACACACACACACACACACACACAGAGGGGGAGGGAGGGAGAGAAAGATAGACAGACAGAGAGAGAGACACACACAGAGTGAGTGATTAAGTGAATGAGTGAGAGACAGACACACCCACATACACAGAGTGACAGAGAGGAAGGGAGGGGAGAGAGACAGAGGGAGACACAGAGAGAGAGAGGGGGGAGGGAGGGAGAGAAAGATAGACAGAGAGACACACACAGAGTGAGTGATTAAGTGAATGAGTGAGAGACAGACACACCCACACACACAGAGTGACAGAGATGGGGGAAGGAGGAGAGAGAGACAGAGATACAGAGAGAGAGAGAGACAGATAGACACCCAGAGAAAATGACAGAGGGAGACAGAGAGGGAGGGAGGGAGAGAGAGACAAAGAGCCAGAGAGAGAGAGAGAAAGAAAAAGAAAAAAAGAAAGAAAGTGGGAGAGAGAGATGAAAGAAAGAAAGAAAAACAACATATGACCACAATTGAGCCCAAAATTTTGGTTGCTAAGCAAGAGCGGCTCTCCAAATAAATTTCAATCGTGGTTTTGGCGAGATTTGGCTCAGTTGAAAAAAAAGGTTGCCCACCACTGGGCTAGTGTGGTGGTTAAGTTACTTTTCAAAAGCTATTTTTCTGATCCAAGATTTGAGAAGTTGTGCAGCGAACAACAAGCCCATCCATCCCATTAATAATTTTAAGTCATTAAACGATGTTCAATAAATTGTGAATTTAAAGCTCGTGTTTAATTTATTTTTCAATTAACCTAACCTTAACGAACTAAAAAGTAGATTTCCAAATCCTTAAAAAGTCAAAAATTAAAACAAAATCGGATGTACCTATTAAGGGAGCCGCGGAAAAAATCCGAAGTGTTATGGGAGCCGCAAACCAAAAAAGATTGGGAACCTCTGCTATAGACTGTAGCTGTACCTATATTTGGTGCTTTTTTTCTAAGTAGGCACACACAGGACCGGTGCTTCAGAAGCCTGTTATATTGCTTACAAAAAGTGACATTCTTTTTGGATGAATGGAAATGGGAAAAAAGGGGCTTCTTACCAAGTTATTATAAAGTCTAGGTATTTCTGTCACAAAAACCGACTCACCTGGAAATTCAGCTCTTTCCTGATAGCAAGCCTGGACTTGTTATTTCCGGTCATGGTGAAATGGCCCCATGGTGCCCTATCATTGCTAGCGGCAAGTTTGATAAGAGTTACAGCTGTGACTCTCTCTATTCAGAGATTGAAAATCTATTTGGAAGGGCCATTGGAAAGCACTTTTAAAAATGGAGTCATTTTTAAAAATTGATCACAGGTAGCACAAAGTCTATAGAATGAAAAAACCGAAAATATCACAGTATGTGTAATCATTGCAACTCACAGTCTTCAAGCCCTTCAAATTCTCTGGCTAGAGAACACACTATTTACAAGGGTGATAAGATCCAGTAATAAAATACATAAAACTCTGCTGAGAGTTAAAGCAAGAAATGCTGGATGTGAGCTCATCAGAATGTTATTCTTTCCTTTCCTTTCCCTTCCTTTCTTTTCCTTTCCTTCTCTTTCTTTCCCTTTCTTGCAAATCAATTCATGGAGTTCACATGAATATCTTGACCACATTGTCACTCACTCACTGTTTCATAAATTGAGAAGACCCAAGAATTGGCTATGTTTCCGGTACAAAACCTAAAGTTCTGGTGGGTTTTGTTTTGTTTTTGTTTTGTTTTTGCTATGTTTTAAGTAGATGGATCAATCTTTCAACAAGCCAGTAAATTTCCTGGAGATCATAGTGACTTATCAGATTGAAATTCAACATTTGGATCAGAACCTATTATTTTATACCCATTGCCTTGCAAATTATTCAGCAGTAATTACAACATTCATATTTATGTATGGTTCTTGGGGGAGGGGAGATTCAAATTTGTTAAACACCCTTCAGGCATCTTACAATACAATACAATAGCAGAGTTGGAAGGGACCTTGGAGGTCTTCTAGTCCAACCCCCTGCCTAGGCAGGAAACCCTATACCCGTGATGGCGAACCTATGGCACGCGTGCCACAAGTGGCACGCGTAGCCATTTGTCAGGGAACGCAAGGCGCTGCCCTGTCAGCTGGCCAGCGCGCATGCGCGTGCTGGCCAGCTGAGTTCACCTTTTTAAAAGCTATTTTTCGCCTTCCCCAGGCTCCAGAGGCTTTATAGGACCGTCTCTGAAGCCTTCGGAATGCTTAAAACCACCCTCCGAGCAAACCGGAAGTGACTTCCCGGTTGCTCGGAGGGTCGTTTTAAGCATTCCGAAGGCTTCAGGGACCGTCCGAAGCTTCCCTGAAGCCTTCGGAGCACTTAAAACCACCCTCCGAGCAAACCGGAAGTGACTTCCGGGTTGCTCGGAGGGTGGCTTTAAGTGCTCCGAAGGCTTCAGGGACCGTCCGAGGCTTCCCTGATGCCTTCGGAGCGCTTAAAACAACCCTCCGAGCAACCCAGAAGTCACTTCCGGTTTGCTCGGAGGGTGGTTTTAAGCGCTCCGAAGGCTTCAGGGAAGCCTCTGGACAGTCCCTGAAGCTTCCAGAGGGCCTCCTATAAAGCCCCTGGAGCCTGGGGAGGGCAAAAAAACCATGTAAAAATGGGGTGGTCGCACATTGCATTATGGGTGAGGCACGCCCGCACTCGACCCCCCTGCGCTCCCCCCACTTGTGGCACATGAGCCCAAAAAGGTTCGCCATCACTGCCCTATACCGTTTCAGACAAATGGCTATCCAACATCTTCTTAAAGACTTCCAGTATTGGGGCATTCACAACTTCTGGAGGTAACTTCTGTTCCGCTGATTAATTGTTCTGACTGTCAGGAAGTTTCTCCTCAGTTCTAACCTGCTTCTCTCCTTGATTAGTTTCCACCCATTGCTTCTTGTTCTACCCTCAGGTGCCTTGGAGAATAGTTTGACTCCCTCTTCTTTGTGGCAGCCCCTGAGATATTGGAACACTGCTATCATGTCTCCCCTAGTCCTTCTTTTCATTCAACTAGACATACCCAGTTCCTGCAACCATTCTTCATATGTTTTAGTCTCTTAGAATATATGACATAACTGCTGGGAATTGGGATTCATAAGCATCTGAAGAGACGTGGATTTCCCACCTCATTCCATCTCCAGTGTCAGTCGCTTTGGGTATGAAATGTCCTGTGCCACTTCACTAATGTCGTCAGGTCTGACAACCTTCAGATACTTTCAGATAATTATTTGTAACAGAGTTCTGAAAGGAAAAGGAAAAATCTTCTTTGAGATGACCTCAATTCCTGGTGTTCTCATGACACATCCATGTGCTTTTCTTGGCGACAGTATTGGTGTGATTTGTCATTGCCTTCTTCTAGAATTCTTTTTTTAAACTCCCCAATTTGGTTCAGGTTTCCTGGTAGCCCAACTAATAATCTAATTCTGATTCTCCTCAGCTTTTCAGAATTAGTCAGGTTTAGCTTATGGTGCCACTTAGTAGACTTAAATAAAATCACAACAATTTCCGTGGAAGGAAACCCAACACAGAAGGAAAGACAGGATGCTAAACCTATATTTTTCCCCCTGTCCCTGGAATAATTTTTTAGATATTAAAGGACTGCAACATGAATTTGAAAAATTGCCATGAATTTGCCATGAATTTGAAAAATTGCCTTCTCCACGATGTTGTTAGTAAGAATATTCCATGAATAGATCCTTAAAGAGTGTTCTAACTGAACATTGCTAAGGAACGAAACCATTATCACTGGTCTACAGTAGAGTTTATACAGGTAATTGTGAAACAAAATGTTGGATATCCATAGAAAGAATGAAAAGAAAGGTTGGATAGGCGTCACAGGATTTAAACATAACTCTTTATTAGCCTCTCTGAGGCTCAAATGAGGTCATTTTTTCCTTCAATCTATTTATGTTCTATCTATATGGACTATTGGATATTATCAACAGATCTAGAAATTATTAGTAAGGTAAAGGTAAAGGTGAAACATGCGTGCTAGTCGTTCCTGACTCTAGGGGGCAGTGCTCATCTCCATTTCAAAGCCGAAGAGGCAGTGCTGTCCAAAGACGCCTCCGTGGTCATGTGGCCGGCATGACTAAATGCCGAAAGCACACAAAGTGCTGTTACCTTTCCACCAAAGTGGTCCCTAGATATTTTTCTACTTGCATTTTTATTTGGTTTTGAACTGCTAGGTAGGCAGAAGCTGGGACAAGTAACAGAAGCTCAACCTGTTACGTGGTGCTAGGGATTCGAACCACTGAACTGCCAACCATCTGATCGACAAGCTCAGCATCTTAGCCACTGAGCCACTGCGTCCCATAGAAATTATTATTAGTAAAGTACAATTAATGGTAGAATAAATACCTCCAATCAAAGCCTAACTTAATGGCTGTACTAACTACACAGAGTTGACAAATCTTAGTCTCTAGTTCTGCATTTATATGTCCTTGGTAATGCATTATATCTCTTCCAGGATGACTTACATTATTTGTTTCTAAGCAATTTTATACTCTTGAGTAGTTGATAACTGGTAGAAAATATCTCCCCATGTGATCAGTTGCTTGGGAAACATGACCAGAAAATGAATGGTTGATGGTTAAATATTTTTGCACTAAATAAATGAAGTCTTCTTTTAATGTGTGACTCATTCAGCATTTTGAAGGTTGAATAGGCAGTTGCTCAACTGAAGGGATAACTGAAGTAGCATGGAGGTATAGCTACTTGACTGATTTACACATTCTATACATGGTTCCTTTCCTTTGTAGATTTATTTTGATTTGTTTTGAGATAACGTGGAAACTCTCATCATACTTATCCCAAAGCACCTTCAGTTAAACTTGGTTGGATTTACATGATTTATGACTGAATTCTAAGTGCCACTTTGCACTTTTGATAGCAATATGAAATATAGAAGGTGGGCTATTCATTGCCCATCATATTTTGCTCATTTTTATTGACCCAGGAAGCAATTTTTATACATTATGTGATGCAGTCCTAAGCAAAGCACATTTGCCACATTTGCAGCAAAACCTTATTAAATTTTAAATTCAAAAAACAGAAGCATTCTTTATTGATGAAATTAAGGCTATGTTAGTTTGCTTTTTTGGTTATTACCTTGCCCTTTCAGTGACACTTGGTAGATAAATGCTGATTTGAGTACCTGAAAGTGTGCTTGGCTGCATTCCTGTAAATAGAACATAAATAGAGTTTTCCTTGTCTTTTTCATTGATTTTAAACCAGAAGACACAGAAGAACAAACTAAAAGAATATTTCAGTGTTCCCAGTAAGAGGCGGGTTTCATCCAGTTCCTCAAAATGGCACAATACAAATCCCATCAAAACTTATTATTGATCCATTGTTTATATTGACCATTTTCCCCATGATATTGCTAGTCTATTACTAGATTGTGAATGCTTCAACTTGGCCCAAAATGCTTCTTCTGAAAAACATAATGAAAAGTCACACCTACTTCCTCCAACTCATCTGTAAAGCCCTCTTTAAATCATTGCTTATTCCTGCCATGCCAAGCAGATAGCTCGCCATCAAACTTGGGTGCCTCGATTTTTTGAACTTGAAAATCCCCATATTCACTTGAGATAGTGCCATGAACCTACTGACCAATCAAAAAAAGAATGAGAATCTCAGGAGTAGAAGGACTTGATTTATATACAAAGGCATCCTTTATGACTGTGGAATCAAGCAACACCATGCAAATTCAATGCCTCAGACACAATTTGCACTTAATCAGCACTAGATGGCACTGAAGGGTGTGTATGTATTTTAATTCTGGAAGGAAAAAGTAGTAGTGTTGATGGTGAAGGAAGAATGTTGGTTGAAGGGTGTCAAAATTGGAAAGGAGAAAATACCATAGGTTGCAGTGGCCAGGGAAAAGGATAGGCAGCCTAGGTGCAGGAGACCAAGAGAGATGTTTCTGGTGGGCTCAGCTGCTGTGACCAATAATCAGATTATCTGCAGATGCTATCATTCAGAGATCCATTCGAGATCAGTGCACGAGAAACTATAGAGGCCAGCATGAGGAGTAGTGGTAATGGAGGCTATAAAATAGAGCATCTACCATTACTCTTCAGTTGAGAGCCAAAGAGAGTGATGGGAACGGGCTGCATAAAGAATGGCAGCAAAGAGATGGTTGAAGAAAGGTGGAAGGACCAGGACCAACCAAGAATTGTGGCCAGAGATATATAATTACTAGGTCTCCAGCAAGAAAGAGCTGGCAGTGGTGGACCAACTATATTTGAAGAGCTGGCGTGGCAACTGGAAGGTCAGAAGGATGGTGGCTGGAACATTGCATGAGAAGTCTCTGGGTGGGAAGGCACAGAGCACAGGAGTCATGTAGAAATTAGAGAGGGACTTCACGCTTGATGCCAAAGAGGCTATGGATGGTGAAGTAACCAAGGTGAGAAAAGAAGTTGTAAGATCAGTGAAGGCTGCTTAAAAGGTGAAGTGTTGTTGCTGGATAACTTTGGAGCACAAGATGCCTAATATTTGGAAACAGCATGTAACCCAGGCTTGAAATCCAACAGGTTCTGACAGGTTCTGGAGAACCAGTAGCAGAAATTTTGAGTAGTTTGGAGAACCGGTAGCGGAAATTTTGAGTAGTTTGGAGAACCGGTAGTGGAAATTTTGAGTAGTTCAGAGAAGCGGCAAATGCCACCTCTGGCAGGCCCCAGAGTGGGGTGGGAATGGAGATTTTGCAGTATCCTTCCCCTGGAGTGGGATGGGAATGGAAATTTTGCAGTATCCTTCCCCTGCCATGCCCACCAAGCCATGCTCACCAAGCCATGCCAACAGAACTGGTAGTAAAAAAAATTGAATTTCACCACTGATGTAACCCCTAGGAAAACTCAAGAAGGAGATTGGAGGGGAAACTCAGGTGGGAATTGGAAGTGGCTCATGCCAGTAGCCTTACAAGAAACATCGATATCCCTTTTTCTCAGAGTAACCTGGGATCTAGTCATCCTTGATTTTTATTGCCCAGACTCCCTCTCTTGGAGAAGGTTGTTGAGAAGTTACAGATACCAATTTAACACATTAATCAATTAGTTCCTGCTAAGAATGAGGATTTTAGAGATATGCTTACTGTGATGGGAACTTCAAAATTGGATTATTGCCATGGTGGCGTATGGGAGGATTGGATATCTTTAATATAGTGTTAAGATCTTTGTTGCTGTTAGTTGTGAAGTTGTGTCCAACTCATTGCGAGCCCATGGACAATGTTCTTCCAGGCCTTCTTGTCCTCTACCATCCTCTGGAGTCCATTTAAACTCAGGATTACTGCTTCAGTAACTCCATCCAGCCACCTCATTCTCTGTCGTCTTCTTCTTCCTTTGCCCTCAATCTTTCCCAGCATTAGGCTCTTCTCCGGTGAGTCCTTCCTTCTCATTAGGTGGCCAAAGTATTTGAGTTCTACAATCTTCCTTATGAAAATCTTCCTCTGAGTCCCCTTTTCCCCCGGATCCTAAAAGCAGGGTCAGAGTTGCCATTAGTCAGAATGAGACAGCTATTTTATTAAATTTCCTTCCATCTGGTTCTTCTGTTCCCTACAGTTCTGATGATGGCTTTAACTCCTGTTGCTTTGGCCTCCTATGATTTGTCTTTGTCTTTATGTTATCATGCTGTTATTTCTGTATTTGCATTTTCATGATTATTTTTAAAAGGAAGTATTATTGGGTTTTTTTATTGCACTGTCAACTTCTAACTAAATCTATCACTATATTCCATTAAGTTATATTATCACATCCTTAACATGCCATACTGATTTTCTCAAGTTTTGTTTCTGAGTTTTATTCAAAAGTCTGACTGTGCCTTTTATTTATAGTGCCACCAGCACTACCTAAAACCTGACAGGCAATGCTAAACCAGGTCTTCTAAGAAATGGCATCTTTCCAATGAATTTATTTTCACTAGGTGGTCCCTCTATCCAATTTTTTTTATTATTGTTGTTGTTATAAAGCCTGTACAATTTCATTTCTTTGGGAAGGCTTTCAAACTGCTGGGTTTTGACCTACTTTTTATTGGCAGCCAAATGATCTGTGCTAGGGTGCTTTTAACGTTATAGCTGCAACTGTTGATTTAAATCCACATTGGTTTATATGTATAATTTTTGCACATCTGGCTCAGTCTGTTACTTGGGTTGCTGGAAGAACTTTCAAGTTATACATCTATTCTGGATAATAAAACATTTTTTGATTGAATCTAACAAAGAAATAAAAGGCATATGAACGATATCCCTATCTATCTGTGGAAAATGTATGGGTGAGAGACAAAAGGGCAAAAACATCGTGGAAAATGCTAAAATGTGAGTTTTCTACTCTGATTATCGCTCTTGCTTTCATAAATGAATGCCAGCTGTGACTTAGAAATAATTAAATCCCTGCTGTGGTGTCAAGATACAGAAGAGCTACATTCAACTGTACTATTTGGAGCCTGTTTGTTATTAGCAGGTAATTCATGCTAGCAATTATTTTGGGTGTAATTCATTGACAAGCCCACAAGAGTCACATTTGATTTGGATCTCTGCTTTGGTCACCTATAGAGGGAACCCATCAAAATTAATATGGTTGAAATCAAGTAGTGACAAATTGATTTTAATAGGACTATCATGACCTACTCTAATGATGACTGAAATGCTATTTTTCATATTTTAACATCCAGTAGAGAACTGGGGATACTGGAATGTCAGATGGTTTTACACCCGAAGACCCATTTCCAGTTCTGCACTCATTCGCAGGCACTGTAGTGAGCTGAAATCTGAATCCTTATATTAAAAATTAAATCTGTACCTGGCTCTGACCTGGGATACAATCTGGATAAAGATATGCCTGGAATGTGCTTCTGGTTGTGGCAGCTCCCCTCTCCTGCCTATGGCAACTCAAGAGCAGGCCAGGACTGCTTTATGAGTTGACAGACATCTTGAGTCTCAGATTGGACATTTACCTAATGCCACAAAAAATAATTATAGTAACTACCAATGAATTCAATAAGACCTGCTTCTCAGTAGGCAGACATAATGCATTTGGAATTTGAATGCTGAAATTTGGAAAACCGCATCCAATTTTTATTCTCTTTTGTACACTAGCATTTCAATTTAAATACAGTTTGTAAGCCCCACATTACCACCACCAATTATATTGAGGTGTGGTGTTGAACCTGGACAGGAGATAATCAAGTTCAAGTCTACTCTTAGCCCTGGAAACTGGTGAACTGGACATTCTCTCAACCCAACCTACCTGACAGTTGGTTGTTGGGAGGATGAAATGGAGAGAGATTACTCAAAGGAAAGACAAGTTCTAAATTTAACGGAGCCATAAAGGAAGTGCAACTTGTGCTACAAAGAAAGCTTCCCCCTGTTATTTTCTCAGTGCCATTTCTCCCAGACTAATTTGGTCAATGTAGGGATTTATTTGCTAGCTTTACATCAGCCAGAGCTCTAAAGCAAGGGATTACACTCCCAACAGTGATAATGCTTCCTTTCTTTAATTTCATAAGTTTTAGGAGGAAGTTAGGTGGTATTGAATTAGCCTACCTTTTGGAGACTGTGTGGACAAGTGCCTGCCATCTCATAATGTCCAAAATGATAATCCATCATCTTTCCAAATGCTTTCCTTCATCTCCATCCACCAACTTTATTCGCTGCTTTCTCCTCCTTTGAATCCCTTCAGCCTTACCCAGCATATGACTTTCTAGTCCATCTTCTGCCATTATTGCCTTCTTGAAATGTATTGTATGACTTTCCGCTTCCTGAACATTGCCTTAAAGGAGCAATCAGTCCTTATTTTGCTACGAATGGATTGATCGTCTTACAGTCCACAGTACTCTTAAGGTGCATCTCCAAGTCCATAATTCACAAGTACCTATCTTCTTTCCTTCAAGTTCTGAATACCTATTATGAGTAGTCCTCAACTTGCAACCACAGTTGGGACTGGAATTTCCATCCTAAGGCAATGTGGTCATAAAGTGAGTGATCATGTAACCGGACCTGATGTTATGATCTTTTTTACCATTATAAGTGAATCACATAGTTATTAAACAAATCCAGTTTCCCCAATTGATGCTGCTTATCAGAATCTGGCTGGGAAGGTCACAGATTGTGATTGCATGACCACAAGACACTGTTAGCATCATAAATGTGAGGACCTGAATTGCAATCGTGAGAATATGGAGGGGGTATTACAATTGTAACTTCAAGGATGGGTCATAAGTCCCTTTTTCTGAAGCTGTTGTAACTTTGAACAGTCATTGAACAAACAGTCATAAAACAAGGATTACCTATATACTTGGTCTTCTTAACATTACATTTTAATGCAGATTTTTTGTTTTCTCTTTATCTATATAATCTATCTATATAATGAATTACTTTAAGTCTTCTTTATTTTCAAATAGTAGGACAGTCTCACTGTTTTAAATAATCCCAAACTGTGTGGTGCTTTGATCCCCAGTTTTTATTTCATCAGTTATCTCTTCCAATCCTGCCATTCTGATATTTTCATTGTAGAAAATGTATTGGGGCAATATACAATATTGTCCCACTTTCTTCTCTATTCTGAATCACTCCAAAGTCAGTTCTTAAGGTAGCTTCTGTAAACTATAGTGGTTCCTTAGAAAAATCTAGAGCCTCTGGCCTTAACATACTCCACATTCTAGTGTGTTCTATACAATCCAATGCCTTTCTAGAGACAATAAAATCAAGATAAACATCCTTATATTCTCAGATTCTCTCTGTTATTCATCTCACATTAACCATCTGAACTTATATCTCTCTGCCTTTTTCGAAACCTGCTGTTCATTTCGTATTTCTTTTCATGTATCTAGGGGAAAGGGGATCTATTAAATATATAGGAAGTGTGTTGGGGTGATATATGTGCATTCATTACAGCCTGAGTGAATTTATTTTAAATCCACTGTCCTATATCATCAAGGTCCTAATTGAATACTAGCTGCTTGAGCAGGTTAGCATGAAATCTAATTTTGCTAATCATCTCAAGGCAACGAGCCCATGAAATAAACAATTTGTATGAAGTTTCATATTTTATGGGAAGGATTTTCCTCGTGCTTTTGAAAAAATTCTGCTGGTTGAAGCAATCTATGTATTTTGTCAAGCGATTCATGAAAAACATATACATTAGAGCTCAAGATTTTTTTGCAGAGATGCACAGGAAGTATAAGATTTAGTCAATCAAAGTAATTATTAGTACTGTTATGTCATTGTTATTAGATTGCACAATAGAGAGAAACTTACTGTAACTAAGATAACTAAGATGTGAAGATTACTATGATATGCTATTTGGAACTGTGTTTCATTCTGGCTATTATCATAATGATAAAACAATATGCTCAGTTTCTTCTGACCAGTTAACTAGAACCTACTACCAATTTTGACAAAATAAGGACGCGTTCAATGAGCATAAGAGAAGTTCATTTTAAAATACCGATCCTCCTCTTTTTAAAAATAACAGAGTAACAGAGTTGGCAGACACTTTAGAGGTCTTCTAGGCCAATCCCATGCTCAAATGGGTGATCCTATATCATTCCAGACAAGCGACTGCCCTGTATTTTATAAATAAATAAATAAAATATGTTTATTCAGTCAGATATAGAATTTGATTTTAAGCAATCCTGTCAAACTAATGAGTAAACTTGATTGTTCAGATATATTTCAGGATCATATATTTATTATTTTATTTATAATTTATGCCTACTTTTTTGAAAATCAGGATGTTTAACTATGTTGAAGTTATATTAATCTCAAAGGAAATATTACAGCATGAAAGTATGCGGATATGCAGATGCTTACCCCACTTAAGTCAAAGGGCTTTCTTACTTCCTAGATTTACTGATTTGAAGCCGATTTGTTGTTGTTCAGTAACTGAGCCATGGCTGACTGTTTGTGACCCCATGCATACCAGACCACTTTGTCCTCCACTTGAAGCTAATAGGCCTTTAAAAATAACTTTCATAAACTGATGATGGTTAACTAATGTGCTTGGACATGTTCTTCACCAGGGATGGGTTCCGGCAGCCACTACTGCTGGTTCATTTGTGGGTCTGCTGCATGCATAAAAAATGTTCTGCTCATGCTCAGAACTGAAAAACAAGATGGCGGTGCCATAGGCGTTGCCCAGATAACCAGTTCAGGGGTGCAGCAGGCCTGGGTCGCTGCTAGTTCCAGTGACCCAGGCCACCAAATCACTACCAGTTTGGCCAAACCGAGCCGAACCAGTAGGAATCCACCACTGTTCCTCACATATAATATCACTTCCTCAGTGCACAAAGTTGTTCAGAATTTCCTGCAAAGTAAGTGAGAGAATGATGGCAGTCCTGAGTTTTTCCTAGTCTAGTTTCTTGCTCATTAAACGAATCTCTGGAGGCCTCTGGGGCAGGCTGCCATAGTCTTAAATCTGAAATATCTTGCTCTACTCTGGCTCATCATCTGAACTTCTTTCTCCCAGGAGATCAGATTCATCCCCTCATTTAAAGCTTTCACCAGCAAATAATTGAAATGAGTTTTGTTTCTAAATTCAATATCCAGATTTAATAGATACCTATCTGATGGCTTAAGCTGGCTGTACATCATCTCGAATTCTGGATTTGTTCAACAAGTAACTGAGAAATGTTACAAATCAATAAAGCCTTTTAGCTCTATTGCAGCGGATTTTAAACGGTGCATCCTAACAAGTCATCTCGATTCTATAGCTTTTCAATTAATTTTTATAGTATAAGTCTCACAACCCTTTGCTTTGGAGTTTTCATTTACTCTGTAATAATCAACTGGGACTCCTGAAAATTGCACTTTCTAGATACTTAATGTTGTTCCATAAAGTCTTCAATTTATTATGAAATAAATACATCAAGAACATCTAACAACTTCCATCTATCCAATATGCATGTTACATTACTAAACTAGGCAAATTCTCAAATTTTGGGACTGATTGGATTGGGGATGAACAGAAACATTTAACTACTTCATTCATTACTAATGATGGAATTCAATTAATATACATGCTTATTGGTATGGTTAACAAAGCTTCTAATCAAATTAACTTATGGCTCTTGAAAGGCAGCATAAAACGTTAAGAGCTATGGGTAAAAAAAAAATCCTTGAAACTTCATTGGGCAGCTCTTAATTGTGTGGTTTGAATTTTAAATCTGTGCTGTTGCCTATGGATTTTTCAATGATCTGGGGATCACAATTTTCCAGTTTGTTAAATGAGGAAGAGAAGTTGAACCAAGGAGAAAAGGAAGGCAGTAATATTAGCTTGATAGGTGCAGCTCGTCATACAGGATTAAGAGGGTGGGGGGGGAGACGAATTTATGGAAATTTCAAAATGCAGAGTAGAAACATTTTATTTATATTGTCTCTTGGGGGAACTATCTTACTGCTGCAGTTTGGTGTGAGCTGGTAGTCAAGAGTGAGAACATATACAAAATGAGCTCTTATTTTTAATTAAATGCACTTTTTGAGAATCATTCCTTAAGTAGTTGGGAGGTATTTTCCTAGTTTAGAGACATACAGAATTAGGGTCCAAATGAGCAAAACACTCGTATTTTAACCCCAGTTTATGAAAATATATTTTTTGTCAATTCCAGCAAACAACAACAAAGTCTTCCGGCATTATAAAAGCTAACAAATGGCTTTTATGTACTATAAATCATTGCATCATATGTATGAAATTTTATTTGAGTGTTATGAATAACCCTTGGCTAGGGAGGGGATTATAAATACTGCTGTCGGAAAATAACAAAGTGTAAATTGTGATAATTGCTTTCTTAACAGTGGGAATTGATTAAGCTCTTAGGGCTGATTTAAAAAAAATGTTTTGTCCTTGTTTAAACCACAAGAGACATCACTGAACTTCTTGGTAAAGTGTAAACTAGCAGCTTCATGATAAAATCTAGCTCTGAAGTTCTTATATGCAATGATAGATCTCCTTAATATAGCCCTGAAGGTTGGTGTCATTATCTCATTTTTCTTTAATATTGCACATTTGAGTCCACTGTTTTATGTGGATATCAGTTGTTTGATCTATGAAGTACAAGTAGAAGAGCAAGTTAGGTAATCCTGATGTGTGGGTGATATTAATAAATTGTATTTATGTCGATGAAGATTCTCAGTCATCTAGGTAGATTCGTCTGGAAGTTGAGTCATAGCAACTGGACTTCTTTTCTTTTTGGTTTGAAACATTTCACTTGGGACAGAGTTAGCTCCTGAAACTGCCAACGTGTCTGCTATTCCTGGCAATACAAATCTCATCATCATGATAATGCAGTTCAAGAAACACCACCAGGCTTGAAATTTTGGGCTTGGACAACCTAGAACGATGACGCCTACAGTTGGACTTAAGCATAGTATGCAAAATTATCTGCTACAACGTCCTACTGGTCAATGACAACTTCAGTTTCAACCACAATAATACAAGAGCACATAACAGATACAAACTCAGTGTAAACCGCTCCAAACTTGATTGCAGAAAATACGACTTCAGCAACAGAGTGGTCAATGCCTGGAATGCTCTACCTGACTCTGTTGTTACATCTTCAAATCCCCATAACTTTAACATTAGAATGTCTACTGTTGACCTCACCCCATTCCTAAGAGGTCTGTAAGGGCGTGCACAAGTGCACCATCATGCCTACCATCCCTGTCCTACTGTCCCCATTTATTCATACCCATTTCATTTATACTCATGTTTATTCTTATACCTATTATCTTGTAAACAATTGATAAATCAAATAAATAAATAAATCCTGCAGTGTTTTCCATTGGGGTTGACAATCTGAAAACTCCAGCAGTTTTCAGGCCCCTATTAAAATGTTAAGGTTGTTGAACTTTAGAAATCTAAAGAACTAAGGACCTGATGTTTCTGAAGGAACATCCACATACTTCCAAATACAAAACTAGACTTCAACCACCAGTTATGTTTCATCTTCCAAGATTGTTGATGGGGCTTATATGGGTTCAGGTGGCATTCTTGTGAATAAACATAATGCTCTGCAGAATATCAACTTCTTATTTTCTATCATTTGTATTAAAAAGAATTTCAAAGCTAATAACTCCAGGTAGGACAGGAAATGGGGGGGGTTGTGAAGGGACAGGGGAAAAATTCATTAGGGAAATCCTTTTCAATGACCCAGCAAATATTCATTGAATTATTTCTACCATCTGTTTTGCTGGATCTGTAAAAATCAGAAGTGAAACATTTGGAGAAGCCAATTACAAATATCTAAAAGGAATTGATTACAGAAGGATTCCCATCCCATGGACCCCCTTCCCAGACAAGAAGGCACCCAAGAAGGTACTGGGGAAGAGCAAAGACCTGAAGTGGGTAGTCAAGACATTAATGATGCACCTGGGGCAAACCCAGCAGGAACTCCAGGTGCTGCTGATGCAGTCATTGATGAAAGAAAGGATCTGCTTGAAATTGCTGGCCTCTGCTGAGAAGATGCCAGGCATACTGTGGCATGAAATTCAATCAACCATTATTGGTTATCATGCAAGAAGCCAGGGGGAAAAATACAAGTGGCTCTCAGATGAAACCATCAAAATAGCTGAGCAAAGAAAACCAGTCAAAGCAGCAGAGAAACAGGAAGCAGGGAGAGTGAATGCAGGTTTCTAAAGAGCAGCAAGGAAATACAGTGGGACCAGCATTGCAAGCAGCTAGAAGTGGAGGACTACAGGAAGGGACATATCAGGAATGTATTTCAGCAGGTCAAAGGATTTTGAACACCATTTACTTTTGGGAGAGGGGGCAGTCTAGAAGCATGAATAATAAATAAATAAATAAATAAATAACAGTATTATCAGAAACAAGCAAGGGAAAAAAACTGTCCAACCAGCAAGGTTTCAAGAACAGATGGCAAAAACCTACAGAAGAGCTGTGTGTCAGCAACAGAGAGGTTCACCCTCCTTGGGATGATGAGCAAAGGGAAGCAGAAATAGATCCAGCCATCCTTTAGGAAGAAGTAGTATGGGCATTGAGCCAACTGCCAAACAACAAGGATTCAGCTGTTGACACCACCTCTGCAGAATTGCTGAAGCCTATACCACCCACAGCCATCACAGCCATGTGCCAGAAAATTTAGGAAGTGATCACTTGGCTACAGGGTTGGAGATGACCATTGTTCACCCCATTGCCAAAAAAGAGTGATTTCAAAGATAGTTCCAATTACTACACAATTACTCTCATCCTTCATGAGATAACAAGATACTCCTTAAGATAATACCACAATGTCTGGCATCGACCATCCAAAGGGACTTACCAGATGTTGGAGCTGGTACCAGATGTTGGACCATATTGCAAATCTATACAGGATCATCAAAAATCTCCAACATATCAGAAAAGCATCTACATTTGTTTTATTGATTACAAGAAAGCCTTCAATAGTGTCAATCTTGCAAAGCTTGTGGAGAGCCCTAGAAGGCCTGGGGATGCTTGACATATCTGGTCAAGTCAGTGCAGTCCCTGTATATAAATCAGGAAGACATTGTGCAAAAAATCACACAGAGACCCTGATTGGTTCAAGATAGAGAAAGGAGTACAGGAAGGTTGCATTTTTTTCACCTTAACTATTCAACCTGTATGTCAAAGTGTGTGGTGGGTTCCTACCAGTTTGACCCAGTTTGGCTGAACTGGTAGTGGTTTGGCGGCCTGGGTCACTGGAACCGGCAATGACCCAGGCCTGCCATGCCCCCAAACCCATTCTCCGGGCAGCTCCATAGGCACCGCCATCTTGTTTTTGCTTCTGCACATGCGCAGAACATTTTTTATTGCATTGCGCATTTGCGTACTATGTGCCCATGAGTGAACGGCAGCAGTGCCTGCTGGAAACCACCCCTGGTCAAAGTGATCATGAGGAAGCTGGAACTTGAAGACTCAAGAAAATTAAGAAAAGATTGGAGGACTGAACATGAACCATCTCCTATATACTAGTGACACAACTCTTCTTTTAGAAACCAAAGAAAGCCTGAAACATCTGATCAAAAGGATTAAAAAAAGAAAGCAAGAAATTTGGCTCCTCCTGAACATCAAAAGGACTAATCTCGTGACCACCGCGAGGACTGGAAATGTCAAAATAACAATTGATAAAGAAATGATCAAATACATGCAAGGATTCAGCTTTCTAGGATTGGAGATTGATCAAAGTACTGAATGCAGTCCAGAAATAAAACACTGAATCACACTGGGTCACACAGCAATTATGAGCATGAATCAAATTGAGTATGAAAAAGCAAGAGCATCCGCCTAGCAATTAAATGCAGATTAGTCCACACCATCCTGTTTCCCACAGCTACCTGTGGTTGAGAAAAGTGGACCATGAAAAAGCCAGATGGGAGGAAAATCAACTTGTTTGAGCTGTGGGTTGGGGAAAAGGCTCCTGTACATTCCTTGGGCAGCAAAGGTGACAAACAAGCAAGTATTGAAGTGAATAAAACCAGACATATTGCTGGAAGGTAAAATCACAAAAGTCCACCTTATGTATTTCAGCCATGTCATGCAATCAAACTCACTAGAAAAGGCAGTTATACTTGGAATGTTTAGTGGTAAAAAGAAATGAGTCCACCAAAAAGTAGAGCTAGATGCTATTGAAGCCAACATCAGCCAGAGCATAAAACAACTGAAACAACCAATAAAAGATCAGAAAATGTGGAGACAGCTGGTCTGTGGAATCACCAAGAATTGGACAACATTGAATGGATATCATCATCATCATCATCATCATCATCATCATCGAAAAATGGACTTCTGACTGATAAAAACCATGTGTGAAAAACCAACCTTGATAAAATATTTTCTGTTTTGGATGCTGAATATTCTTTAGCAGTGTCCTGAGTAATAGTTGTATGTCCCTTTAAAAAATAACTAGTATATGTATATGTGAAGGACATATTAAAAGTAGTTGTATTGCATTGCATTGCATTGCTTTGTATTCTATTCTATTGTATTCTTTTGTTTTATATTTTTGTATTGTTTTGTATTGTTTGTATTGTTTTGTATTGTTTTGTATTGTTTTGTATTGTTTTGTATTGTTTTGTATTGTTTTGTATTGTTTTGTATTGTTTTGTATTGTTTTGTATTGTTTTGTATTGTTTTGTATTGTTTTGTATTGTTTTGTATTATATTCAATTTAATATGGCCACCAACTCATTAACTCTAGGTCAGTGGTGGGCAACCTTTTTTTTCAACTGAGCCAAATCTCGCCAAAACCATGATTGAAATTTATTTTGAGAGCCACATTTTTAAAACCGAAAATACATAGCATGGTACACTGTTTTTAGTTTCAATAAACTCTGGCATTTGAAGCACACAAGTCTTAAAGCTGTCAAGTTACAAGATCCTTGCATCCCTAACCTTTTAGGAAAAAAACCCCAAGGGGTCTTCAAACCTGACAGCTTGAAGACTTGTGGACTTCAACTCCCAGAATTCTGAGAATTGAAGTCCACCAAGGGCATCAATCATATTAGCCCAGGGATCTGCAAAATTGGCTCTTAAGACTGGTGGACTTCAACTCCCAGAATTCTGAGAATTGAAGTCCACCAGTCTTAAAACAGCTGAAGCTGTCGGAAGGCCGAAGCAGTCCCCTGCTTCCTTGGGGGGGGGACTTACCATCCAGTCTAAAAACATCTCCGGGTAGCCATTGGGTTCTTCGGCCAAGAGTTCTTGGGAGCCGAGCGCCTCCTCGAGACTCCGGACCGACCTCAGGCTGCCCGAGAGAAGCAAGGCCAGCGCTAGCATAAGGCGGGAAGCGTCCATGGTGGAGGTCCCGCTCCTCTCACCTCTCTGCTCCCCACCTGACCTGCTTCCCCTTCTCCTGGCAGCGCCTTTATATCTCCTGCCATCCCAGACGCGGGGCGGGATTGATGACAGGGGTGGCAGCAGCCCATGCGGTGCGGGGCCCTGCAGCAGCTTCCCCGTGACGAGCGGAGTGGGACCGCGACGGTCCCTGACAAGAGGCGAGCGCCGGTTGCCATCTGGGGGCCACTTGCGCGTTTATTGCGAGGATAAATCCAGCAGAATGGCTCTTTTCGGCCCTGGTGGGACGCCTCGGCTAATTGCTTGTTTACCACGCTGTGTGGTTTGCGCTGGGGAAATCGAGGCCGGCGATTGGGAAGCTGACACACACACACACACACACACACACACACATCGTCTCCTGCAGCGGGCTTGGATTCCGTTTCTTTTTCTGCCTCCTCGCTTCTTGTCCCCGCCCGACTTCAGGATCCTCCCTAATCATTGTGGATCGAAAAGAAAAAAAGGAAAGGGGCGCTTGTTTTGAAGTGCCCAAGAGGAGGGAGGGGAGCGGGCGCTTCAAAACAAGCGCCCCTTTCCCTTTTTCTTTTCGATCCACAATGATTAGGGAGGATAATAATCCGGCACACAGAAGAGCCGCATTAAAATGTGTAAAGAGCCGCTTGTGGCTCGCGAGCCGTGGCTTGCCGACCACTGCTCTAGGTGATATCTTCAATCTTTGTTAAATAGTAGGACAGTTTGCATCAGAAGTGGTCTTTATCCTTTGTTTTTCATAAATCTATTAAAATAATCACTTTTTTACCTACTAACAAAGGGGTTGCATGAGAGGCTATCTGAAGTGACCAAAACTACTGGAAAGAGTGACAAATTATCAGACTGTATCAGGCTTAACTGATGAGACTTTCTCCATTTGAAGACCTCATGATAGCCCTCAAGAGTTATGGATATTATGCAGTGGTGGGTTCCGGCTCCCGGTGCAACCGGTACGGTGCAACGAGGCCCGGCATCCACAACATGAATGCGCGCAGCACGTGTGCACATGCACGCAGCATGCACATGCGTCCTTACCTCCTGCGATGCTCTGCGATGCCTCTGTGCTCAGCAGAGCATCGTGCAGGTGCCGTACGCTCTGTGCATGGAAGTGCAGAAGAGTTCAAATACAGGTAAGGATAGCGGGCAGGTGGGTGGGCCTTCTGGAGTACCATACCAGAACGGTACCAGGTGCTCCCGGCAGGCACCAATATGCCCATACCGGGGCGTACCGTCTGCAACCCATCACTAATATTATGCATAATAAATGCAGGGAACTCTATAAAGAAAGTTATCCTTTAGCAGGAATAGCATCAACAAGACCTGTTTGGATAAAAAATATATATTCTCGACAATGTAAGATACAAGAGCACTGAATTTAGGGGCAATAGATGTTAAAGCTGGACTTCCATCCATGTTCAACTTGAATGTGTGCGTATTAATAAAACATTAGACCATATACCATCACATCTCCTAGGACTTTCTTCCAAAGGAAACAAAATTCTTGTGAGCATAGCAATTGTAAAATATTGCACTATTCAAGAACTGAAGTTTAAATAATAGTATAACTACCAAATTAATGGATTGTTAGAATATGAATATATATTGTGTATATATAAATAATGTATTACAATATTAAAACAACTTATTTAATCCCTTTTAGTCTCTCGCTAAATGAATGCGGTAGAAGAATCAGGGCACCTAAAAACTGTCAAACACAACAATGTCTCTGGAAGAACTAGAAATAACGCGGCAACAACCCAGCTTTTTCCAAGAAGGTCCAGGCAGTTAAATAGTGTGTGGAAAATGTCGTTCTTTAGATAATCACATCCCAAGAGACTCCCATATATTTCAGTATATCTATTTACTGAGATGGCTGCTGAAACAGTTATTAAGATAATGCACGTGAAACTCCTCAAATACTCTAAGATGCCAGAATGGATTTTCTCCACTGCTTCCCTTTCCTAAAGTTACTGTCCTACAGTTTGCTTATTCAAGAGGTTAAGGAAATAGCAGGGAGAACCTGGAAAGTTGCAAGAGGAAAGCATTCGGCTATTCTGTAATACCTTAATAAGAGGTTTAGCTGAATACTCAAGTTCTAAATGTATATAAAGGTAAAGGTTCCCCTCGCACATATGTGGTAGTTGTTCCTGATGCTAGGGAGTGGTGCTTATCTCTGTTTCAAAGCCAAAGAGCCAGCACTGTCCAAAGACATCTCTGTGGTCATGTGGCCGGCATGACTAAATGCTGAAGGCACACGGAACGCTGTTACCTTCCCACCAAAGTGGTCCCTATTTTTCTACTTGCATCTTTTACATGCTTTCAAACTGCTAGGTTCGCAGAAGCTGGGACAAGTAATGGGAGCT